>NC_022028.1:42667442-42682798 GCF_000317375.1 Microtus ochrogaster | reverse complement strand
TGGACAGCACTGAAAGTGCCATGGCTGATACTAATACAGTTGCCACTGGGATACTGTTTTACAGGCTGTACAATCCCTGAAATTGCCAGACCAAAAAAAAAAAAAAAAATTTTTGTTGACTTCTATGAACAGGTTATCCTTGAATTGATAGACAGGCAGACCCCATGATAATGTCAAAGCAAACACAACCAGAATGCTATGTTCCCCTGGAAACCCTCTCGGTCAGGTCTTCGGTTGATCCTTGTGAGGCATACTCAGATAAGAGTAGCAAAGAGAAAAGGAGAGCAGCAACTGCCTGGGTATTCACCAGGGAGGTCAGTCTGGCACCTCTGTCTCATGGCACTGCAGGGACAGGCGTCGCGTGGTGGCGATGGCAGCGGAGGTGCTTATTCCTGCAATGACCATATGCTTGATTCAAAGCAGCCACCTAAGATGGGGGAGAAGAAAAAGTTTCCCACACAACTGAGCATGTTAAGTTTGGTCAGAAATCCCACATGGAGCGTGTTTGTGTTCAGTTTCCCCCAGATGGTCAGTATCTGGTCACTGGGTGTGTTGAAGAGTGGAACTTCACAACGGAGAAAACTGGGATTCTGGATCTTAAGTGTCGGGCCCAGGATAATTCCATGATGACGGATGATGCTGTCCTCTGTATGTGGTTCAGCAGAGATGCTCAAACGTCAGCACCCGGGGCCCATGATGGAGCGTTCAAGGTGCGGCAGATTCATATTGAACAGCGTTTAAGAAGATTTGGAAGGGCACAGTAACGGTGTCAAGGACAGCAGTCAGGTCTTAGTGCCTCTCTGAATCAGACAGTAAGAATTCATACTTTAACATCCGGAAAAACATTGAAGGAATGTCGAGGCCATTCTTCTTTTGTTAACCAGGCAACATTTACACAAGATGAACATAATGTCATCAGTGCATCTTCTGATGGCACGGAGGAGATCTGGAATATGAGATCACAAAGTTCAAGTACATTTCAATCCCTGGGCAGTAGTGCAGGAACAGATGTTACAGTCAGTAGCATGGTTCTGCTTCCTAGAAACCCGGAGCAGTTTGTGGTATGCGACCAATCAACCCCGAGCATGCAGGGGCAGACTGTCAGAAGATTTGGTTCTGGTAATGGAAGGTGGTGATGTTGTTTGCTGTACCCTCTACCCCAGGGTGAGTAAAGCTACCATGTCAGGGAGGACCTCCTTCAGCACAGTCACTGGCAAACAGGAGCAAACTCAGATGGCTCAAGAGAAGCATGTGATCACAGGGCAGTAGCCACACCTTAAATCTCAGCGCTTGGGGACAGAGGCAGGAGGATCTCTGTGAGTTTGAGGCTAGCCTGGTCTACACGAGCTAGTTCCAGGACAGCTAGGACTGTTACACAGAGAAACCCTGTCTCAAAACAACAACAACCAAAAAAAAAAGTAGCATGGGGTGGGGATCACCCCTCACCCACATCTGACCCTGACTGCCGCCCACAGTGAATATGCACCCCCAAAGCTCTGGAAACATGAATTCAGCCCTTACCATGCAACCAGGGAACATGTACTCATGAAAGGGAGGGATGTTCATGGTCCACTTTGACTTTTTCATGTCAGCCTTTATATAAGCCAAGATATTGTTGTCTGGATGAGCCACAAGAATAATTTTGTGGAAATTATTGTTTAAGAAGCAGTTATTGTTCAAAGCATTTTAAAAAGCGTTCGTTTATCTGCTTTTAACTGAGGCAGTCACTTAACGTTTTTGTTAATCTTCTACCACAATACTTGAAACGCTGATATTTCTAAACGGAAAACTTTCTTTTGAAATGATAATTAAAACCTGCCTCCTCACATAAAACTTGTAAATAAGTCACAATATTCAGTAGCTTTGGGGTTTTTTTCTAAGATTTTAATAAACTTGTATCTTTCTGAAAAGAAATTATAAAGTCCTGCACATGTTGTCCCTGTTTTTAAGAACTGAGAGCTGAAGATTAAATAATCAGTCAGCAGTTAAGAGCTCTGGCTGTTCTTGCAAAGGACCCAGGTTGTGTTCCCAGAGACCACATAGCACCTGACAGCCATCTGTAACTCCAGTTTCAGGGACTATAGCACCCTCTTCTAGCCTTCATGGGTACTGCACACATGTGGTACATATGTGCATGCAAGCAAAACATTCAAACACATAAAATAAAAATAAATTCTTCTTTTAAAAAAGATCTGAAGACTGTTTATATCTCAGCTATCACAGGTTCTTATTTTCTCAGTACAGTTTTCTGGGCTCCACTTTACATATTCTGATAATCATTCTTGGCAGTGTTCATTACAATACTTTTGAAAATACAGGAATTTGGGGAGTACCATCACAGTGGAACAAGTGGCCCTGTCTCCCTCCTTTCTTAAGTTTAATCCAATTTTGTTGTCAGAATTTGCCTGCGGTATAGAAACTGCAATAACAGTCAGCAACCGGTCGACCACATTGTCACACATGGCATAAGGCAATAATTATTATTAACAAATCCAAATCTACTGAGGTCTTCAGCTATCTGGTGTGATTATGTGTCCATTGCTCTCCTTAACAGTGAGAGCAGGCGAGAAAAGAAAAGGCCTTCTGGCAAGTTTCCCTGAGATGGCATTGGAACCAGGACTCTGTGGTGTTAAAGTTAATGAAGACAGTTTATAGTCACTGTGCAAAGTGTCCGGAGAGGCTTTGTGAGATAAGGGCCAGTGTGTGGCAGAACAAACAGGAGAGGTAGCGACGGCTTGTGCAGAGACTTGCCTTCTGGAAGCCTGTAGAGCTCCACTGAAATTCAGCTGCAGCTGATAATGGCTCCCTTATAAGAAAAAGATTTGTTTTGAGTCTCAAATCATTATTTGTTCCTCAAATCATTATTATTTGTTCCTCCTACAGCCTGGAAAAGCAAGCTCTCTAGTACCTATAAAAATGGGGGGAGGGGCGAAGAGATGACTCAATCAGTAAAGCGCTTGCTCTGAGAACGTGAGGACCAGAGATCGAGCCCCAGCATCAACACAAAATGTCAGACATGGCATTCCTCTGTAATCCCTTGCTGGTGGGGATTGGGGGATAGCAGTAAGAGGTGGATTAATCCCTAGAGCCCACCACCCAACCAGCAGAGTGTTGACAGAAGTTTCTGTCCCGCCCGGTCCCGCAGCCATTCAGTCCCAAAGCAACACAGAGGTTTACATTAATTATAAATAGGTTGGCCTATTAGCTCAGGCTTCTTTTTTAACTCTTACATTGTACATTAACCCATTATTCTTGTCTGTGTTAGCCGTGTGGCTTGGTACCTCTTATCAGTGGGGCATTCTCATCTTGCTTCCTCTGTGTCTGGGTGATGACTGTGGACTGATTCGTTCCTCTTCCCAGAGTTCTCCTGTCTTCATCACCCTGCCTAGACTTCCTGCCTGGCTACTGGTCAATCAGCGTTTTATTAAAACAATGCAAGTGACCGGGTACTAGACCATTGTCCCACAGCATCAGAGGCTTACTGGTGAGCTCAGGTCCCAGAATGAGCTATGCTCCTAAGGAAAAAGAACCCCTAAGGCTTTCTCTGGCTTCATTGTGTACCTTCCCACACACAGACACACAAAGAAGGATAAGTAAAAAATAGAAGTAAACTACTATTCAGCAATTATGGTGAGTGAATTATTAGGAATTTTTATGCATCCAAGTCGAGTTTCTTGGGAGTAACATTACAAAATTAGCTTTACACTTATGCCAAGAAGTCGTGAAATAAACAGTAGCCTTAATGTTATAATGCGATTTTAATATTCAAGAAATAACTTAGAAACTATCTGCTTCATCAATTTCAGCTTCCAAACCACAATCTGTCGCTTACGGTCATTAAAATCCCATCAGCACCTCATCCAAGTTAGATTAATTTATTATCTGAGATTAAATTATAATCATTCATTTTGTTGATTTTTATCAATAAATTAAATATTGGGAACTTCAATCATTGCAGGTCAGGTGCGATTTTAATTGAGAAAAGACACATGGATAAGGAGTCGCTGCACTAATTAATAATTCTTGATTAACAGAACTGTGAATTATTGTGATCTATCACTCTCCGGAGATTTTTTTTTTTTCAAGAAAAAAGTCTTGATGTAGGAATAATTGCCCCCTCACACAGGCACATTTTCCTGTTGCTGAAGAGAGTTGAGAGTGAAGCAAAAAGGGGTTTCCTATCATTATCTCACTTCCTGCCAAGTTTTTCCAATATTAGAAAATTAATCCTGCAAGGATTCTGCCATCCAGATCTAATAGCCAAGTCTGTGGACTGAAAACCTTCCACCTGGCATCCCTCAGTGGCCTGGGCTGCCCTCAGCTTGCTCTTGCCACAAGACAGACCACCATCAGGCTGCCCTCACTAACATCCCACACGGTTCTGCTATCGGCAAAATCTCACGGAGGCTTTCAACTTCACTCAAGTGTGTTCTTTGGCTTTGGAGCAGTGGTCATAGCCTGTCTCTTACTCCCAGAGTTGGCCCCTAGTAACAGGAGAAATCAAGCATGGATGTACTGCCATGCCTTGAGTAGAAATAGGTTTCTGAACTCACATCTTGACACTTGAAGATCTCTGAAGGTGTCCCTACGCCTCGTAGAAGTGAGTTCATAAGGGTTGTCTAAATAACAGTCTAGTTGAATTGGTGAGCTCCAGGTTCAGGGAGAGATCCTGTCTCAAAATATAAGGTAGAGATTGATCAAGGAAAACAGCAACGTGGACTTCTGGCCTACAGAAGTAGGCCACACTACTGTTTTCATGTGCGCTCACAGACACACACACACACACACACACACACACACACACATACTCATACACAATTACAATTCGTGGAGAGCTAGATTCTGCTTCCTGCCTAAACCCCAAAGTCAGAGAGAAATTATTATTCCACAAACAAGTCCCTAAGAGAATCTGCTACTGGCTCAAAATCTTGACTTTGCTACCTCCTGAGGTTTGGGTGAGAAGCCAATCTTAAGAAGGCAAAACACAAACTTTGCCCCAAATTATCACCATCTTTACATACTTGTAAGTAAGAAAGCCCAAGTGGATAGGTTAATGTGGAAGCTTTTCCTACCAGACTAGCAAAGGGGGAAAAATTCCCCTGCAAGATGCACTCACACGCAAAATTAGCAAGGAAATGGAACGTCTACCACACAGAAGACAGTCCAACTGAGCAATAAAAAGGAAAACTGGCATGCAAAGCAGTGATTATGGGACATTTGGAGACGTCTTGAAAATAAATGTCTTGAAAAAAAAAACATATCCAGAATTCAAGGACTTGATATTATACAGAACTAACACCCAAACTGTGGGGGCCAGGGTGTGATACATTCTAGAAACTAAAGATTTTAATGACTAATTTAAAGAAATAACTATCTATGCAAACTCTAAGGGAAAGGGGGAATTCAGCAGAATGTTTCTAAAGTTATTATAATGGTAAAGTACTAAGCAAGGCAGTTTCCAAGAGACTTTAATAAAGTACACAGCCAAGGGGCAATAGGGAGAAATGTGAGATCAGTAGAGAGGGAGAGTACAGGCGGCTTTAGGTGAAGATTATTGGTGAGAGGAAAGGAAATCCAAGCTTAAAGAACACTGTGGCCACTAAATCATAATCCCCCAAACAGATAGAGGATGGGGCCACAGTTGCATCCCAAGAGCTCCATTTTGTCTTCACTTTAGTCATCTCCCAGCATGCTTCACGGCAGACTCCAGGAAAATTCTGCCTGCTGCGCTCCCTTGTATTTATTTCTGCTTTTCTTAGTTCTTCTCTTCCTACTCTTTGGTAGTTTAGCCTTTAGGCCCACAAGCCCGAGGCACAATGGTTTGCTCATGACCTATCCGTGCCCTTCAGTTCACCTACAATGGTGGTGTTCTCATAAATGTACCCCATAGTGCTGGGGTTAAGCTCTGGATTCAATGAACCACATGGCATCTGTCGCCCCGGCACTTCTCAGCAATACTGCGCACAAAGAGACTTAAAGTTATATAACTGTAACTAAGCCAGCTCCTACACTCTCTGTCCCGTGTTCTCACTCTCTCCAACGAGACTTACATTGCCTGCCTATGCTTGCTCCCTTGTCTCTTTAGGAAATCCTCTGTTAAAAGCTTTTCCCTTCAAAGTCTCTGGCTAGGGTCCAGGCAGATGCTTCCGTAGGGAAAGCGCTTGCCTTGCCAGCAAAAGTACCTGAGTTTGATCCCTGAACCCACATAAAAAATACCAGGCATAGAAGTACACGTTTGTAACCTTAGCCCCTGGAAGGTGGAGACTGGACGATCCCTGGGACTCAACGGGTCACCCAGGTCAATCGGATTCATGAGCTCTTGGCCAATAAATGACACTGTCTCAAGCGAGGTAGATGGCCCTAGTTGAGTGTGACATTTAATGACATCTTCCAACCTCTAAATGGATGTGCACACGTGCACATATATACCGTGAACACAAGAACAATCATGGAAACACACCTTCACATCCTTGTGCACATGCACACACGTGTGCATACAAGCACACACACACACACACACACACACACACACACTTTTTACAAAGTCTCTGGATTTTGCAACACTGATACAACATGAAATAACCCAAAAATTGGAGTGAAGCAGTCACATAAGGAGAGAGAGATGCCCACATAAGAAGGGAAAATCAAAAGAGCCAAGAGGCAGCAGCTGGTCTCTGTCTGTGTGCTTGCCAAGAGGAGGCAGGGAGCCTGTAAAGATATTCAAACCCAGGATCATCAGCACTGGGGCTAACAGACCTGAACTGTTCTGCTTTGGAAACATTCAGAAAAGCTTAGAATGGCACCCCCACCGTGGGATGAGTGACAGACACCCAGCAGGCATGCCAATGGGTCACTCTTTCCTGACGATGACCGTTTCTCAGTAATCTCGCCTGGCACCAGTATAGTTGTTTCAAGGAGGATGAGGAGCAGAAGGTATGCTGTGTAGATCTCTTAT
This sequence comes from Microtus ochrogaster, assembly GCF_000317375.1. Classification (NCBI taxonomy): domain Eukaryota; kingdom Metazoa; phylum Chordata; class Mammalia; order Rodentia; family Cricetidae; genus Microtus; species Microtus ochrogaster. The sequence goes on along the minus strand of NC_022028.1, from coordinate 42,675,843 downwards.
TGCTCACAACAGACCAACTTGTAGAAGAGCTTGAGCTCATTCTCCACACTCTAGATGGCCATTGTTGTCAACCATGCAATAAAACTGTGCTGATGTAAGCGGTTCACCAGCCAGCAACGGCTTCCCACCCAAGGAAGTAAAGAGAGAAACTAGCAGGCAGTGCTGACTTTGGATGGAGCATCACTGCAAGAAGCAGAATATCCACAACAAGCAAAACTGATTGGATTTAATAGTAGTAGAAGACAATTCGGCTTTAAGAATGGCCTCTTGTCTATACCAAATGCTCTGCCTGACTTTCTAGAAAACATAACTAAAACCTGGTCCCACTTCAATCAGATTTCTGCATAAATAGCACCTGTAAGAGAAGCTGCACCTTAATATAGATGATGTTTCTCTCCCAATTCCCCTACCTCTGCTTCACTTGATTCTGCTGGCCAGCATTCATTGATGTAGTATTGCTACTCAGTCTTCTGCTTTAATAGAAGATAATCTCCTTGCAGGTCAAGATTTTCCTACCTTGTTCACTAGTGAAAACTAAGTTCCTAGAGCAGAGCTTTGAGAATGGGAACATGTACATTAAATAGATGGTCTAGGGCTGACGGGGTTTCTCTCTATGCCCATTCTGACTTGGGCAGCCTATGGGTCATCTCATCCAAAGGAACCAAATCCATGAACTGAAACAGTAGGAGATGCCAGCCCATAGAGTTCAGCTCCTCGTGGCTTAGACAGTTGTACTAACGTCTAAACACTAAATAGCTGTTAACCAGGGCTATGCCATTTTGTCAAGATCTCCATTTTGGTTGAACCACGATAGCCATTTTGCAAAGATCCTCCATTTCAATGGAGCTGTGACAGTAATGTATCCCTCTAAAATCTAAACTTCCCTGTCCTGCTGATCTCCAGCACCGGCTGACCAAGAACAATGTTTATCATCTTGTAATCTTTAACCCACCACTCTCTGGTTACCCTAGCAATGGCCAACCGTGAGCCAAAATGGAAAATAATTTCATCTCTTCTCACCCGCCCCACTTTCTGCCCTGTAACCACCCCAACCTGGAGAAAGATTCCCATACCAGAGACCTCCCTCTTCGGGATTTACTCCAGGGTAAAGAGTAATAATAATAATAATAGTAATAAAAATAATAATAAGCCATGCTGAACTGTCATTGAGGGGCTGGTTTCCGTGTGATCATTCCTTTCTGTCAATCTTACAATCCACTGAGTGTGCCTCATAGGTTAGAGGCAAGGCAAAGGTGACACGCTGCATTTTATCTGTTGGTAGAGGTATGTTCTGCTTGTGAGATTAAAGTCATTTCCTCCCCACACTAATTTTCAAGAGAAAAGTAATGACAAAAAAAAGTCTTATTTATTTTAACTATGAGATCTGTTCCAAGTCCTAAAAGGAAAATTAACGGTTGAATTTCTGTTCCATAGACCAGATATTTTTAAGAGTACCATGATATAAGAGCAAGCTTGGAGATGCATCCAGGAGACCTACTGGGCCTGAAATCCAGTCGCTAACAAAGGAACAGCCTCAGCGAGGCTCTAACAGGGACTGCTGGGTGTCTTCTGTGGAAACAGTGTGAACCCTGAAGAATGTTATTCCAGTCGCATGTGTTTGTTCATTCTGAATCAAAGCAGAATAAGTACATTGTATCGGTGATTTGGATTTGGGATGTGAGAGAACTCCTGTGTCCTCTTGTGTCTGCCTCTCATCATGAGAGCCATAAAAGAGGATCTAAAGCTAGAGTTTTGCTAGTTTCAACCCCGTCATATTTTTTTTATTTTTTTTCTAGTGGATAAGTAAAGAAAATGTAATTGATAGTTGAAGTGCATAACCTTAAGCAAATCTCCATGGCTTCAGACCTAATTCTATTCTAATTGAATAGAAGCTCCCTGAAATGTAGAGTTTGAGACTAGGCAAGCGTTTGAGTGACTTACTTAAAGCAACTGGGTATGTTACTACTTGTGAATTCATTACAATGGAGCAATTTTTTTTTTTAAGTAGGATGGATTTAGTTCAAGGGAAGGGAGTGATAGATCAGAAGAATTTAGACATAAGCATTTTTAAACCTGCCACTTTCTCTGCCATCAAAAAGACTAAAGTGCCCACACAGAGGAAGCTGAAGCAAGGTCACTTTCAGGAAATTCCAGGGCTCTTTTCTGTACCGGTGTTCAACTGGGACCTCCCAGCAGCACCTGCACCTAGAAATACCCTGCCTTAAAATGTCTTTTTAGGACAACCTATAAGTTGTTTCCAGCTTCTGAAATACCTGATTCCAAGAAAGCCACTTTGAAAGACAACAAAGCTCACATTAATTCCTTCTGGTCTCTGTTAAATGGCAGGAAGGAGGCTGGGAAAACAATTTTTACTCAACAGCTTTTGTCAAAGAGAATAATCACTATTGTAAGGTAGACATGAGGCAAGAAAGTTCTAGAAGGTTTTAGGGGACCAGAGGAAAACAGTCTTCTGGATATGACAGAACAACTGTGCTCAGGAACTCATAGCAGACGTGGTTGCCTACATAAGACCTGCGCAAGATCAAGCCAGTCAACATTCAAGCCCTGGGGAGAAGGGAACCCATGAGCCCCCGTCCCTAGCTGAAGAGCTATGGGAAGATGACTGCTAGAGGAGAGAAAGTCAGTTTTCTTTAGGCGTGTGTCTCCTTAAAGGCTGAACCATCCGCAGTAGATGAGCCCATACCTGTGAGCGTATTGGCAGCACTAAATAAACTCAATGAGTTATGAAAAGAAAAAAAAAACACCACAGGAAGTCTGAAGAGAGAAGTGTGTCCTAAGAAGAATTGGAGGGCAAAAGAGACAATCAAAATACGTTAAACATATGAAATTCTCAAAGAAGAAATCAAAATATTTTACATTTTAAAAAAGAACAGGGACGATATGAACACGCTCAACAGTTCTAGCCTTGAGTCATGCAAAGCACTGACTCAAGGTACCAACTTCATCATTTCCTCCGTCTTAACCAAACTCAATGGATCAACCATAAACAGAAGGCAACAGGTGTTACTCCCTTATATGAAAGACTGGGTGAAGAAATGTAGAAATTATTTTAAACACCTCAGAGACTGTTGTACGGTTGGTTTTGTATCCAGAAATAATCTCTAGTTATTTCTCCCCTGTGCATATGTGCCGTGTTTTACTTACATGTACAGTAATAACTTTAAACAAGCAAACCAGGAGTATTCCTTGCTCTGGTCCATAAATTGTGTGTGGTCCTCAGAGCTGACCTATAGTGTGCAGTGCTCTCCATCACAGCCCTACTGAGCATCCTCCCAGCACTGCCATGTGCCCATCAGATACTATCTTTATACATGGTAGGCCTCTGTACAACCCCTTCCAAGCTTCAGTGGCAGTTGGTACCCACACCACACCTTGGGTGCTGAACAAGAATCTTTTGATGTCCCTCTCAACTTGATTCAATTTCAAACATGTTTTTTTCCCTGAACTCTCTACAAAATGAATTTTCTTTTGGAAAACTTGTAAAGCTAAGCCAAAAAGATGGCTCAGGCAGTTCAAAGTGCTTGCTGTTCTTTCGGGGGATTCTGATACCCACATAGGAGAGCTCACAACTGCCTAAAACTCCAGCTCCAAGTGATTCAGTGCCCTCTTCTGCCCTCCAGAGGACCTGCACACTGTGACCATGTATGCACACAGAGATATACACGTAAATGAATCTTTTCTTTTAATGTGGACATTCTTTCTATCCATTTTAAGATGGGAATCTCTCATAAATCTGGAACCATCACTCTGAAATCATTGGAAGATCCTCTCAGGCTGCCTAGGTCTGTGGGAGCCTCAATGAGTGCTGGTTCACAGGAGAGGTGATCCAATCCCATCAGTCAGTCTTCCACCATTCCCCCTGTTTCCCAGTGCTTTTCAAGCAGAGTCCCACTATGCTGAAAATGCCCCCCACCTTTTGTTTCAGCAGAGTTGAGTCCCATCTCTCCCTACATCTTGGCTACAGCACCATTGTCTTAAACAGTGTTCCTGGCCTGTTTATGTCCATGAGGTGCCATTTCCTTTTGATGGTTTAGAAAAAGAAACTAACATTTATGAAAGTTCTTTAATTGTGTGGTGCTGATAGGTGATCCTGGTCAGGAAAAGGGGGAAGAAAAGGGTCACCCACAGCCAGTTTCTTTCTGTGATACACAAATAGCAATGTATCGGCATCCTCTTGTACAAATGGCATGATACATCCTACCTGATGTATACAATGGGCCTTCGTAGGTTAGGGGACCTCTTACATGCATACCACCAAGTCAACATCCTCTGACATGGTATTGTTGGTGGTTCAGTAACCCCTTTACATGGACCGTGGTCCATGATACCCTTTGCAGCAGATGAGGTCAGAGTACCACTTGCCTTAAGAATAAATTCTGCTACAGCCTGTTGTACAGTTACCATCTTCATAAGTCCAGCTGTGTCTACTCATAAGTGATCATTATAGCTGGGCTTGGTTGACTGCTGCTATTCCCTCCTAGGAAAAGCGGACATGGAGAGTCATGGGACCCAGATTGAGTACCCAGACATTACTCCCAGCCAGCTCTGTGCAATTTTATTCTAATTGTGTATAGCCTTGGGATCTTGGGGGTGCTGGGAACTAGAGTATTTAGATTGGGGAAGACTAGGAAAATGGGCTCCATCTACAGCTATGGGGAGACCATCACCCACACTGGGTACAGACCTTCCAATGTGGCTGCACTGGGGGTCACTCATGCTCTTATGAGTAACCCCTTATTCATGCTAGGTAATTAAACTAAATCTAAATTAAATTAAACCTCCCTGGTTCCACAGAGGGGCCTTTGGAGGAATTAAACTTTGACTTGTCATTGGGACCTTATCGGGAGTGGGTAGATGTTGCTACCCTTCCACAGGGAGAAGATTCTTGCCACACAACTTAAAGAGTGGCCTATATAATCCTACAAAAGTGAAAAGAAACGTGACACTCCTGGGGACAAGCTAAGAGACTAGAAAGAACGACTACCTTCACAGTCCAAAACCTTCCCTGGATACAACCGATCTAGATCTCCATGGCTAGACCTGCCCACTCTCTGATTCCCATCGAGAAAGAGTAACTTTCTTTCTACTCTCCCCATCTCCCTTCTGCAGACCAAGTCCTACACCTGCCTTCCCCACGGCTCAGAGCACTTGAAGTCCCTCTGCAGCCCCATGTGGTGGTCAGCCAACTCTCACTGCTGAGCCTGCTTGCTCTCTTGAATCCTAGGCCTGGTAGCACCATTTTCCCCCTTCCTCTTTCCGTCTCCAGCAACTGCTGAGATCTCCAGCTTGCCTGCCCTGTTGCTTTCCCTCTTTAACACCAATCAATCATCCTTTTGTTCCCTTCCGTTGTATAACTTTTTCTGGGAACGTGTGAACAAGCATCCACTAGCCCCAGCTGGGGCACGGGCAAACAGAACAAAGGAAAGATTCCACCGGAGTCTAGCTTGGTGAATCAATGAGATCATTGACCTTGTGCGCATGAGCACCAGTGAGGGCTTCCTTCGGGAGCTTACACGACTGTAGGACTGAAATGTCCCACCCCATCGTGGGTGATGACGTCATCGGATCTGCACCATGGAACCCTGTCTTCAGTTAACCTCTCTTCTTCTCTTCTATGATTTTGTATCCTCCCCATCAAGCCCACATGTAATATGAACTCACAGAGACTGTAGCAGAGTGCACAGGGGCTGCACAGATTCAAGCCAGATGGGGTCCCAGTGCCAACAGGAGGGAGTGGACACGGGGTCCCACCCCTAACCAAGAAGCTGTCTCCAATTGACAAACGCTTGCAAAGGAAAAGTTAGTTTTCTACAACGGAGTCTCACTAGGTGTATAAACCACGCTTAAGATGGCCGATACAAAATACAATGCAATAGACAAACCAACTCAATGGTATTGTTGTAGGGTTTTTTTCTCAAATAGCTCTGTTTGGCCATTTTTATCTCACTGGTTTTTGCTTGTATATTGTGGCTTCTAATTTTGTGTTCTTATGAGTTTTGTCCGTATTTGTGTATGTGTGTGTTTGTCTATCTGTTAATGTGCGTGTTCTTTGTATTAATCTTTTGAACTTCTTGTTTGTTTGGTTTTTTGTTTGTTTTTTAAAGAGAGAAAGAAGACATGGAGTTGGAAGGATGGAGAGGTGGGGAGGATCGGGGAGGAGTTGAGGGATGATCAGAATAAATTAAATAAAAATGTTATTTTCAATTACAAAAACAGGACCATGTGCAGAGTGGGTAGGAGAGGTTAATGATCAGACTCTGGGTGAAGGTCCCCTGACCTCCCCAGCTCCTTCTAGTGGGGAGCATTAACAGTGCTGTCACGATTACCACAGACTTGGCTCTCTTGGTATTGGTCTGCTTATTTGTTGGCATGACAACCAAGTCAAAGTCATCTCTGTTTCACAAAGGCTAAAGGTCATGGTTAGGTCTAGAGGCAAAGCTCCACTACAACATTGTCCATGTTCATTTTTAAGTTATTTTATCTATGAGAGCAAGAGCCTGAAAAGGGACACTGTGTGTCCCACAGTGATGATATCATAGGTTTAACTCTGAGCTATAACCTAATGCAACTACAAGTCACAGGGGGCTGATGCCCAGCACTGAGCCTTCTACCCTCTACAGGAGAAAGAAGAAACCCAAGGAGGTGTGGTCATGCATAACTGCCTCTGTCCTGATTGCCATAGATGTTGAGCAACCTCACCATCCTCAGCTGCACAGGTGTCACAGGGAGAAGTCATGAGGAAGTCACCAGCCCTCTGATGCTCCCATGTGGCAATTGAGCACAGTACTGACTTGTGGGGGCTTGACAAATGGGACACAGGATCCAGGCCCTCTTGCTGGTGACTCATAGAGCTTTCAGGCTGGCTACCAGATTCTCAGATCTATTCTCTGGATAGATGATCAGCAGAAAAGGTCACAGTGGTGTTCTGTGGTCCAGCTGCCCCTTGGAGGTAACCACTCGGGGTGGTCACCCTTTCCTGAGGACCCAGCCAGCTCTAGCCATAGCTGTCCGCTCATCGCTCTTGCCACCACAACACACACCCTTCTCTCCTCTCTCTCTCCTTTCTCTTCTCTCTCTACTCCCTCTCTAACACCCTCTCTTCCTCCTTCCTCCACTCATATACTCTTAGGCATTGAAGTCCCATCATTATGAAGGAAAGCGCTGGCTTCTTCCACAGCTATGGCCACCCACTCACCTGGAGTCTCTAGGACCTGAGCTGTTGGTGATAAACTCTAATCTTCAGCCTCCAAAGGAAGAATGAGACATCCTGTAGATATGGTCAGTATTAACCCAAAGCAAAGTTCTCATCTTAAAGGGACTGAGAGACTGTTTATTCTTGAGCCACATAAGAGTGATCATGGCCCAGGAACATTGATTGAGGTTGCCCTGAATAACGTGTTCAAAAGTGGAAGCATTTTTATAAAGTTTTTACATGTAATGAATAAAAGGAAATTCTAAATCACAGCATTTTTTTTTCAAATAGACTGGAAGAAAAATCAGGAAGGTAGAAAACAACAAAATGGAGAAGGTTCTGCCATGAGCTTCACATGCTGTCTGATGACACATACTTGGATTTGGATTCAGGATTGGCAAAAGATGGTTGGTTGAAAGTAGAGTCTGTTAGCCTCTTCCAAATGCATTTCTGGGCTCATAGCTGAAGGGATGGTAGGTTAGATGTAGAAGTAGACATTGAAGGACTAATAAGGGAGCTAATGCTAGCCTGTTTACTGCTCTTGAGGCAATGAGACCTGGGAGAATGGATCCTAAAAATGAGGTGGACTAAAGTCTCATGCAATAGCCAACTTTATTCAGAGCATCAGACAATTTATACTCCGAGGGTGAAGAAGAAACATCAGAGTAAAGTTCTCATGAGTTCACGCTGTATACAATCACAAGGACAAGCTACATGTGGCAAACACATGTTCTTCCATAGAGACACATAAACAAATAACAACAGCCCCTTGTAATAAATAATCTTAAGCAAACTCATTCCTACTCTTTATACCAGGGAGGGACACAAAAAGCACAATGTAAAAACACATCCAAGTTTTAAAGAAACTGAGGTCACAAGAGTCTTGTCTCGTTTTCTTGAGAGTTTTTCCTGAGTTTCACTCAGAATTCTACTCCCAGGACTCCGTTCTTGGACCATGTTCCAAAACTAGCCCAAGATAACTTGGCTCTAGATCTGCAATATTCCAACTTTCTATAATCACAATGCTCTAATCAGCTAATCAGCTTTACTATCTTTAACATGAAGCGTGGATTTTCTAGGGGTTTCACGTAAATTCAGATAGAAGTATTAATGTTACCAGAATCTAAGGCCCAACTTGCTCACCATTCAATCAGACGCCCAGGAGATACAAACGAGTAGAAGGAAACA
>NC_022028.1:42662492-42667047 GCF_000317375.1 Microtus ochrogaster | reverse complement strand
GAGTGTCTACACATGGGGAGTGTCTACACATGGGGAGTGTCTACTTCTCTCCGCCCTGGAGAAAACCGCTCAGTTTGCTCTCCCGAGCCTGAGGGTGAACCTCTCTTCAGCAACAATGACTAGGGTGAGAAAGGACAATAGGAAGCAGGGTCAACCTGAGCTGGCTTTGGAATCAGAGCCCTTCTAGTTCAAGACTCTTTTTCCCAAATGTCAAAACCTTCTCCCCAATGCCCCTTAGTGCACACTCAGGGACTTCACCCCAGCTGCAATTCAATGATTTTCATCATTTTTTTTGCTTTGTTTACTTTGCTTTTCTCATTACTAGGAATGATCCTAGGAACTCCTGTGTGGTGGGGGCAAGGACCCCACCAATGAGCTATATTCCCAGGCCCTTTTGCACTTGGTGTTTTGAAACCGAGTCTCACTGAGGTGCTCGAGCTGGCCTTCAACTGACTCTGCAGGCCAGGTGGGCCTTAAGCGTTCCATTCCCCTGCCTCTGCCTCCTATAACTCAGATGACAGGCCTGTGCCGCCAGGCCGTTTCTCCAGTCTGCAACAGCAGAAGGGTTAGAGTGGTTTCTATTAGAAAAATCTAGAAATCGTTCCGACTTATTTTTCCAAGCTTATAATTTGTCCCCCCAAAACATATACATTGGAAGTGTTTTAAGCAGAATCCAGTCGTCTCAAACCATTTTAGAATACAGCTTCCTCCTAAAAGGTTTCAGCCTGGGAATGACCAAGAAACCAGGTAAAACGTTGCATGGACCCAGAGTGCCACCTAGGGTCTGGTAGAGGGAATGACAATCTCCAGTCCTCTGTGCTGAGTTTTCTGAAAAGCCCGTCCAGGTGTTCTTTTCATTGCGCAAAGAGGGCAATTAGGTGGGAGAGCATCTGCCTGTGAGGTGAACTAAGGCAGATGGGAAATCTCATGGGGATCTAGGATGGAAAAAGAGAAGATCCTGAATGGATCCCTCTGAGCATATGGGAAACCGCCCACACAGCAAAAGAAGCTGGGAGGGCCCCTGGCATAGGACACCAGAGGTGAGATGGTGTATTTGCTGGCAGAGCTGTTGGGACTCGCTGAGGGTTTGGTGGAAGAAGGAAGTGAAGGAGGAGTCTAGACCAGCTCTCTAGTTTGCAGTCTAACTAAGGGTCACACTGCCGTGCAATAAAATCTGATGCTAAGGTCTTGTCAGCTTGACACAAACTCAAGTCACCTGGGAAGAGGGGCCAACAGCTAAGGAATTGCCTCCATCCGATTAACCTGTGGACAAATCCATGTAACATTTTCTTGATTGATGATTGATGAGAGAGGGCCTAGCCCAACGTTGGCAGTGAAGCCCCTGGACTGGTGGTCCCAGGTGGTATTGAAAAAAAAAAAAAGGTCAGGCTGAGCAATCCACAGGGAGCAAGCCTGTAAGCCACACTCCTCCACCTCAGTTCCTACCCTGACTTCCCTCAGCGACGAACTGTTACCCAGAAGTGTAAGAGGGAATAAACCCTTCCCTGCTCAAATCAGTTTTGGTCAGTGATTGTTGACAGCAACAGAAAGGAAACTAGGAGGACACCATCCAAATAAAGTCCTGCTTCCATGATTCGGACAGCTTGTGAGTTTCCAGGTGGTTCTTCCTGATGGTTATAGAGAAAAGACTGAAACCGTGCAAATGGGTCAAAGAAGCTCGTCGAGCAAGACCGTGAGCTTCAAAGACGTTCTCAGCAGCCATAGCTCAATGCTCATAAAAACACATGAGTCATGTAAAGGCTCACCCTGTAAAAATCAGCCTAGACCCATGGTTCTCAACCTGGGGGGGGGAGGTCAAGTGACCCTTTCCCAGGGGTCACATATCAGATATCCTACATGCCAGATAGTTATATTATGGTTCATAATAGTAACAAAACTGCAGCTAAGAAGTAGCAATAAAGTCATTTTATGGTTGAGAGGGTCACCACAACATGAGGGATCGTAGAAGAGTCGTAGCATGAGAAAGGCTGAGAAGCACTGGCCTAGACCATAATCCAGCTCCCCAGATTTCTGAGGGCTCACCTCCCAGTCACTAACTCTCCAGCATCAGAGTGGACCATGGCTGGTTTCCAAGAGCCTGGGAGGGAGCCCATGTGCAGTTGCTTACCCAGGGCATCCAGCGGCTTCTTGGTCCTGAGACTATTTCAGGGTGGCCAGCTATCCTCTCCTCCCTGCCTACCTGGGAAGAGGTCCTCCATGAAGTCAAAGCAATTCTAGCAACTGATGTTGCTTGGTAGAAAACCTCTGCTAGCTCCTTCACTCGGGGCTCTCCCTGCCACAGCACAGCACTAATCCTGTCTGGTCATATGCTGCACTGAGCACTATTTTTAACTAGATTTCCAGGTTAAATCTTGACTCAGCAATGCCTATCCTGAAGAACCTGGAAGGAAGGTTGACTCATAAAACTATGTGAGAAAAAAAATCTAAAGTCAGGGTCAAGGCACCCACCCATCATTCCAGTGACTTGGAAAGGGGAGGTGAAAAGAGAGTTGAAAGCCAGGAGTGCCAGACCAGCCTAGGTAACAGAAACCCCCATTGCAAAAACAATGATTTTATCTTGAGTTGCATGGTATATGATTTGTGCTCTACTAAGAGCATAAGCACTCGTTAAATATTTGCTTCATCCAAAGAAAAATCTCAGCTCTACATATCTCACCAAATTGTAAATGAAGAAGAAAAAAAAAGAGCACTGTCCGCCCCAGTGAACCAGTCTCCCAACCACCCACAGATGCCCATCTTGCTGGCAGCCTGGTCCTTCCATTGTCTCTGCAGAATCAACTGTGTCTCCTCTGAACCCTGTCATATCAACTGCATCCCTGTGACCCTGCGGGTGAGATAAAATCACCCCCCTGACCTTCAAGGTCACAGTGACGTTACCACCTCCCCATCTTCATCACGCACACCTTCTCCATCATCTCTCATGTATCCTGCTAGGTCCAGAAGCTCCAAACTTCCACCTGCTGCCATCTGTTTGCCGTGGACGTGGTTCTTGTCCTAACATCCTATGCCGGTTGGTTTAGTTTGGCTTTTGAGACAAGAACAGTCACTATGTAGCCCAGGCTAGTATCAAACTCTCAATCCCCCTGCCTCAGCCTCCAGGGTGATGAGGTTATAGACAAAAATGAGTCACCAAATTTCCTGTCCAATTTCCAAAATGTGCTCCGTCCACGAAAATGTTTTATTCCCCAAATCGCATGCCGTATTTTTCTCTTTTTACGCTGTTTAGAATTTTCTGGATACATCTGTCTTCGTATTTCATCTTACAGTTGCTTAATTAGCTTCTCTCCCCCTCCTGACTGTAAATCGCTCAAGGGCACACACTCGTTTGCAAGGGGCGACAGAGCAGGCAGTGCTTAATGGCGTGGGCTCCACATCCAAATTGCCTGGGTGTAAATTTTGGCTCTGCCACTGGCTGGCGGAGTGCGTCTGGCAAACGCAACTTCCTTAGGCTTTGTTTCTTGATCCGTGAATTCTCTATATTTATAAGAGTTAATTCATGCCAATCTGAGGTCAGCCTTTACCACACTGAGTAACTGACTATTAAAAGAGGCTTTTTCTCTCTTGGTTTTGGTTGATTCGCGATGCCTATAGATGCCATGTTTCAAAGTAAAGCTACCACACAAAGTTCCCAAGAAGGGTGGGGACACAGGACCAATTTCACATCCAGGGAAACTGAAGGCAGGAAAAGTCAGATGTTATGATGTGAGAGAAATCTGTGCACCTAACCCCATCAAAAGCCCACAGCAAAGGAGGCCCGAAGAGTGGATGTAATACTGTCATTTAGCTACATCGTCATGATGCCAAGATGCTGCCTACATAGTTGTGCCCATCCCCAGAGACAAATGCTACTCACAGCCTTCATCAGAGGTTCTCTTTGCAATGGACAACACTGAATGCAGAGACCACGAGACTGCTCAGGGGCTACAAACAAGTGACGGTTGAGTGCTCAGCCCATACCACCTGCTACAAGATGAAGGGATCATGGATGAGGATGGGGAAAATGTGGAAGCCAAAAGGTAGGGGGAAAGGCAGTAAAATGCTGGCTTATGGGCATGGCACAGCCAATGCACACATGACCTTATGGCAGCTGTGACTGTCTGCAACAGACATGCTCTAAAACCTCTCAACAATCAGCCCTACCCATCCCTGCTGAAGTACTAGCTACAGATAGGCTGTGGGGGAGGGGCACTCACTGCCTTTAGTTATGGTCCTGCTGACCAGGCTCCATTCTATAGTTCCAAACCCTTGGCCACACAGATGACCCTGGCTAGACTCAGTAGGTCTCAAAGAAGTAGGACATAAATTATAGTGAAGAAGAAAATTTATTAAAGGGATGGTAGAGAAGAGGGGGTTACAGCAATAAGGATATACTTTATGTTTGTCTAAAACTGCCAACAAATTCAGTAAAGTCCCCAAAACATTTTTAAAATATGTAACCATATACCTTTCTGTTGGAAGATGTGACCGAGCGGTAGAGACGGCAGTCTCCCTGTGGCCTGACAGCTTAGCTCAACAGCTCTGCCACACAGCCACA
>NC_022028.1:42645936-42661692 GCF_000317375.1 Microtus ochrogaster | reverse complement strand
AGAGAGAGAGAGAGAGAGAGAGAGAGAAACTGGGGGGAGAGGAGAGAAGAAACTACCTCTTTGGGAGAGAGGTGTAGAAAGAGAGATTTCATGCTGGAAGCAGAAGGAAGATCTGCTTGCTTTGGCAGGGTGGTTGGGGTGGGCGGGGCTTGTCTCTAAAGGGACAAGGCAGACCTTTACAATACTCTGAAATAAAGCTGAAATGTTTCACCAAAGACTGTCTTCCAGGGGCCTATTTCCATTTATGCTCATGGGCCATGTACAAAACTTTCTGTTTGTTTTTTTCTAACAATTTCTTTCTTTACCCTCCCCTCGTCAAGACCATCATCAGAAACTGGCTGAAATAAAATGGGTGAAGGGGGTAAACCACTCGCCCCCCCCTCCTGTGACCCGATCACTTACTCTCCTTCAAGCCTGAGCAAGAGAGAGTAGGAAAAGCCTCAATGTTAAAATCCAGATCAATATTTATATTATAATATAGGAATGGACACTTTACTAATCGTCTTACCTAAGAATAATCAGTGGTTTAGAGGGATGGAGAGAGGGAAAGTCAACCAGGGCATGGTATGAGTCATGCCTAGCAGGGTTAGCGTTGACCTACAGTAAGACAGGCATTCAAGGAGCATTCCCACTTTGAATTCCTTTTGTTCTCCCTTGTCAGTGCCCTGAATCCAGCGAATATGTGTCTCCTCTACGGACATGGTTCGTGATCTACAGCTGTGTGCCAGCTTGATAGCCAGGAAGCAGAGATAGAGATGGCAATGACCCTCCCCTTCATAAACACAAAAGGCTAATGTATCCATAACAGGTAAGGAGAAAATTGAGAATACACAGTCTGGAGTGCACACCAATGGACCAGACACAGAAGGCAGGCACAGAGACAGAGCTGTGCCCCGCTCCACGTGTGAAGCACGGGACAAGTCATGGGCGCCAAACATGGGAAGCAGGCTAGCTGCAAGAGACCTCCTGTGGCGGGTATTTCAGAGGCACCGGGGTACCAAAACCATCACTCCGTTCTTGGAAAGTTTATGCAAAGCAACTTATTGTTTGTCCTGTTCTAAGATGCCTTGCCCTGGTTAAACTGCCAGTGTCTCTGGAGAGAAACTAGATGATTGCATTTCGGACAGGGGGACTTGTGAGGTTGTTTTCTGAGGATAAGATCTGATGAAGGATATTCAATGAACACTTTCAGTTCCTCCTGAAAGCACACTCTAAGATGCTGCATACTGGGGGTTCATTAGTAATTGCTTTAGAGCCTTCCTAAAAACTGTGACCCTTGAACACAGTTCCTCATGTTGTGGTGACCCCCCCCCTCAACCATAAATTTATTTCCATTGCTACCTCATAACTGTCATTTGCTACTGTTATGAATTGTAATGTAAACACCTGATATGCAGGACATCTAATATGCGAGCCCTGTGAAAGGATCATTCAAACCCCCAAGGGGATAGAGATCTACAGGTTGAGACCCGCTGCCATAGAGGGTAAGAACTGTGGCAGGAAGGGAAACTAGACAAAGCAGATGTAATTCTGACCTGAAGTGTACCTGTGACAGAAAAGCAAGCTTCTTCAGAAAGTCACAGAATGGAGACAGCCCTTCAAATTGTCTCAGTGAGGAGAGGGGCCTGACTTCTAGCATCTGCCAGAGTCCCTTCTGTGGAGGAATGACAGCACACTGCAGTGCCACTGAGGCTAGCACAATGGAGAACATAGAGACTGTAATTACAGTTGGACATCAGCGCCCCCATCTAGCCTATCCCTTAGCCTGTTGTTAGCCCTCCACTCTTTGAGGGCTTTCCAGGGATTCACTGTCTGTGATTGCTCCCACCTCCTGAATATCCAAGTCTCTCCTTAAGGAAACAAGGTATTTCTCAGCATCTGACACACTGCCTCAGTTTCCCCAACATGCTCAGGAAATCAGAGGGAAAACGGCTCTGAGATAGAAGCAGCCTGCCTGCAGCTTATCTGCTCAGAGTCCCAGTTCTGAGGACTGACCCGGGATGCCAGAGCACAGATGCTCCAAGACATCTCCAACTGCTACCAGCAGGATGCCATGTTATTATCTTGAGTGATGTAGGCCCCTGGATCTTCTTGAGGAGCTTTCTGAGCCAGAAACCCTCATTTTACATTTTATACTTCGTCTAAACCCAGGAAATGTGCCAGTCCCTTGGCCAAATCCATTGAGCTTAGGAAAATCTGATGTCTCAAGCCTCCTTCATGGGAAAACTATGTCTGCATTTTTTTTCCAAACAAACACTACCTCAGTGCCGACTTTGTGCCAGGAAATCTGGTTGGCACTGGGAATAAAGAGATAAACAAGACACAAGGCCTACTTTCTAGGGTTTCAAAGGTTGTCATGGAAAAGGGACCATTGGGACTCAGTGCTATGGAGCAGGACATTCTAGATCTGTTGGAAGAAAAATCCTTCACCAGACCACAGCAATCTGCTCTTCCAACAGCTCTCTGAACGGTGCCAAATGTTGCTAATATCCATCGCCAAAATCTCAGCAGGGAAGATTACTGCCAAGCCATGCTACGGCACCTCTGAAAAAAAAGGCACTATTTGAACGACTCTCTGTAGGGAGGAGGCTTGTTATGAATCCTACTAATAGCTCTGTGATGGCAAACCTGCTTTCTACAAACTATAAGGTACATTGTTTCTTTGAGCCAGGCACTTTCTTGGGAGGCCAGGCCAGCCCACCCAGTGGATCTGCTCCAGGCTGAGCAAAAGTTTGGCACAGTGTAGCAGAGAATGCCACTGTGATCAAACTCTGTATCCTCAAGACACGGAGTCAGGATGTGCCACACCCTACATCCTCCACAATTTTGTGTTAATGCTTAATTTCTAGGCCACTACATATGAGCTACTGTCAATCACAGAAAAGAGATACTTTCACTAGCCAAATCAGCAAACGTGAACACTTTCAACTATCAAAAAGTCCCCTTGACTATGCAAAAACAAAAACAAAACACTTTAGAGTTCCTTGGAATTCTCTCTTTTTTATTATTAAGGAAATGATACCTTGGCTTTTATCAGTCAGTCCTATGAATAAATGGACCCTGCAATAGTCCCTTGGGGCTGCCATCTGCGGATCAAGATGTTAGGTTCACAGCAAGCACAAACAGCGCCTCACTCGAATGAGATCAGAAGACACCTGGAAGCAAGGCCGGAACGTTTGCACTTGATTCTTGGCAGGGCAGGGGAAGATCTAATGAGGCTGTCTCAGCTGCAGAGAAGGGAGGTATGAGTCTAGACAAGACAGACGAAAAAGATGGGCAGGTAAACTGAGGTGGAATCTGTGTGGGGTCCTGACTGCAACCAAAGACGATGGTGGTGGCACCTCAAGACATGCAGCAAGCAAAGAAGAAATTACTGAAATCCAGACTCAGAAACAAACGTGTCTTGTTGCCAGCTTCTATGAGTTCTGTTCTCTGTTCTACTTCTATGTGGCTCGGTGGCCATGGGGACTTCTATAGCCCTCAGTCTAATCATCTGTAAAGTTGGGGTGCAAATAGTTCATACTCCACAGGTATATCATGATATTAGATGAGGTTAGAGAGACAGGAAGGATTGAACCACATAACAGAGCAAGCACGGTGACTGACACCTGCCCTCCCAACTCTCTGTGGAAGGGGGAGCTGAAGCAGGAATGAACAGGAGTTCTAAGGTAGATTTAACCAATGGAATGGGAAAAGAGCCTGTGCTACACAAGATTCTATCTCAAAAAAAAAAGAAGAAGAAAGAAAGAAAGGAGTAGGCTGGGGATGTAGCTCAAAGATAGAACACTTGCCTAGCATGCTCAAGGGCCTGGGGTCTAGCCCCATCACCACCAAAGAGAAATCAGCAGAATGGATATTACAGTTGCTGTGTAACAAGTGCTCCGTGACCTGCCACTAATATTGTTGCCATTATTCACAGCACAGCGAAAGCAACTCTACTTTTGCTATCTAGGTAATCTTCTTCCCTTAGCCATTGCTATCTTGCCAAGAGTTCCAGAAGGACAGAGTTTTCAGACAACTGAATTCTATTTGAAAGTGTTTAAGGCAGGACAAAGATAGCAGCCTCATGGCAGGAGGAGGGGAACCTGAGGACAAGTGACCAGGGATGGGAACTTCTTCAGTACCGATGGACTGTTCTTCACCGTGTGCCTGTGATCTATTCTGGAAAAAGAATTGCTTTAAAGGGAGTGATCCCCAGCTCGCTGCTTACATGAAATAATGAAACAGCCTAGGGCTAACTGCAGGGAGCAAAGATCATGTGCTTTAAGCTTTACTGTGTGAACTCCCCTCTCCCCATCCCCACAATACCATGTGAGGATATACAATAGCATCCTCCACACAGATGAGGTTGGATTCATTTGCCCAAGCAATAGAGAAGGAACTACAAGGGTTAATAAATGTGCTGAGTTACTCAGTAAACTGACAACAGAAGCCTGACTGGAACGCAGGCATTCTCACTCTGCAAATACACAGACCTATGAACATGGTACCTGAAAACATGTATGTGTATAGAAATATACTCTCTTGTGTGGGTGCACGCATGTATGCATTGGGGTATGTGTGAGCATGTCTGTGGAGGCCAGAAAGTTGATGTCAGGTTGTAGGCGGACTGTTCGTTCATTTCCCAGCCACCCAGACCCAAAAGAATAACACAGAAAATATATTAAGTGCAATACTATTTGGCCAATAGCTTAAGCATATCTCTAGCTAGCTCTTACATCTTTAAAATAACCCATTTCTATTATTTTGTATTTTACCGCAAGGCTCTTGGTTTGCTGATACTGGAGCATGGGCATCTTTTTCCTCCTGTGGCTACTTAGTATCTCCCTGACTCCGCCTTCTTTCCTCCTCTATCTGCTTAGAATTTCTGCCTTATCCAATTCTGCCCTGCTGTAGGCCAAAGCAACTTTATTCACTAACCAATGGTATTCACAGCATACAAAGGAGAATCCCACATCATCAGGTATAGTTCTCAATCACTCTACACCTCTATTTTCTTTGAGACAGGGTCTCTCACTGAACCTGAAACTATTACTCTGGCTGTCCAGTGACTAATGAGATCCAGGGACCCTCCCATCTGTCCTCCATCCCAGTGCTGGGGTTACAAGCACACACTACCACACCTGGCTTTTTATTTGAGTTCCAGAGATCCAAGCACAAATCTTTATGCTTACATGACAGGCGCTTTACTGACTGACCCCTCTCCCCATCCCAAGGGGTTGGGGATGGAGGGATGGGGGGGTCACATAAACTGAGAAAATATGGTGCCCCAAGTGCATGGTGGGATCTTGGATTGGCACAAAAGAATAAAAGTCTTGGGAAACGGAGGACCCAAGTAAAGTCTGTATTCATGAGTGGTAATGCATACTCTGCCTACGTCACCATCCTCAACACTGTACCCGTATTGCCTCCATAGTTGATTAAGCTGCCCATCTTAGGAAGCATGGGCTGAGGTCAGAGGAGAACCCCAGTCCTATGTTTGGAACTTTTCTATAAATTTCAATCATTTGAAGTACTTTTTTACAGTTCTGTATGATCATAAACATGATTACAATGTGAGACACTTCTACGAGGAAAACTTACTGGTTCCTAATTTAATCTGCGTCTCTGTTTGACCAGTCCAGCTCCATGGCCTAGTGACTGGTCACATATGAACAACCTACTGGTATTTCAGAAGAATCGGGTGATAGAAAGCATGCTTGGGGAGAAAAGGATGGAAACCTAAGTCATCCTTTCCAAACAAAAACAAAACACTGATCAGCATCTCTGCTGCCAAAACATGCCGGACTGGTGTGCCTCTTCATACTCAAGTTCGATATTGGGTTCAAGGCAGCCAATGGGGAGCACCTGCCTGGGGCTCTGGGATGCGGTGCTTCCTTTGTGGATGCACCTCTCTGCACCTGCCAAATGAATTCTCGCATCCGTGGGAGCGAAGCTCAGCCAGAGCTGCTGATCGGTGAAATTGGGTGCAACTGGGTGGAAGAGCTGCACAGCCAGTCCGCCAGCAAATGTTAACATCGCTCACGCCGTACGGGGCTCTGCTGTAAACGCATCCCGTTAAGTGGATGCTTGGACACGTGCGGCTTGGGGGAAAGGTTATTTTAGGAGCCTCGTGAAACTTGTATAATCGCGGGATCCATTATTCTTGACGAAATAAGACCAGAAGTGAAGCTTCACGGAGCCGCTGAACTTGGTCGAGCTGTTACAGCCGAGCCCATGTCCTGGAAAACAGAACCTTGAAGAATCTTGCCATTTGCCATGATAACTCCACAATTCACCACATTGTATGTATTTACCCAACAGTGTAAGCAGACTCTGGAGGCAAAGCAAATGTCACAAATGTGGGCATAAGTCTATGGGGACAAAGTGCTTGCGCTCAACAGGGGTTAATGTCA
Source organism: Microtus ochrogaster (assembly GCF_000317375.1). Classification (NCBI taxonomy): domain Eukaryota; kingdom Metazoa; phylum Chordata; class Mammalia; order Rodentia; family Cricetidae; genus Microtus; species Microtus ochrogaster. The sequence goes on along the minus strand of NC_022028.1, from coordinate 42,655,297 downwards.
CATTGAGTGCACAGAGGCTTTCTGCTCAGCCTCCCACAGTCTGAAGGTCAATCCAGTAAATATGAACCAGGGGATAAGATTCGGATCCACAGAATTTGTTTTGTTTTACTTTTTACTTTTTATTTTTTTATTTAAATAACATTTTTTCACTTATTTTACATACCAACCAGTTTCCTCTCCCTCCTCTCCTCCTGTCCCCTCCCCTCTCCCATATATCCTGCTCCCCACCTGCTCCTCCTCCATCTCCATCCAGGCCTCCCATGGGCACAAAGCATGGCACATCAAGTAGAGGCAGGACTGGGCTTCTCCCCTTACTCAGAGGCCAGGTGAGCTAATCCAGAATGGGGAGCAGGTTACCAAAAAACAGCGAAGCTCCAGGGAGAGGTCTGGCTCTCACTGTTAGCTGCCTTCCTAAGAGACCAAGCTACACAACTGTCACACCCATGCAGAGGGCCTAGGCAGGTCCCATGTGGGCTTCATAACTCTTGGTCCAACGTTCATGAGATCTTACGAACTCAGGTACACTGTCTCTGTGGGTTTCCCCACTACGACACCCCCCCAACGGCTCATACAATCCCTCCTTCCTTTCTTTCTCAAGACCCTCAGAGCTCAGTGCATTGCTTGTCTGTGGATCTCTGCCTCTGCTATTCTGTTTTTCAATCAAAACAGCTGAAGAACCAGAGTCCTAATCTACAAGCGAGACCCTCGATAGCACAAGTGCAGGTTTCATCTTTGCGTGTGGCTAACGACGGCTTGGTTTTTGTGGGGGGTTTTGGCTTTTTTTTTTCTCCTGGCTGGTCAGCTATGATGCGGTCTTACATTGGGTTACCTAGAAGCAGTCTCAGAGATGAGAACTCGTGTGCACGCTCTTTGAAAATACTTCCAGCAGCAATCAGGATAAGTCTGGGAGAAGCAGGAGAGAATGGGAGACTCCCTGGATGCAGGGATAGGATAGCAGAGTCCTGGAGGTCAGCTGATGCTGATGCTGCCTGGGAACTGGGGAATAGGCTGTTGGCTGCCAGGGTTTTTATGTTAATGGTCCCCTCAGGCTCCTGTCTGATCCTTTGGTCTCCCATTGGTGGTGCTGCTTTGGAAGGTCAGGAACTTGGGGACTTATAGGCCAGCTCCGCTTCTAGTCTGTGCTTTGCTTCCCGTTCAAAAAGATCTGAGCAGGTGGGGAAGCCTAGTTTCACCTGCCACCGTGCAGCCACCTGCTGCCTCGTCTTTCACGAAGTGACGGACTATCTCCCCTCAGACCATGAGCCCAGAGAAGCCCCTTATTTCTCCCTTTCTTCTCTGTTCCTTCTTCCTTCCTTATGTTGCTCGATCCAGGTGTTTGGCTGCAGCGACTCGAAAAGCAATGCAATGCAATGGCTGCGCACCACAATGTGGCCTGTTTTGAGGCCATTTCTGGAGTTTGGAAACAACTGCACATGATTACGACCCTATGATTCGTTAGCATCCCTACATAAGCAGGCATAGCAGTGACAAGTCTCCAAGGAGACTCCCATAGGCGGGTCAACAGAACAAAAGCATGCAGAAGCCGGGAAGAGTATCCAGAAGGGAAATGGGCCCTGGAGTTGCAGGCAGAGCTGCATAGCAGGCAGGGTCTGTTGCCACTTCCAAACTGGGTATTCTTAAAGCCGATGTCATGTTTATGGGAAAGCACGATTCAATAGAGCAAGAGCCAAACCATGCACCAGTGTGTGGTTCTAGTCAAGATTTTCACTAGACGCTGCGTGGTTTCTACCGATTTGGGTTTTCCTGCTTCATTTTCGATTATACATCTTGGTGTGTCTTATCGTTATTCTGGATTTAGTGTGGGGGGGGGGGAGTTTCTGATGATCCTGAGCATACAGGAAAAGATGCTTGCATCACGAGGGCCTTGGGCCAATGCTTCTGTGACTCTAGAACATTTTGTAGGTTTTGTGCACATCAGGAAGTGTGTGTGACTCGTGAGTCCATTTCTGAAGTTCCTGTGTCACTGCCAAGACAGGCAGGGTGGGGGGCTTGGTGCTAAGGGAAGCTGGGGTCCTTTGCCCCTTGCAGTTCAGGAATTGACTCCTGAGAGATATGACCTTCACCTCTGGGCTCCAAGTGACCCATGTCACCATATCACAAGAAAGGTTCACTTGGTCAAGAAACCCGGACTTTTGAAAGGGGAGGACTGGCATCTGTTGGAACAGAAAGCACAAGTCCCAAAGAAGAACCATAGACAATTGGTTTTCCTCTCCACTGCATTTTCTAAAAAATAAATTTTACATTAAATTTAAAAAAACTTCTGAAAATTCCTAAACCAATAAAAATCTTACTCCCAACTCCCACCAAAAACATAGGAAGCAATTACATTCTAAACCACCAATTCACAAATGTTAAGGCACAGGAGTTGCAGGCTTTCTGTTTAACCTCTGCTATCATCAGGAGGGGAGACTCCGGCCAGTGTGACTTGCCCTAAGAATGGGACGGGGGTCTCTGAAAGCAGTAACTCCCACATAACAACCAGAGAGAAGCTAGTGAGTACACAGTCTAAAGCCACAATTAACAACCATCAGAGGAAACATACAGCATTAAGTCAACTCCGATACCTTGGCTGGGTCTCCACAGAGTAAACCTGAGAGCTACGGTTCAAGATCAGCATTAACTCCGTCCTTAGCATCGGAGTGCAACTAAATGCTCTACCAAGTGGCAGTTTCTAGTATAATTTTCCACTTGCATGCCCAGCGTCAGACCACATTTACCGGTTATACCTGCTATCTCACTCACAGCTGCCACGTCTTATAAAATGGACTACTTTGCTTATCCTTCCAAGCTAAAGAAGAGCCGTGCCCGGGATGAACGGAGGCTCTTGTGTAAGTGGCAAAGTTCTGCACCACTGAGCTACACATACTCAGACTCCTTTAGGATTTATTTTTTTAGTGGAACAGGATATTAAAAGTGCAATGCAATAAGCCCAGAAAATAAAATCTGAAAACCAGATACTTGGGCTATTTTCCCTAATATCTTTCCCTGTGGGGAACTGTGAGCTTAAGATTTGTAAGTTTTTGATGGATTGCAATTTGTGGTTATTTATTCTAGTAAGTCTACCTACCTGCCACCTATAGTTGCTTAACTGCGGAGCTAATCTTGAGGTGCAACTGCAGGCCACCACCACTATATCCATTGAACGATCCACACACCCTGAAGAATGGGCTGTGAATTCCAAGCCTGTACTCCTGGAGACCCTGAGGTATGCCCAATACCCTTGAACTGCCCATTCTTAGCAATACCCAGTAGGTGTCCAGAACCAACGTGGAGTGTTGATACCATGCATTCAGACCTCATATCTCTAACTCCTCTCACCGTCCACTTCTTCGTGTGAAATGGAATTAAAGTTGCCCGTTTGACAAGGTCGAGATTAAGGTTAGAAATGATGGGTGGACGTTGTCTTGATCAAGGTCCAGGGTAGAGCAGACATTCAGCAGAGCAAGGTCCATTGGTAGGAATTTTAATTTTGGTGAGCTAGAGAAAGTAATAGGTTGTTATCAGTCATTGAGATTCCTCTGTGTATTTTATGGGGACATATAACCAAAGCCACTATGGTGGACATGTAATAAAAGCTTAGAACCAGTTCTTAGCGAAGAATGGGCATATCCTACACCACCCTGCAGTGACTGCTGTCTGGGACAATCATTCCAGCAAGGAAGGACCCTGGACTTTGGAATCAGACAGCATTGGATCTGATCTTGATTGTCATTGAGGGACTCTCCACCTGGTCCAGAGCTACTGACATGTACCAGGCTCCACCCCTCTCTGCTGCCAATCAGGCTGCTTAGAGGCAGTGGTACTCCATGCCAACTATCTGTCCTCCTTGTCCTGTGGTAAAAGAAACCCTGACCCCTGAGCTCGTTGGGAGGGGGAAATGAGATCATGCATGCAGCAATCAGCATCTTATTGTCCCCAAGACCGATAACTATCACCTTATCCTTATTCCCCTGCCTTAACTCTGCCTTCTCCCCTGCTGTGGGAAGTTCATTTCTGTTCTTTCTAAGAGATTCTCATTAATAAAGGCGAGCACACCGGCTCACAAACCAGTGAGGCGGAGCCCTTCTCACACAGCTCCGGAGCAGAGCATCAGTCCTCCTCCAGAGCTGAGAACTGGGCACACTGACGTTAGACACCTTCCAAGGTGCAGAGTGGCCTAAAAAGCATGCCCAGCTCACACATGGGTCAGTGCTGCATGAGTTGCTCCTGGCAGTTGCTCTCCGTTTAGTTTACTAAAGGCATCAGTACAGGAATTAGAGGCATGCTATGGTGTTCGTTGATGTCTTTTTAAGGCCATTTGTCTCTTTCCAACATTCAGGGGTAAGGCTAATTTTTCTAAAATCAAGACTACTGTATGTGTATATTACCTTCCTATTTATTTCACACTAAATAGCTAAACAGAGATATCTCCCAAGGTTCCTCCAGGCTCTTTATGGCCCCTCAAATGCGGCCCCCAGCATGTGCAGAAGAGAGACTATCAAGGCCTGTCCTAGTTAGTGTTAACGTTCAGCGCAACCGAGCTTAGAATGGCAGTTCTCAACCTGTGGGTCGTGACCATCAGAAACCACGTTTCCAGTGAAGTGGTCTTAGGAACTGAAACATCACTCAGCCGCAAAGTTACAGTTAGGAAATGGCCACAAGAGTAAGCTGAACGGTGAAGGGTTCCTAAGACCCTCGGGAATACGTGTTTGCCAGTGGTTGCAGCCCACGGGTTGAATACCGCTGGCCTTGAGTCATCTAAAAAGGGCATCTCAGTGGAGGGGTTGCCCAGATCAGACTGGCCTATGGGCATGTCCATGGGGATTGTCTCGATGGTTAATTGCCACACGAGGGCCCAGCCCACGGTAGGGAGCTCCATTTCCTGGCAAGGTTTTCCTGGAATGTACAGGAAAGGTGTCTTAGGCTAGTTATCGGGCTCTATTGCTTTCTGCTTCAAGTTCCTGCTTGAGTTCCTGCCCTGACTTCTACTAATGAGGGACTGTGAACCTGGAAGCGGAGGTCGAGAGAAGAACTCTTTCCTTCCCTAAGTTGCATTAGCCAGACTGTTTTATCATAGCAATGGAGAGGAAGCGAGAAAAATGCCCAGTGCTCACACTTAATGGTGTTGTCTTAGTGAACCCATCAAGCTGTACAATTAATGCATTAGTAACCATAGCAACCAATGAGAAGGGGGAACGGTACTCATTTCAGCCGCATCAAAGACCGAAGATGAATGGAATGTGCCAGATTCGCTCCGGCTGACGATGGAAAACACTTCTGCCGTACTTACCCTGTGCCACCCTGGCACTGGGATCTCACTCTGTCTACACAGAAATCATAAATGACAGGGACTATCATTAGCTCCACTACTATAAGGGAGAGAGAGATTATGCCACGCACCCAAGGCCACCCAGCTAAGATTGGGACCTTGTCCTCTGCCATATAACAGTGTCTCATAAGTATCACAAAATCATGGAAATCATTCATCTTAGCTACTCTTACAGACTCTGGAGAAATGGCTAAAGAATAAGATTGGGACCATACCCCTGATTCCACTTAACAGTCAAAGAGCGTTTACTGAGCCCGCCATCCCACCAGGTGCCGCTTGTTTGCCATTATTTCTGGTTAATTTCGCATCAAATCCTGGCCCTGCTCACTGAGTGAACGGAGAGCCCTGTGGGACTGCACAATGGAACACCTGCATCAGGGCAGCCTCCAGTGAGCTCCCTCCGCGGCGGGTTCTTCATGAGATATTTTTCAAAAACACACTGACACAACCTTGCCCCATCAGCCACGCAGCACTCCTGGAACGCCTGAGCTCTGGGTCAGACATGCCCAGCCAGTCCTTTGACTTCAGAAGAGACTGTTGAAATCCTGCCCAGATGAAGCTCGTGTAATAGAAAGTCAGATACATAGCAGAAGTCAGTGAATGGCGTTAGCAATAGGAAGCGAGGCATCCTTACATCATCTACAGCGAAACAGTGGTCTTCTCATCTACCAGGTGTCAGGAGGCCCAGAGAACCACTCCCTTTGTGTAAATTCAGCCCACAGACTTTCATTTCTCTCTCTTCTGAATGGTGAATTCAGTATGTCCACCTTCAACATCAGGGTTAACCAGGCCTATTTCCACAAGAGCAAGGGGCTTTACTCTCTGGACCCAGAAAGAAATCCATCAACATGCACGCCATGATAAACATTTGCAATCTATCACTCAGTCTATGGATGATGCAATACATGCGCTGTCACCTTTTTATACTATCTCAATTCTACTGAATGGTAGGGAAATCTCTTGAGTCCTCTTGAGCCTGCATCTGTTGGGAATGCTGGCCTGAGGCTCCATGGGAACCATGATAGGGCACTCTGTCTCTCAATGCTGCCACCCACCATTGGATCCCCACTGGTCACACAGGATCGCCACCCATGCCTAACCCCAAGGCATCTTCATGTCCTCTTGTGCAGAGTCTTGAAATTCAGTCAACTCCCTGTCATGGATGAGGGGACAACAGAAGCATACATGCAACAGGAAAGGTATATGACTCTTTTGTAACGTCGCTGGTTTTTCAGAACTGACAACAGCCTGTACAAGCAGAGAAGTCTTCATCCAAGGCTGTCTGCTCTGACTTAATGGGTTAGCATCTTCCCTGTATTTATTATGCATTGGGGGTCTATGATATGAACCCCAAGGCTCAAGGTTTTGCTCCATTACTGCAATTTTCGTCATCATTCTTACAAGAAAAAAACAACTTAAGACAGATGGCTTAGCAACCCAAAAGAAGAAAGAGTGATATCTGGAGGGGGATAGAGAGGCATCTAGCGACACATAGCGTGTCCCACCACAGATTCTTCAAGTGTTCCAGAGACTGGAGATTCGGTGCTGACTATGCAGAAGTGTCTGAACCTAGCTGGAGTTACAGAACTGAGAAAATATAGTTTTTAATATATTTTAAATATTATCACAAATATACTTAGTACAATACGATAGCACCTAGACTGTCCGAAGAATGAACAACTACATTTTAGAAGGTTGTTAGGAGACACACGGACATTAACTCTGCCTTCTCCTTGCTGCTTTCTTTAACTAGAAGCACATTCCTCAAAACACAAGTATGCAGATGTCCAGAGTTTTATCCAGTACACTGCTATCCTATCTCCATTGTCCAAATGGTAACAATTGAAGTTTCCCCGATTTGGCGAGGCACTCACATGCAAGGAGACACACACAGCTCCCTCCCCCACCTACCCACCCACCCCACTTTGCTGACCCAAACACATATTATAAATGGATCCCGGGTCCTGGTAGGGCCAAGCAAAGGCTCTGTTTCAAAACTTTACATTTCCTTTACGTTTTGCATTTCAAAAATTAAGGTATGTGCTTCACTTTTTAGTTTCAAAAAATAACTCAGGGACTGGAGAGATGGCTATGTGGTTAAGGGCACTGGCTTCTCTTGCAGAGGACCGAGTTCGATTCCCAGCACCTGACTCTGTAATTCCGGTTCTGGGGGACTTAGCTCCCTCTTCAGCACTCCTCAAGGTACTAGACACAGTAGTACACAGAACACACATGCAGGCCAACTACCCACACACTTAAAACAAAAATCCATCTTTTTAAAGTTCATATTTGAGCTTTTAAATGCTCACATGCTGGGAAGGCATTCTAAATATCTCTGCTGAGTTAATGATTACTGAAACTGTTGTCAGTATACAGTATAGATATATGTCTGTCTGCCACACGGGGAGACAACTCTCGGCTTGCTCCATGCTACCCTGTCTCTGCCTAGTTCATTTTTAAAATGATTACAAAGAAGAAGAGGTTAATTTGTGGTCATTTTCTCTTCCTCTCCAGAAAAATCCTTACAGACTATCACTTTTCTGACGCATGTGGAAACCCTAGACCACTCCAGGCTTCAGCCGTCGGACTTGAAATCTTAGCAGTGCACAAGTGGAGATTTGGCTCCATTTTCGGAGATCTTCCATTACCCAGACAAGCTTTGGGATTTGATGTCCCGGAGTCTCTGGTTCATATACATAGATGGACTCTGCTACCAGGCATTAAATGACAGTAGCAACTTATCACCCACAAAAATCCCCCAGGATCAGCCAACCGACGAGGCGTCTGCAAAGTCTCTGCCCTTCAGACCAAAATATCTAGGCGTGAACTCCAAGGAGACAGTGCCTTAGATCTGGAGAGCTAGTTTGCTCAGCCTCTGCTCTTTTTATAAGAGAAAACCCAATTTGTATTCCTACTGAAAGATTTCAATAGCTAACCGGCTCACTAAGAAAGCTCACCGACGTTTCCAGAACAGCCGGTGCCAGAGTGGCAGCAGAGGGATGGAGACAATGAAATCATTACAGTCTTTGCTGACAAACAAAATTGGAGAAGGGTGCCCTTGTCTCTGAGAAATAACAGTTAATCAGCAAGTCTTGAGATAAGGAAGCTGGGAGGTCTCTGCAGCTCTTGAGCAAGAAACAGTAAGTGCGAGAGAGAGAGAGAGAGAGAGAGAGAGAATAATTGGCTCTCTCCTAATGCCCCTTTGGCTTACTCTGTAAGTCTGTACTATATGGCACACAAATAGCAGAAATGGTTTTCTGAATATTGAGAGGGGTCATCTCATAGGAATGAGCTAACACTTCCTGATGATATTATAAGGAGATAATTACTGGATCCTCCAAAGTTTGGAACAAAAGGATCAACTTAAAACACATTGCTCTGTCTTCTGTGTAGTAAGAAACATTGTCAGAAACCAAAGACTTAACGGGGGTGTGAAGGTTTTTATCCACAATTGTATAAATCGATTTTGAAATACGGGACAGAAAAATAAACGAGGGTCAAAGCTTAAAAGAAGGGGTGTGTCCTCAAAACACTGAGACAGGTTTATGACATTAAAAGTACCTCAAACTGAAAATAGTCAGGACAAGGGGATGACCCGTGTACAAAGGCAAACAGTGAATTGTGAGCATTGTGGAGGAAATCGTAAGAGTCAGAAAACCGCTTTTCAAACAAATCCTGGTGGAGCCAAGTTAGCACCAATTATTGATGCTAGAATTCAGCACAGTATGAAAACGGAAACTGCTTTCCATGCAAAGGGGTCTACTAAACACCTACCACAAACCAATTAACAACCCAGGCAAGGTGCTGCCTCTGAGTCCAGGAGAGCATTAGAGAATTCAATGAGAGGTACTGAGTAAGGCAGAATGCTGGAGAGAAAGAGGGGGAGGGGGGGGCAAAGAAGAAGGGTCCAAAAGAGGAAAGGATAAAGAAGTGACACAAAGGCCAGAGGGAAGGAAGGAAGGAAGGAAGGAAGGAAGGAAGGAAGGAAGGAAGGAAGGAAGGAAGGAAGGAAGGAAGGAAGAAGTGAAGGAT
>NC_022028.1:42626343-42645836 GCF_000317375.1 Microtus ochrogaster | reverse complement strand
GGGTATAGGAATTGGAGAGGGAAGAACAGCATCTTTATTTATACATACTCTACATTTTCTACACAGTGAATTCAGGAGACCTGGGTGAGCAAAATTTAGACACAGAAAGAAATTTTGATCATAGTATGAACAAAACAGGAAGCTATAAAAATCCACCCTATACATAAGCCACCCTTAGGAACGGTAGGCAAATGCTGAAGAGGGTGAGGGGGGACCTCCTCCCCCCACCCTGAGGGGTCTGTATACAGCTAATGGTGGCCCAGAGACAGAGAGATAATGTCCTTACTGTTATAACTGTGGATAAACTGCCCATGTTCCTACAAGTAACTCTAATTTAACTCTTGGTTCCGCCTCAGAAGAAAAAAGCCATTATTTTAGAGACAATATTTAAATTACCTAAAGTCACATATAAAAAAAAAAAAAACTCAGAAATAAATCTAGCAAGAAGGTGTGCCTGAATTTTGTAAGCAGAAACATAAAACTCAGTTGAAGGATTTAAAACTTCAGTATTTACAGGCGGCAACATCTGATATCTTAAAGATGTCACGTAGTGCCAAATTAATCTATAAATTAAAAGCAATTTGAGACTAAATCTGATAGGGATTCTCAAGCAGTGTGACATGCTCCTTCTGAAGTTTATACAGAAACAGTCACACAGTTACAACCTCCAAGATGACCGTGAGGAGAGGCGACTGTCTCTGAAATTCAGTACACCGTATATTGAAAACTGCTTGGCAAATGACTCTGTTAAGAACTGAAAAACAGTCTGATTCAGGAAATGTCAGCCGAGCAGACCAGAACAGTTCTCAGGACTTTCTGTCAAATCATCAGAGTGTTTCTTTTATTTTTATATTTCTTATTTTCATTCATTGAAATCAAAGTGGGGCGGGGGCATGTGCTTGTCTGTGTGTTTGTGTTTACTGTGATGCATACATGGAGGTCAGGGAACAACATAAAGGAGTCAGCTCTTTTCTTCCATCTTATGGGTCCCAGGAAGAGAACTCCGGTCGACAAGCCTGACAGAAAGCATCGCTACCCACTGAGCCTTCTCACACTCACAGCGCTGAATGTAGACGTTTTATAATAAGGTTAAATGGAGCGTTCCTTCTTCATAACACAGGACCTTTCTGGTAGAGAACAGCTTGACCTAAAGTTAGTGTAGATAAGCCAAAACCTTACAAATGCCAGGGGTGTTGTTGTCTAAATGGAGAGAAGAAGGGAGGAAGGGAAGAAATCCAGCCTGCTATGGGAAATGTGATTGAAGAAGTTGAGGGAATCCAAACAAAGCTTACATCCCAGTCAGAGTTAGCAGGAGAGCATGGTCCTGGAGCAGAGACAGGCAATTGATCAATGGAGAGAAGCTAGAAATAGAGTCATAATACGACCCAAATATGTCAAATTGATTTTAATGCAGTTACGAAGGCAGGTTGGCAGGAGAAGGATGAACCTTCTCAACAAATCACACGAGGAAAGCTAGATGCCACCAGGAGAAATGAATCTGGGTCCAAAGCTCACACCTGTTATAAAGTTAATGTACAATACACGGCGGCATCAAATGTGGACAGTAGCCGGGGGCAACCTTTAGAAAGGAGGGTAACCAAACTTGTGAGCACACAGAGTTTAGTGAGGAGATCTTAGATTAGATTGCAAAAAACATTTCAGAAAGGGAAAGTTGTAAGCAGGAGCTCATCGATGTTGAAAACTCTTGCTTGGCAAATGTCTCTATCAGGAGCTGGAAGGCAAGTTAAGGGATAGGAGAAAAGATGTGCACATATCTGCAGGCCAAAGGTTTGCATCTAGAACGTATAAAGAGATGGTTCCATGGTTAAGGTTCCTGACTGCTCTTGCAGAGGGTCTGGGTTCTACTCCCAGCCCCTAGATGGCAGTTCACAACCATCTGTAACCCCCGTGTCTGGGGTTCTGATGCCCTCTGCTGTCCCCCATGGGCACTGTACACATATGGTACACAGACATACATGCAGGCAAAACACCCATATGGATGAAAATAAACACATTTTTAATTATTTTTTTTAAAAAGAACTCTCAAAACACACCAGTTTAAAAAAAAGACCCTTTAGAATGGGCTAAAGACATAGAAGGCAACCACCAATTAAACATGGGTGAGAAAAAGCACGCAGAAGTGCCCAAGGTCATTAACCACCAATGCAAAATAAAACCACAAGATGTATTACCATGCACCATCAAAGTCACCAACAGAAAAACAGTGCTGGGTCTGTGGAGTTGGCTCAGTTAATAAAATGCTTGATGCTTAAGCATGAGGATCTAAGTTTGATCCTTACACCCACATAAAAACCCAGATGTGGTGGTTCAGCCTTGTAATCTCAGTGCTAGGGAAGCAGATACAGGCAGATCCCTGCAGCTCTCTAAACACCCTTAGCCCAATAGGCGAGCCCCATGTCCCAGTGAGTGGTCCTGTCTCAAAAAGCAGAGTGAACAGATAGCTCCTAACACCCAAGGTTGACCTTTGGTCTCTGCAAACTTGCACCTACACAGACATGTGTGCATCTTACAGACACGCGCACACACACACACACACACACACACACATGCAAGAGTGTTAATACTAAATGGTAATAAAGATGAGAAAGACCAACATCAGGGTAACACGCTGGTGGGCATGAGGCCGTTTGGTTACTCTATCGTGTAGCTAAGGGGACAGCGTTTCTAAACACTGGGTATTCACTCACCATACGACCTGGCAATCATCCTGCTAGGCATCCAGCCTAGAAAAATAAAAGCTATGGTCACATAAAACAGGCACACAAAGCCATTTTACCCAGAGCCTTTGAGGGAAACAGAGCCAGTGGGGGTGGGGTTAGTACAGTGTGTGTCTGTGAAGTCAGTACAGGAACTCAAGCAAGGCAGGAACCTGGAGGCAGGAGCTGTTGCAGAGGCCATGGAAGGTGCTGCTTACTGGCTTGTTCCTTCTGTCTTTCTCAGCCTGTTTTTTGTTTTAATAGAACCCAGAACCACCAGCCCAGGGGTGGCACCATTCACAATGGGCTGGACCTTCTCAACCCATCCCTAATGAAGAAAATTCCCTATAGGCTTGCCTACAGTCTTATTTTGTGGAGACATTTTCTCAAATGAGCCTCTTTCCTCTCGGCTGACTTTGGCTTGTGGCATGGTGGCTTAGCAATAGCCAGTGCAGAGCCTTTTCGTGACAGGACAGTTGTATATCATAAGTTTAGTGGTATTTATGCAATTCTGTAGGTATGACTAAAATGCATAGAATGATAAGTATAAACACACATGCACATATACAACACATCCACATGTTTACACACACATGCACACAACTGGCTGAAACCACATGAGCCTTATGGAATGTTTCACTGTCCTTATCCTGGCCAAGGACATTTGTACAAGACAGGATCACTGAGGAAATGAAGAATGGAGGAGGCTTTCTTCTGCAAATTGTTGTTTTTTGTTTTTTTCTTTCAAAATCCTGTGAATCCAGACTTATTCAAGTTAAGAAATGGTAAGAGAGCCAGCCCTTCAAGATGGCTCACTGGGTACAGGCACTTACCATATCAGCCTGACAAATGAGCTCAATCCCCAGGAGACACTTAAAGGTGAGAAAGGAAAACCAGCGCTTTTTAAATGGTGGGAGGAAAAGAGCAAGGGGGCTGGGGGAGTGGCTTTGTTGGTAGAGTGACCTAAACTCAAATCCCAGCCCCCACACAACAGCTGGCCCTGGTACCATACCCTTTAATCCTAGCACTATTGAGGGAGCAGAGGCAGAACCCTGGAGCTTACTGATCAGACAATCACACCAATGACACGATCTCCGTATTCAGTGAGAGACCCTGAGACACACAAAAAAAATATGTAGAGAGCAATGGAAGAGACAACTGATTCGGACCTCTAACCTACACACACAGGCATACCTACTTATACACAAACACACAACAAGTACAAGGATTTTAAATCTCTTGGTATTTTATTTCTAGTTTGTTCCAAACCAAATAAATTATTCATCGATGTTATGACTGGCTACCTACAAATCACTGTATTTGGTAGAATTGTGACTAACAATTTTCCACACCATTGGGAGACTCCCTGGCCTCTGACTGCTTCTCCAAAACTGTTAAAATATTAATCATAGCTAGCCCTGTTTACAGACACCAATAGATGTTTCTCACCATAAATCTATTCCGTATAAGTCTGTTCTGTTGCCTGAAGTCATCGATTGTCAACCCTTTAGGAACTGCACCAGACGGTATGTCCCTGCTAACATGAGAAGGTCTTCTTCTGCTGGGCTACAAATGGCCCCACCAGGTCTTCTCACAGGGACACAACAGCTCCCTAAAAACATATCTGCAGCCTCTTCCTGTTGCCTTTTGTAGGCAGTGACTCCATTTCTCATGGAACAAAAGAGAGATGGCTTCAGAACCAGAATAAGACCTACAAAAGAATCTCCGCCAGTGACCCTCACTGCCTTGATCTGCAGGAGGCCTCAACTGAGAGCAGGAGAGAATCGTCCCCATCTTCACTCCTGCACTAACACTTCACTCAAACCTGAGATCTGCAGCTGCCTAAAGACGAGCAAAATCCTGGAGCCTGCGCCTAAAAGCCTTCTGTATTCACAGCCTTGTCAACACAGCCTCCCTCCTCGGATGGCAAGGTGTTCCTGGGCAGTGCACACACCCACCCACTCATCTGCTGTGTCTTTACTGACCTGAGGCTCCCATGATTCTGATCCTTTACCCATGATCTCCCGTCCTCCTGAGGAGGAAGGTGGGGTATTTCATTTGGTTGGCTTTATACTGACTCCTTTTAAGAAAATCACAGCCAAGGAGTAAAATTGTCTGTCCTGGAAAATACAGTGCCTAAAACATTAGCAACAGAGCCAAGTGAGACCCACTGAGACGGTGAAAGACTATGAGTCCGTTCTTGTTACGGAAAGGCACATAATCCAGGCTTCAGAGTATTTTCTTGATTAATAATTGACATGGGGGAGTCCAGCCCACTGTGGGTGGTGCCCTCTGGGAAGGTGGTCCTGGGTTGTATAAGAAAGCAGGCTGAGCGAGCCATTGGGAGCAAGCCAGGAAGTAGGTTCCTGCATGATCTCTGCTCCAGTTCCTGCCTCCAGGTCCCTGCCTGGAGTGCCTGCTCTGACTTCTCTCCATGACAGATTTTAAACTGAAAACCGAAATAAACTGTTTCCTCCAAGATTGTATTTTTGTCAGGGTGTTTCATCGCAGCAATAAATTGCAATATTCTGTGTGCCATTCACACGTCCATGAACACAAGAAAAACTGAAGCAGGAGTGCTCAGGTTCAACTTCCAAAAAGGAAAAAAAAAGAAAAAGAAAACAAAGACAGTCCCCAAGAATTTGCTTTGAACCCCAATTTACATAGCATCTTAAACACAGAACAGTAAGTTCCTTTGAGATGTGGCCAGTCAACGAAAAGGACTCTGACACGCTGCTGGTGGTAACTTTGAAGAAAGTCAAATGTAGAAAGGGCTGCCTAGCAAAGCTTGTGAGGGTACAGGCCCCTAGCATCATCCTCAAGCCAATATGGGTCTGAGGCAGTTCTTGGTGGTTAAGCACTGGTCTCCCTGGTAGGATGGAATAGCATTTCATCTTTGCAAAGCTGTGGGTAACCTATTTTTAGGCAAGACAAGAGATGCCACTTTCCTCATACCAACTTATTTCAGTTCAACAAAATTCTTCCTGTTTGGGGGTGGCTGGTATATTCTGGTCTCCTTCCGAAGAGCATGTCACATCAAATCTAGCCTGCACTGCACTATCTGTTGAGAACTTTGAACTTTGCCTGACCCCTGAGCTCCTGAGAAACAGGGATGGTTGTGTGCCATGTGACTATTCCTAAGGAGACATGAACAAACAGCTCTCACCCTAGACAGGGCACTAACGGCAGATCAAAGAAATGGTCCTACCCAGATTGACTCCATGAGTTTATTGGGGTCACCTACAGGAGCATGGGTGTCTCAAAGGCAGCTGTGACACACGCAAAGGCCACCCCCAGTGTGGTGACAGATCACAACAATTGATTTTAGAGTCTCTGCACAACTTGCAGGCGGCTCAGAGAAAGCCCCCTCTACCCAGCAACTGCTCACTGACTATGAAATCCTAGAGAGGGGTTGGAGAAATAGCGAACATTCTGAGCTTCCTGAACCTGCAAGTTATATCAGTTTCCTTAGTCCTAAATGCCTCCTTCAAGGAGGGGATGTTTCAGTTCTGCAGAAGTCGCTAAACAACAAACACAGAAGAACACCACCCCACTCCTTCCTGTTTCAGAAAAGGGAGTACTACAAAGGCTCAGTGCCAATGATTGACACACAGCAAGCTCCCGATGGCACTGGTGCCTATCTGTGGCAAGCCAGACACAGCCATCCTGACTCACCATTGCTAGCCGTAGCCGTAATTACCTGAGCTGTCTGCCCCACTAACCCATCCATCTAAGCAAAGACGCACAATGTATGAAATTAACCAAGTTTTTAGGGTTTCTCTTTTTTCCTGGGCTCCTGAATTTTTTCCACCTTTGACTTTACGCAAGCACTGGGAGCTGACGGAAGCTTCTGGAAAACAGAACAAGCCTCCCTAAAGCAGGTGCCTGTTGAGAACCAATTGACCACAAGACAAACATCTTCAGCTCAGCCGTCCATCGCATCACCTGCTGGCTGCTGATTCCATGCCTAGTTCTTCCCCTTCACCTGCTTTACCTCCTAAAAAACAATTACAAGTTTCAGAGCAGCTCCCACATGGCTCAGGAGGCTTCCGATACAAGGCCAGAGAATTCTGCCATGACAGTTCCCCCACCCACTCCCTGCCCTATCAGCTACAATAGCCTTTGCAACAGTCTCTCCTTAGTAGGTCTGAATTCATTCTCTGTTATTTTTACTCTGCCCGAAGATAATGTATGATATTTTAGAGCATTCCACCTCTGTCCCGCTTGCCTTTATTAATGATTCCCTTTTACGGCATTTCGAGCCTTCATCCTTGCATCAGAAGCCACATGGACAGAGAGATCAAATCCTTTAAGGCATTAACAAGCCCTTGCCTTCCTTGCAGCTTAGAATGGAAATGAATAGGTAGGGGGGCCCCTTCATATGCAAACACCTCCAGATAATCAATTCCATTCTAATATCACGCTGGCTGCAGAATCACAGCTTCTGAGGCCTTTAATACACTTCCAGCTGACGCCCGGGGTGCCAGAGAATAACAAAGAAAACACAAGAAGGTGGATAAAGCTAAAATATTTCATCAGATCACAGTAAGTTAAAAGTCGGGCCAACTGCAAACTGCAGACTGCCATTGTCAGTTTAGCCCTGAATGGGTCCAAATGAAAGTCACGAGTGTTTATAAATTACTAACTCTGAATTCTTGAAATACATATATCTTTTCCTGATATTCAGTAAGTTATTTTCAAATATAAAAGTAAGGCTGTATGAACTAACATTGGGTTTAGTAGCCAGCTCCTGCCAGCTGCCCTCTCCTCCACACATGCACTATGGCAAGCAAAGGTGCACACACACACACACTAAGATGTTTTTAAAATAAATAAAATGTGACTAATATGCTTAATTTTAAATCATATTTACCGGCACATATTTAATGAACTGCTTACTGAAATCATAGCAAACGTTAACATTCCCAGAGTGGACAAGACAAAAAACGAGGGGAACCGGCATTATATCACACAGGAACTAAAGAGCGTGCAAATTCGAGATTGGGGTAGTATTAGGAGAGAGATGCTGAGGGACTGGTGGGTTTTAGTAAGCAAACATTCCCTGGCTTTAATGGGTTGTCCATTCTTCCAGCAGCTTTCCTTACAGTCAGTGAGGAAGTGGATGCATTGGAAGAAGAGGGGTCTGGACCTCTACTGGATTCTGGGTCCATAGCACAGAAGGGGTTCCTAAAGGAAATATTCTAGAAAATGATAGAAGTAGGTACATCTAGCTAGAGAATCCTCTGAGTTATACAAAGGGTTCCATGAGCTACAGACCCTAATCTGAGTAAGTGAACACTTTCCTAAGGAGACCCGAATGAGTGATGTTTGAGACAACCTCCCTCCAAAGGAAGAGTGGGGAGCTCACAGAAAAGCCATTACAAGTCTCTGACGTCATGGCAATGTTTAATGCTGTTATCTAATGCAGCCAGGTCTACTCCACTGGTGTTTAGTAAACAGTATTTATACACAACAAGGAAGCCATCTCCTCACCGGCTCACATTTTAAATACTTGGCTTCCCAGTGGGTGGCCCTGTATGGAAAAATCACAAAAGGTTTAGGTAGTGAAGTCTTGCTGAAGAGGTGATATCCCTAGAGTGATCTTTGAGGGTGGGTATCCTGACCCCACTTCTGGTTCTCTCTCTCTCTCTCTCTCTCTCTCTCTCTCTCTCTCTCTCTCTCTCTCTCTCTCTTCCCCCCCCCCCCAGAGTGCAGTCAGCTTCCTGTTCCTGACATTTACATAACCATCAAGCTCCTCCCTGGGGTGAAATCCAGTTAGATGTGGGACCCTTCTCATGAAACAGCCTCTCAAGCATCGCCACGCAGTAACCGAGACAGTAGCCTCATCCCAGGGCTCATTGAATTACAAAGCGGTTTATAAAGATTAACTCACTAATGAATGGCATTTCTGTATGAGAGCTGATTCCCATCCTGGAACACTGGCATGCCATCAATAGTCACAGCCTCACTCAGCCATTTTCCTTGCTATTATTATTAATTAGAAGCGAGACAATCAATTCTTAAGAGTATAACAAGCAAACTGCTGGCAGTATTCCTTGAAAATGTATTGGGACAAAAACAATTAGCGAAAACGTAATTGAATTAAAGTAATGGATAAACTGAAGAACGGCTTCACGGGTAGATTGATGGCCCCTTGAGTTCCACCGTCAAAACTTTTAAATAAAATGTGCTCTGTGCGATTTTCTCACTAAGCATTTATTCGGGGAAATTAACAGGATGAGAAAACAGACATCCTGAACATCCTCAGACTGTTCCACGGGATATTTAGTCAAGGCTTTACAGCACATCATCTTAGAAAATGTGAGGGACCCACTGTGTGATGGGATAATCCATTGCATACAGTGATAAACGAGTCTCCCTAAAAATGGGATTCTTTTCTGATTGACAAACAAAATCACAGGATGGAGGAAGAGAGGCAGGATCATCTTATTTTTACATCTCATTCAAATATGAAGCAAGCATCAGAAGGCCAGCAAAGAAATGAAGGATGAAGTTGCTGTCCCAGTGTGTGAGCATCATGGTCAGTGCTGGGCTGTTGTCACAGTTTTCTTTAAAGGACATTTTGTTCCAGACCTCACCTCCTGGATCCTAACAGCCTATGAAACATCAACATGAGCTAAACCTAAAAGTATGGAAAGCCCTAATAAACAAGGGAATGTTGATATAATTTGGACTCTAGATGGGTAATTAAGATTAAATGAGATAAAAAAAAATCTTTCTCAGAGACGAAAGCATCTTTGTGAAAGAAGTAAACAAAACGCCACCAACGTAACAACTTTGGCCCAGCAGGATGCGAGCGGAGCACTAGCTGGACCGCCCGACCACTGCTGGTTTCCCTGAATCAGAAGGACAAGCAGCCAGCTCTGTCAGCTGCTTTCAGGAGGCTGTGACCAAGCATCTGACAGAAACAACTTCAGGGAGGTGGGAACTGTTTGAACTCACAGCCTCGAAGGGCTGTATCCATTGTCATCCAATACCAGACATTCGGGTAGAGTAAGGGACAATGGAAGCCTATGGTGGAGAAGAGCTGATTAAGCTAGTCATTAGGTTAGAGACCTCATGATCAAGCCTAACCTCTTAGGTGTTTCTTGGTCTAAGCAAGATGACCATCAAAATTAGCCACTCTGCTAACTTAAGAATCAAATCAAAGCCTTAGTCCTTGATTCATGGGATGTTGAGTGCTTGCCAAATAGTAATAAGGGCTTGAACTAGAGACAGGTGATAGATAGGTAGCCAATTCTCTCTCTCTCTCTCCCTCCCTCCCTCCCTCTCTCCCACTCTTTCACCCCCCTCTTTCTCTGTATGTGTGCATGTATGTGCATGTGTGTGTGTGTATGTTTTGCATACACATGAGTACACATGTGTTGTAAGCACTCTCTTTTATTTTATTTTATTTTTTTTTCAAGACAGGGTCTCTCTGTGCAGCTCTGGCTGCCCTGGAAACTCACTCTGTAGACCAGGCTGGCCTTGAACTCACAGAGATCCGCCTGCCTCTGCCTCCCAAGTGCTGGGACTAAAGGTGTGCACCACCACCGCCCTATGTGTAAGCTCTTTCCTAAACATGATAAAGCCAGAGAAAGATGCTGAATGTTTTTCCTATTGTACTCTACTTGAGAGCTTTGAGACAGGGTTTCTCGCTTAACCACAAGCTCTGCATCTGGGCTAGAGCGATTGGCCAGCGAGTTCTCAGAATCTACATGTCTCTGCCCGCCATTGCTGGAGTGGCAGGCATGTGCAACAGTGACCAACTTTTTACATGGGTGCTGGAGTCAGGTCCTCATGCTTATAGAGCAAGTATCCTTACCCACTAAGCCATCTTCCCAGCTCCGTAGTAATGTCCCTTATGGTCACCACTCAAGTTTGGCAGAGACATGCAAAACAATAATTTTAGCAATGTTGATGGAAAAACAACCATCTCTCATAGGAGACTCAAATGGCCGCTGGCTGAACACTAATTACCCTGTGCATAACGTCACTTGGCAGAAGGGACTTTGTAACAACAGTCCTACAGATCCCCAGAGACTCACATCTCATTGGTGTTGCCAGTTGTGGACATAAAAACAAAATGAACAATTCAGAGTGCCAAGCACTTCCTCTAGACGTGTCCTTGGCAAAGGGTCTGAAGCAAGCAGATTCTGTTCTTATAAACACATACACTCATGCAGAGAGAGTAAAGAAATGCAATCTATACAACCTAACCCAGCTCCCTGCACTACAGGACACAACTGAACAATCCTGTACACCTCACTTGGTCCCATGCTGATCTATTATGTTCTTGTTACATTGCAAAGACAAGCCAGAGGCATTGCCTGTCATGCTGCAAGACTTCCCTAGCAACCTATTGGTCGGTATAGATTAAATAAGCCTCGATTTAGCCCAGTGAGCTGATTGCCTCGGCCTGTGGACACTCCTGGAGACAGAAAGTCTCACCTAAAGTCCCTATCTGTATTTGAGTCTGGGAGCTTCCATTCATATCCAAAAACGTTACAGCAGGGAAGGGTACCATGTCCTAGAGAGAACCCACAATGTAATAGACTGGATTATGCCCCTCTAACATCGTTAGATTGAGGCAATCCCATTAATAATACTAAATGTTGGAGATGGCATACACAGGTAAAGTGATGTTTTAGGGGAGCAATATGTATCATTAGCATCACCAGAAGAGAAAGGGATGCAAGAGGACTCTTCTCTTTGTTGCAGAGGACACAGGACACAGTGGCTGTCTGTGAGATACAAGGACAGAACTCATCAGAAACTAGAGCGGCAGCAGCTTGAGCCAGGACTCTTGGTCTCTGCACAAATAAGAAAATATTCATTTGTGTCCTGTACTGGGTCTGTTGTTTTGTCAGACTGCCCTTATTAACACATACACCCACTGGACCACAGAGCCCAAGGATAGGGAAAGTCAAAAAAAATTGTAGAAGATGTTTTGAGCGATCAAAAGAGGTATCCAATCCAGAGAATGAAGACCTAATAAATACCCGAGGGCAGGGAGTGCTACCATTGGAGGTTGATACATTTTTCATAAAGGGGTTTCAATACCACCCTTGGAGGAACAGTCTGACCCATGGTGGCTTTTGCCCTGAGGTACAGAAGATCTTGTGTCACAGCTAAGCTCTTGGCGGGAAAGGCTCCTCTGTTTCTAGGTCTTGGGTCCTTTACTCTGCGTAGCTGGCATAGATTGATTACCGCCTGCCAACCTAAGAGCCAAGAGTCTGTCTTTTGCTCTCTTCCGTTTATTCCATCAGTCACCAGCTTGTAGACGAGTCTCTGGCATAGCCCGCAGTCCCTGGTAACAGAGCACAGTCCATGCTAAGTTCTAAGCAAGACTTCCTGATGGGAGTGCAGCCGTGAGCCACATGCTATGCCCTATCACAGCAGGACTGCCTGAAGCCTTCTGCAGAGGGGGAACTGCGAGGACCGGAAATGCATGTAGAAAATCGGGCCACTTAGCCCAAGCTCCCCACTAACGTTGTAACTTTCTCCTCTGCCAGAGGACCAACTTCAGTTCCAGGGAAGGCAGCTGCTGGCGAAGAAACCAGATTCTAAATGGACCCCAGGCAGCGAGCAGATCAAACCAAGAAAAAAAGATGGGAAGGTTGCTTGCTTTATCCACCAAAGGGGACTTTAACTTATTTTGCTGGTGTTAATGTGTGTGCATGTGTGTAGACGCATGTGTATGTGTGTGTGCACATGTGTGTAGATAGATGAGCATGGCGTGGGCACTAGAGACTTACATCTGGTCTCTTTCTTGATCATTCTCTTGCTTATATGGTGAGTCGGGATCTCTCAGTTGGACCCAGAGTTCACCATTTTTGTGAGGTGGGCATGTCATATTGACCTATAGATGGTCATCTCTGCTTCCCAAGTGGGTATGGCAAGCCACCATTACCCACTCTGTGGCATTCAGGAGGGTTCTGAGGATACAAACTGGGGTCTTCGTGCTTACACAACAAGTGACTCACCCACTCTGCCATCACCCCCACCCCCAGTTCTGACTTTACTCTTTTATGGCAAAAGGAAAACATAAAATCCATCTGATTGATAGTCACATTCATTTGCTAAGTAAAATGGATGGAAGACTTGAGTTGCTAAGAGAATTCAAGTGCTGAGTTCTCAGCTTCTTAGAGCCCTAGGAGGTAGGCGAGCCTGGTTAATATCCTAGATTCATCTTTGGCTAGTGTGTCATTTGGACAAATTACTGGATCCCCTGGGCCTCAGAATATCTTACTTACAAATGAGAAGTTTAATTATACACAAACCACAGCATCCATCTGCAGGCCAAGTTCAATCATGCCTTAACAGTGCCTCGCATATAATTGTTGGTCAGTGAACGCTGCATAATGATATTGCTGCTATTTTTATATGCACTTGGTGGAAACAGTAACCTGGTGGGGCGAGGGGAAGAGGAGGGACAGAAAACATGCCATACTGAGCAACCACTCGTGCAGGGAGCAAGGTCATTTCATGTATATTATACTATTGTTTATTTAGCATGGATATGGAGCAGATGCAACTACTCCACAGATTGTAACATTGCTTTTGTAAAGTCTGGAAAGATTGATCGTCTTACCAAAAACAACAAAAACAGCTATTAGTAACTTTGCCCATTGAGGCTCAGGTGAATTGACTGCAGGGTCTGTAGTCTTGACGGAGAGCCAATAAACCTATGCCAATATCAATAGAGTTAGAAATAGAAAGATGGCCTCCCAGGTGACATACAGTGAGGTCTCATGGATCACCTTAAAACGCGGTATAGGTAGCATTTGAGGCATTAAAAAAAAAAAACTGAGGAGCAAATCAAGCATCTCAACATCACAGAATCAGTGGCAGGGGTGGAGCCAATGGATCCAGGACTGATGTGTCTCTGACCTTCAAAACTCATTCTCCTCCTAAACACAAAGCATCTGCACCTGGACTGGCCCTGTCCTCTGTACATACGTGCTTGCGTGTGTCTGTGTGTGTGTCTGTGTGTCTGTGTGTGTCTGTGTCTGTGTGTGTGTGTGTGTGTGTGTGTGTGTGTGTGTATGTTAAGACCCCTGCGAGAAAACACCAAGTTCTTTTTATTCCTTTGAGTCCTTGATGCTGGAGATGGAAGACAAGTCTGCCCTCTGCTGGAAAGGAATCTTCCTGCTTCCGCTGCAATTTTGTCGTCTTCTCTCTTTTGAGACTGATTTTACCCAACCAGAGGGGAAACGTAGCCCTGGAGGTGATATTCCTTCCTTGGGGTTTCTCTTTCACCCATTAGTGTTGAGGTCCATCGGCTCTTGCTCTTGACACAGAAGGATGAGGCACTGATGCCTAGTGGGAAGCAAATAGGGAGCCAGGGACCCACATCCTTAATGTCACACAAGAACCTACCTTTACTACAGTTTTACATTATCTGGGTCAACCATATCCTATCCCAGTTTTGCAAGAAAAATATGATGGTTTGAGTGTGAAATGTCTCCCATAAGCTCCTGGGCTTGAGCCCCACACCCACTCCCCAAAAATTGGTGGTGCTGGTTTTTATTGGTTCATTTGTTTGTTTGGTTTGGTTTGGTTTGGTTGTTTTTTGGAGGAGGGAGGCAGAGTTTCCCTAAAGGAACTACTTCCTGGGGACAGAGAGAGGAGCCTTGTAGTTGAATAGCTGGACCCCACTTCCTGTTCATGTTTACTTCCTGGTCTGCTAACATATTAGGAAACAACCCCCGTCCTATGGCTGCAGCCACGAGCTGTTCTGGTGTTCTCTCAAAGCATGGGTCAAACAAGCCCTTCCTCCAGTCGGTTGGTTCTTGTCAGGTATGTGGCCAGGTGCACAAGGGAGAGAGACTGAACCAATAGCTTTAAATTCCAGATCAGGCAACTCATAAAGCAGGCTACTACTGTTCCTGAACCTCAGACATGTGCTTAGTGTTGTAATAGGTGTGGCGGGGCTGCGTCCCCAGCACCCCAGCCGCACCCCGGCCGCCTGGCTAGCTTATGCCCCGAAATAATTACACGGACACTGTATTCTTTTAAGCACTGCTTGGCCCATTTCTATCTAGCCTCTTCTAGGCTAACTCTCGCACCTGGACTAGCCCATCTCTAATAATCTGCTGTAGCCCACAAGGTGGCTTACCAGGGAGATTCTAGCCTACGTCCATCCTGGGTCGGAGCTTCATCGCGTGTGCCTCAGAGAGCAGAGCTCTCGCCTCTGCCCGCAAGAGTGGAGCATCGTGTCTCTCTGAGGCCTCTGCCCCCAAGAGGAGAGCTGTGCTGTCGAGTCTCTGAGCTCACTTCCTCCTCCTCCCACCTATGTTTTAACCTATCAGGGCGAGCAGCTTCTTTATTTAATTAACCAATGATCTTCTTCCATCAGCTTAGGATGTGCAAACCAATGCTCTACACAGCCAAAGCAGACTATTCTGACAGCTTTCTGCTGTCGGTGCTAGGAGCAGAGCCAAAGGAAAACCAAGGCGGTTCCTTGTCTCCACAGCCTTTCCATTAATATATCCATTCCCTCTGTATGCTCTGCATGAGTACACTGGAATAATCCTCCCAGGTTTAGGGTCAACACCCTCTTACCCCATATTCCTCCCAAGTCTAAGCATACAACTGTTTCTCTCGCTATAGTTACACACTCTCTGTCTCCTTCAAGTTGTCTATATCAGTTGAGCTGAAAATTATATCCTTGGTAATGCTATGATTTCAGAAATATCAGAAATACATTTTAAGTATCATTAAAAGCAATCAATCATAATGAGAGAGAAAATATACACCCGAGTTTAGCCCAAACCACTGTGTGTGTGTGTGTCATAAAACAAAAGCCATGGTTGTATTGATTATTTAACTAACAAATACAATATATTATCTATACTAAGGGAGACATTTTTAAGTTTTAAATCTCACTTGTCAATCATGTGTGTTAATGATCCTGCTCATGTACATACATGCCACAGTATGCATATGGATGTCAGAGGACAATTTACAAGGTCTTTTCCTTCCACCATGTGGATCCCAGGGATAAACTCGAGTAGTTAGGCTTGGTCCCAAGTGCCTTAACTCACTGAGCCATCTTGCTGACTCAGGCAGGAAAGTTTTTTAAACAACACTAATGATCTTTATATATGGGGGGAAAGAGGTTGAGTGCTATCAGAAAGAAATTAAAGCAAGGGCTCTAAATTTCATTCACATGTTACAGGCTCCTGGTGACTTTTTTAAAGCACCATCTGAAGCAAATGCTCAGCAAGTAACAGCACCTACTGCCCCAGTGGAGGCAGGAGTTAGATCCCCAGCATCCACAGAGCAGCTCAAACCCAGGGACCTGGTGCCCTCTTTTGGCCTCCAGAGGTATTGCATTCACATGGTGCGCAGGCTAAATTCAGGCAAAACATTTATGCACATAAAATACAAAATAAATAAATAAACAAAAAAGGGCAATCTAAAGAGGATTTTCGCGGATGAAACGGGTGCATCTTGGGTTCCTTGCTGACGCTCAACCTGAAGCGAGACCCAGCGGAACGTCAGGACCTTGGACAGCTGCAGGCTGCGGCCCACAGGAGCAGGAAAGAGTCAACTTGGCACCGACAGGAAAGAAATGGAAAAGCTTGGAGCACAGACCATATGGAGAAAACCAAATTCTTCTTTAAAATAATATCTCAAACCAAAATGAGTTTTGGAATCCACGTTAAAAAAAAATGTTGAGAAGCAGAAGATGTTTGTCATGTCATGTAACAAGGACCAAGTTGATTTTTTTTTTTAATGCTCTGTGAGAATGGAACCTCTCCAGTTTCACACACACAAGAAACCAGGAAATCCAGAACATCCTCGGTCTAGGTTTACCTTTTCATTTTTGATAGAAAAAAAAAACTATGTATAAAACATAACTGTATTTCCCTTTTTATTCTGCCATGAAAGTCAACAAGATAGGACAAACGAGAAAGTTGGAGGACGGCAACACAGAGTGTCTATGCAGAACAACCTTGGTCTTTGTAATAACTTGCAGTGAGACAAAAATCAACAAAAAATACTTTAACGGACAAGAAGCTTTCTGGCTCTTGTCCAAATTGGGCTCAGAATGAATTCTCACGCTGCTCTGATTTATGACACCGTGAAGGGGATAGAGAGCCTCGCTACTCACGGCCCCTCGTCACACTTCCCACATGGTCCTAGGTGATTCCCATCTGCTGACGTGCTCAGAATCAATGCCAGAGAAGCGTGCCACATTAACTCCTGGTGAGCGGGGCTATCGCACGGCATCCAGAATGCTCCCCTGCCATCCTCATTACAAATACAAGCAAATTATTTCTTGGAAAACCAAATAAAGCAGTTGGCATTTATCAGGTCCCTCAATGGCACGGCACCAATCCATCAACCCTCCTGTCTAATGAGATGTCTTGGCCCATTCATCATGGAAAACCCCTCTCATTAAGGAAGGAGTCTAAGTGTGAAGGCTGGAAGCCAGGAAACTCATCTTATCCCATCAATCATCGGAAAACACAACATGGCTATGTTATCTAATTGGTTCATAACTGATTAGTTACTGAAACCCAAAAAAAAAAAAAAAACAGGAGACAGGGTGACTAGGAAGGTGGCTCAGCAGTTAAGGGGCTTGCTATATATGCATAGGAACCTAAGCTCAAGTCCCCAGCAACCATACAAAAGCCTGGTGTAGTGGGATGCTTTTGGAACCCCAGCAATGGGACGACAGAGGGGTTCAGGTCTCTGAGGTCTGGTTGTCAATCAGCTCTACCTGAATCAGTGAGCTTCGGGTACAGTGACGGATCCTATCTCAAAAAAGAGAGTACAATAGAGAATTCTGTGTCCAACATGCACACTCAAATATATGCACACTCGAATATATGCACACTCGAATATATGCACACTCAAATATATGCAAGATGTGCATACAGACAAACAGGAAAAGGGGGGATAAATTTGTTTTGATCATAATCCAGTAAACAATACAAAGCATGATTTCTACAAAGGCAGGGACTTCCTCAAGTTCATCTTGTGGGTGATGTGTGCCCTCTGATGACTTTTGTTAAAAGTTCAGTTGCCAAAATCTAAGCCATTCCTTTCCATCCATCCCACTGGCCTCTCTTGCAGCATCCAAAGAAAATTGTGAGTACTGTCCCTGGCTTTCTATGGCTTTGAACAGAAAAACCACAGAGGCATCATCCCACAAGTGTTGACAGTTGCCAACAACTGCACCTCTGCACCAGTTACAAACACACAAACAAATTCTAGAGGAATATTTATGAGATGTCTCCCTTGAGAAAAAAATTACAGATTCTAACAATGTCTGTGATTACTTTATACTTTGGAAAATGCAATGCTTATTTCTGGCTTCATGAAGCTTTTGAATGTGTGATATCAGAACTCATCTCTCCAAAGCAACCCATCCTAGATACATGCAAAACATCAAGGCTTGCCCCTCTTGAGAAGTGGTTTAGCTGGAGATAATTGGAGATAAATGTGTGTGTCCATTAATTAACAACTGAAAGGAGGTTTCTGTAAATATTGGTTTCCAAGTTATATATTCCCAAGCTTGATTAAGTAGAAGGGCAAGCAGACAACACTAAACATGACCAGTTCACAGCTCATCGCATATCCTATATTGTATACAGAATTCTAAATGTGCTTACCTGGGGTTGGGCAGAACACAGCATATAAAAGCCCCAGTGACTTACACTAAAACACAGGCTGATTTTGATGGATACTTTAAACTTGATATGTATCAGACAGGGTGACTTTTTCAATAGAAAAATCTACTTTTTATGGATTTTTTTATTGAAATGAAATTCACCTAACACAAACTCATCATTTTAAGGTGAATAATAAAAAAATGTCATTTAGGCATTGGAAAGACTGTACCAAATAAAACACAATGCTAAACATGAAAGCTATAATCAATCAGTATACTTCTGAACCTTATTTTTCCATTAAATGTACACAACAATGAAAGGCTCAACTGAAATTTTTCCTATAGTGCTGACTAGTTTTGGACATGATTAACTCAGATTGGGTAATCATTCACAGAATACTTTTAATCTATTCATGTGGTGTCCTGGAGATGTCATTCAGTGTAACCTCCATGAACAGGAACCTGTCTTGCCAGGGACCTAGATAGTATCAGTGTTCCCGGAAACACAATATGACCCTGACATTGGCAGAGCGACTCACATTCCACCGGGAAGAGTGACACTGGGAACTAGACTCTTCCAGTGATCCTGGGTCACTATGGTGAGTTTGTAAAACACACTAAATGTGCTTTAGGAACCTCAAGATCAACTCATCATGCTCCTCCTCCTACAGGGCCAACCCTCGACAGCCAGAGAACTTCCACACCCCACATACTGCAACTTTCCCTTCCAGAGAACACAGACCCTTAATCTCCTGTCGGCACAGCTCAGTCAAGTGCTTCGTGTCCAGTGCCTTGCTGATTGCTTCTGGGAGCCTAAAAAACAACACAGGATTATACTGCTGACCACAGAAGGTGACGCTCACACTCTGTGACACTTTAACCTTGGAGATGTCAAGAGGAACCTGTGACAGAGCATAAATATCTTACTAATATAAACAGAACCCCATGTTCTTGAGGTGCTGAGTTCTTCCTTGATCCAACAATTATAGTTGTGGACTGATATTCTGTGCAGTCAAAGCAGAGAGAGAGAGAGAGAGAGAGAGAGAGAGAGAGAGATGAAGGCGAATTTAATTAATCCAGGCCAGTGGGTACAAGAAGACAATTTTAATATAAAAGCACACTCACACACCCGGAGTTCAGCGATCCAC
>NC_022028.1:42605461-42618958 GCF_000317375.1 Microtus ochrogaster | reverse complement strand
AAGAGCTAGCCAATAAGAGGCTGAAACTAATGGATCAGGCAGTGATTAAAAGAATACAGTTTCCGTGTAATTATTTCGGGTATTAAGCTAGCCGGAGGCGGCCTAGATGCAGGGGACGCAGCCCCCGCCGCTCTTATTTCAACAGAGAGAGAGAGAGATTATGTGGGATTCCCCTCTGTATACTACAAATATGTTTTATTAACCATTGGTTAATAAAGAAGCTGCTTCAGCCTATAGCAGGGCAGAATATAGCCAGGCTAGAAGAGATATAGAGAGAGAGTAGGTGGAGTCAGAGAGACCCCATGTAGCTGCTGAAGGAGACAGACACTGGAACCTTACCAGGTAGGCCACAGCCTCGTTATGATACATTAATTACTAGAAATGGGTTGATCTAGAATATAAGAGTTAGTTAATAAGAAGCCTAAGCTATTGGCCAAGCAGTGTTGTAATTAATATAGTTTCTGTGTGATTATTTGGGTCTGGGCAGCCAGGAACAAAACAGACTATGTCTACAGACCAACAGCCATAAATAGATAGAAAAATAGATAGATAGATAGATAGATAGATAGATAGATAGATAGATAGATAGATAGATAGATAGATAGATAGATAGATAGAATGTATGTACATATATGTATGTGTGGAAGGCAAAAGTCCATGCTGAGTGTATTCCTCCATTGCTTTCTTTTATCTATATTACTATTACTTTAAAAAAAAAAAAACCACTCTGACCCAAAGCAACTTAAGGGATGCAGGACTTGTTTGGCTTACCCTCAAAGACGCAGTGCATCACTGAGAGAAGCCAGGGCAGGCACACAGCAGAAACCTGGAGCAGAAAGAATACTACTAGCTGCTTAGCATCCAGTTCATGATCAGCTAGCTTTCTTTTTTGTTTTTGTTATTGTTTTTATTGAGCTATATATTTTCCCCCACTCCCCTGCCTTCCTCTCCCCTCTCCGTCTACTTTACCCATGGTCCCCATGCTCCAAATTTACTCAGGAGATCTTGTCTTTTTCTATTCCCCATGTAGTTTGATCCCTGTGTATCTCTCTTAGGGTCCTCTTTGTTGTCTCTGTTCTGAATTGTAAGCTGGTTTTTCTTTGCTTTATGTCTAAAAGTCACTTATGAGTGACTTCATACAATATTCACCTTTCTGGGTCTGGGTTACCTCACTCAGTATGATGCTTTCTAGATCTATCCATTTGCCCATAAATTTCAAGATGTCATTATTTTTTTCTCTGTTGTGCGGTACTCCATTGTGCAAATGTACCACATTTGCCTTATCCATTCTTCGGTTGAGGAGCATTTAAGTTGCTTCCAGGTCCTGACTATGACAAACAATGCTGCCATGAACATAGTTGAGCATATGTCCTTGTGGCACGATTGAGCATACTCAAAAGTGGTATTGCTGGGTCTTGAGGGAGGTTGTTCCCTAATTTTCTGAGAAATTGCCACACTGACACCCAAAGGGGCTGTACCAGTTTGCACTCCCACCAGCAATGCAGGAGTGTTCCCCTTACCCTACAACCTCTCCAGCATAAGTTGTCATCAGTGTTTCTGATCTTGGCCAATCTTACAGGTGTAAGTTGGAATCTCAGAGTTGTTTTGATTTGCATTTCTCTGATGGCTAAGGATGTTGAACATTTCTTTAAGTGTCTCTCAGGCATTTTAGACTCCTCTGTTGAGAGTTCTCTGTTTAGGTCTGTACTCCATTTTTTTTATTGGATTGTTTGTTCTTTTGATGACCAATTTCTTGAGCTCTTTGTATATTTTGGAGATCAGCCCTCTGGCCAATGTGGGGTTGGTGAATATCTTTTCCCATTCTGCAGGCTGCCATTTGTCTTGTTGGCCATGCCCTTTGCTTTATAGAATGATCAGCTAGCTTTCTTATAAGCCCAGGACCACCTGTCTAGGCACCTAGGGAAGGTGCCATCCATAGTGAGTACATTTATCAATTAACAATCAAGCCACTCCCCATATTCATACCTACATACCAACTTAGTAAATATGGTTAATCTACTGAGACTCATTTCAGTTGGTTCTCAGCAGTGACAACTTGAGTTATTGCTGCCTAGGACAGGCTCTACCTTGTGTTTTGGGATAAGGTCTCTCACTCAGTCTGATGCTCATCCATTAGGCTAGACTTTCTGGCCCTTGAACTCCAGGGATCTGCCTGCCTCTGCCTCCCCCGCACTTCTGTTAGTTACGTCAGGACTCTCGGTTCACATTAATCTATCTCCAAGTCACCATGGATGAGTGGGAGGCCAGGATCCGGTGACTCTGTTCCATTACCGAAATGAATTGAAGGGCTTATACAAAATCCTCCCCAGCCAAGCCATCAATAACGTGGAAACACGCTCCCTGGGGACAGTGTGAACATCCTGTGTGGAGAATGACTCTAATTAAAAGAGCCATCTTCTCTGTCAAGCAATGGTTGCAAAGCGGCTCATCATATTTTTAGCAAGAGCATGCCTGCCACCTAGTGTCCAAAGTCTGTATAACACTCTCCGGCGTTCAGCGTAAACCATTTCAATTTTCTCATAGCTGAAGACCAGGATATAGGGATAATAAGGAGTGACATTTCTGCTTTAAATCTATAAAAACACAAAGAGTCACACCGTTAATTACTCATCACAATAAGTTAGTCACTTAACGAAGACTGAGAGAAATTAATCCAGTTAGGCACGGGTGGTGCACACCGGTGATCCCTAAATTTAGGAAACTGGAGCGGCAGACCCTAAGTTTAAGGACAGTCTAAGACAGGTATCAAGACTCTGTCTTAAATAAAACAGAAGCAGCAAAAATCAATTCAATATTTACTGATCACCTACCTGGCTCTTATGCTCACCACATTGGCTCCACAAAATTGGCAGCCAAAGCCACACATTCACAACCACAGGCTTGTTTAGCTGACATAAGAAATTCACGTTCACAAAACACAATTAACATCAGAACTCCCTGTACCCATAAAATATCTTGTTCTATCTGATGCTTGCAGTTCACCGACCTAAGCTGCTCCATCAACTCGGTGACAATGATGAAGACATTTAATCTCTCAACTAGGTTTCCTCAGGTGGAAAATGGCCTGAATTTATCACAAAGAACTGCTGAGAAATAGTTATTATCCAGAAGGCAAAAAAAAAAAAAAAAGGCCTTTAGACACCAAAATGCAACCGGAGGCAGACCATATCCTCACTCCTGCACTGGAGAAGGGCCGCCAGAAGATGGATGCAGAGAGGAGCCAGCAAAGATAACAGTCCTTTCCTCCTCACCTCCCCACCTCGGCCATTCACGCCAACCAACCATCCCAGGCTCCAAGGTGAGCCACACAATAGCTCTGGACCACAGGAATAAGCTAACGGTCGTGGGGGGAGGCATTTATCCAGCCACCATTGTGAAGTCAGTCTGAACCTGACTCTTCCTCCAGACACTGTACTTGGCCACTCACTGGCATTGGCTCAGGACTCACTACGTATGATGATCAGAACCTCGCCTATTTTGGCCAGCACAGTGGCACTCATTGATCTAATTCAATGTCTCACTGTGAGAAAGAGGCCTCTGCAATGGAGCATACTCATGGTCAGGAAGGAACTGCAGGCTTTCAACCTAAACTTGTGTGTGTTCTAGGTGACCTCCGGGAAATTGCTTAAGGTCTCAGAATATTGGTTTCTCATCTTCAGCCATGCTACAGTAATAATAACAACAACAACAATTATTAAATCAACCCATCCATCTCACAACTTGCATATCAGACTAGGTACAGGAACCTAGAGATCTACTGGGTACCAAGGGGACCCTGTAGTCTAATGTCCCTGGTGCCATAAGCCGCTTCCTTATGCACAGTATAAAAAGTAAAGGTTTTGAGAAATCCAAACTGGCATATTTTCCACATTAGATGTAGTCACATTCATATAGCTCAATAAAAACATTTTTGTGGCGCAAATGCATGTGAACAAGAACTCAGCAGAGATTCTGTCGTCTCGCAGCAGGATTTTAACAGAAGTCTCTCAACTGTCTACCATCATACAGTCCAGTATCATCACAACAAGTTTCCTTCTGGGGCCCAGGGGGGACCCCAGAGCACCTTCAAAGCCACTATCAGCATTTAAGCTAGAACACCCAACTCCTCCTTCTAGGCTCCAGTTCCATCCCAGCATGCTGAGTTGCCTTAACATTTTACATCACAGTTTTCCCTTGAGCTACAGATTAGCCTCCACCTACCAGTAACAAACAAAAATCAATGTGACTCTGTTTAAATCTAATTCAGAAAACTAATTGCACCTACTTCTTGCCCTGTAGTAGGGATATTCCCAACCCCCGGTTCCTGAAAGCCTGGCTCACTGCCACAGAGAGAACCCAACCGTCCTAGGACCACCAGCGGCACAGGCGGTTCTAGAACAGCTGCTGTATCTCTGGCAGCATGGGCTATGCCAGGGCCTCACAGCTTCGTTGCCACAAATCTATGGGTGACAGAACAGTCTTCACCATAACCACAGTGTGAGGGACAGCACATCTGGATGCTGGCTCCCAAAGCTGCAACACAGTGTGTCAAGATGAGCTCATTAAAAAGTCCATCTAAACTGGCGACTATTTTCTCTGGTTTTCATCCTCATACTGTTTGTTTGTTTTTTAATCTTGTGGGTTCAACTATTTTCTCCCCGCAGACAGCTCGTTTGTGCCAGGTGAGGTCATTGCAAAACCTCTGGGGAAATGACTCCTGACGTTAGGTGAGTGGCTCTCATAATCACTCTCCCAAATCCCAATTTCAAAAGCACCAGCTTCCCTTAGAACATCCCAGTCTGAATCTCATGAGGCCCAAGAAGTTTTATTTTAACTCACAGTCATCTTGACGGTCAGCCAGGGCTCAGATTTTCTCCTTCAGAAAGAGGAGCCCTCCTTTGTCTCTCCATGACCGTATCAACTTGTCAGCTGTTTGCATCCTGCATGCTGCCTGTGAGGAGGAAGAGTCTATCAGCCATCTACCTCCCTCCACTTCCCCACAAGGGAAGGATGGCTCGACCTGACTGGTAAGACGGGGGAGGCCTCCAGCATGCATGGTTTGTGATTCTTCCTCTGCACGAAGCTGCGGCTTTCTCCCAAGCAGGCATACCTGCTCCCCACTGGAGGAAGTTCTCCGATGTGCTTCTGCTTACATAGCATGCATGCCCCTAGAGGGCTTGCTTCTTGCCTCGCTTCTTGGCCCTCTGACTCTTGTCTCTCTAAACTGGAAGAGGCTTGAGTAGGCTGTAGTCCTTCCTCTGCTCCATTAGAAGCAGCAGCTGTTCGTCCTGACTCCTCCTACCTGCAGTTCCCAAGGTAGGAATTGTGAGGACTGAATTGCCATTCTTTCTAAGCCATTGGCTTTCTAGTATCTGCCGTAGCAATATACAAGAAGTGGAAGATTATGAGACACATTTCCTCCAGGTGAGAATGGAGATACACGTCCAGTAAAAAGACGCAGATCCTTGAAACAATCTCGATGTTGTGTCCCCAGGTGAATTACACCGAAATTGTATATCTCATGTAGGGAGATTGGAGGTGATTACGTGGTAAGGGTAGAGACTTCATGGGTGGGATTGGTGCCTTATAAACAAGTCCCGGGAGGCCCCTCACCATGTTCACCAATTGAAAACACAGAAAGAAGAAGCCACCATGCCCCAAAGGGGTGAGCTCACCAGACACCACATCTGCCAGAGCTTTGACCTTGACTTCCAACCCCATAATTGTGAGGACTGAATTGCTATTCTTTCTAAGCCGTTGGCTTGCTAGTATCTGCCATAGCAACACACAAGGAGTGGAAGATTATGAGACACATTTCCTCCAGGTAAGAATGGAGATACACATCCGTGGTAGAGTGCTTGCCTAACCTGCAGCATCCTGACTGCAGTTCCTAGTGCAGAGAAAAGGTTCAACTACAAGCAGTGGAAGTTTCAGAAATAAATACGCTCGTTGATTCATTTCCATCCAAATGCTCTAACCCAGGTTACCCACTAGCTCTTCTTACCACAGGCCACCTAGCCCTAAACCAGAACACAAGTGGGAGGGTCCCTGCCACGTTCACCCTTAATTAGCAAGTAACAGACAGCAGGGCCCCAGAGTGAACGGAAGCTGGAGCCTAGAATCAGCCAGGCTGACTTATGAAAGACTATGAACATGGATGCCCCCACCAAATCTCTCTTTTGTGTCAGAATTCCAAGGAAGGATGTAAAGGAAGACGCCTTGGTTAGGACCACTCAATTCAAAGGTGCTCAGGGAACTAGAGAAAAAGGCCTTCCCTCGGATATCTTCCCTGGGTGCGGTCAGAGTCTCCAGCCTCTGTGGTTGGAGCACTGAGCCTCCTGACACTCCGCATACACACGTGTGTGTGCACACAGCACACACCTAGAACCCTCTTGCTGCTTCTCTTTGTGGTGCTGGGCATTAAACCTAGGTCTCTTGCACACTAGGAGAGCACTCCTCCACTGAGCTATAGCCAGTGTCTTCCTTTTACATTTTTAAAAATATTTATAAAACATTGTATGAATGTGTGTGTATATATGTGCATGTGTATGTGTGTGCGTGTGTGTACGTGCATGCGTGTGTGTGCATACGTGCATGTATATGTGTGCGTGTGCGTGTGTGTTTGTGTGTATGTGCGCATGTGCGCATGAGTGTGTGGGTGCGTGCATGCATGTGCGTGCATGTGTGTGTATGTATGTGTGTATGTGTGTGTGCATATGTTTACGTGCATGTGTGTGTGTGCATGCATGTGTGTGTGCACGCACAGACATCAGAGGACAACTAGAAGGAGCCGGTTCATTCCCTTCACCATCTTAGTCCAAGGGCCGGAACTCAGGTCGTCAAGGCTTGGAGGTAAGTGTCTTCACCCACTGAGCCACCTCTCCGGCCTTACTGTCCATGCTGAAACAGAAACTAAATTTCTCATTAAACTTCCCAAGCTGTACTTGAACTTATCTTTGACATAACCCTGACAAGATGGCTTCAGTTTGCCATCCTCCTGCCTTGCCCTCCAGAGAAGCTGAATTATAAGGCGGCCACCAGACCTGGATAACCATCTCTTTTTAAGGTCACAGGCACTGGCTGGGTCACAGTGTTCACGGGGCAAGCTAATTTTGCTGAGTATCTTTTAAGTTATTATCGTACAAAAGAGAAATAGCTGTTCCGAAAAAGATGGCTGTCTTTTTAAACAAATGCACTGATTTCCAACTCCCAGCCTGTGTTCCGTATGCAAACTCCATTTCACAACAGGTAGAAATAGACAGGTAATTTTGGTGTCATTTAAAGAAAAGTGCCCAACTCTTTCAAGTTTCCAGTTTAAAGGCACAGGTTCCTTTTTTTACCAGGCTGTGTCATTCCTTGGTGTATTCTCTGTTTGAAATGGCATTCAGTCACATTCAAACACAAAAGCGTTGCCTATGGTTGCCACATGGCAGGTGGGCGGAGGATCTCCAAAGAGATCCTGACCACTGGAATATACAGCCAGCACAAATGACCCTGATTTCCTGTCATTTGCTCTTTCATTAAGCTTTCCAGGGTAATAACGGTATGAAAACACAGTGAGCTTTAACTGTGAGACTGACAGTACCATCCTGTCCACTACAGTAAAAACAGACTTCTGACCTCATCCAGGTCCCGGGCAGGACCAGCTTGAGCAGTGGCTCTTCAATTGCATGCTGCACCCACCAGGCACATCCAACACAAACAGGTGAAGGGAGTGTCCCGCGATCTGCTGAGCCTGGAAAGAGCCAATGGCTGTCATAAGAAGCCTCGGATTAGAAAACTGGACCTGTTGACAGTCAGACAGGCTCCTAGGAACACAACTGGGAGACAATGGTCTCCTTAATTCTCGAATGGAACATAAAGCCCTTGCCCACCACACCCACCCTCGCCCGCCCAAGGTCTAAAGAAAAGAAAAGACACACGACCCTGGCACAACCAGGCAGGGTTCACAGAGAGACGTCAATGTGCATTTTGAAGCTCTCGAGCTGGGACTGGGGTTGCGCTCAGTTGAAGAGGGCTTGGCTAACATACATGAAGCCTGCAACCCATCCCCAAACCATGTATAGTGGCACATGGCTATAATCCCAGCATTTGGGAAGTGGAGGCAGGAGGATCAAAAGTTGAAAATTACCTTTGGCTGTATAGTAGAAAGCTGGCCTAAGCTATATGAAAATGTTTCACAAAAGGTGGGGGGGAGGCCTTCAGCCTAAATCTTATTTTTGTTCTGTTTTGTTTTTTATGGAAATCTTCAGAGTCTGCTAGAGAAATGACCATGAAAGGAAGGAAAGATAAAGCAACTCTTACAGCACGACATGACTTGGAGCTGAAAGACAGAACTGACACTCTCCAGAGTTATAAATTCTCTCCCATCATACTTCACTCTGCCAACCCGACTGACTATAATCCACATGCTGAATGTTTTTTTAAATTTTCTTGTCAGACATAAAATGGATATGAAGACAACCAATGGATTAAAACATACAGGAGAGGGATCCTTAAGAAAGAGAAAACTCTTCAACTGCTTTCTAGAGTTGGTTTTGCAAGAAGTAATATTCATTTATAAAACAAACACAAGACTGAGCACAGCTCAGTGGGGAGAGTGCTTGCCTAACATACACAGAGTCCTGGGTTCAATCCCTAACAACGCATAAACCCTGCACATACCTGTAATCCTAGCACTCAGGAGGCAGAGGAAACGGGACCTGGATTTTATGTTCACCCTTGTCTATACAGTGAATTTGAACTCATCCTGGGACACAGGACGCTTTAACCTAAAACACAAATAATGGGCCTGGAGAAATGTCTCAGTAGTTAAGAGCACTGGCTGCTCTTTCAGGGGACCCAGTTTCGATTCCCAGCACCACATAACAGCTCAGAACCATCTGTAACTCCAGTCTCAGAAATCCAGCGCTGTCTTCTCGCCTCCTCAGGCACTGAATACATATATGGGCAGGCCAAAACAGCCATCCAGATAAAATTAGGTCACCAAGATTTGATCCTGTCATTTTTTAATCACCTTCCTTCCCTCAGATGCATCGATATTTCCCCCCTCGGGTATTGATAGTCTCAAGCGATCTGGCAAGTGGCATATCTCAAGCAAGATGCAATTTAATCAGAGTGTTGGAAAACATTCAGTCTTACATAAGAGCAAGGGAGAAAAAAATGCATTGGCTGACAAAGAGAATGTATTTCCACCTATAAAAATATTGATTTGCCCACACAAAAAGGAGAGGCTGGTTTACCGTGACAGCAAGAATGTCTCTTCCAGACCTTTCTGACCTGTTTTGCAGTGTGATTTTCAACATTTTGGTGGTAAATTCTTCCACGAAGTTGCAAAGGCATCCGCATCATATTAAAACGCATTCCCCTGTGTGATGTGTTCCACGTTAACGTAAATAATTTATCACTAGACACCTTCTTAAGACAGTCGGGAACCCACTCACCTCTGTCAGCCTTCATCTGAAATGAACTGAAATCCACAGGGAACAAATATCCAGAAGAAGGAAACTTGAGCTAACTTGCTGTCTTCTTATGAAGATGTTGAGGAAGAAACAGTGGTGGTTTGAACGAGAATGTTCCATGCCCCCGTAGGCTCAGGCATTTGAACCCATGGTTCCCAGTTGTTGGCGCTGTCTAGGGAGATTTATGAAGTGCGCCCTTGCTCAAGGAAGTACCTTAATGAGGGAGCAGGATTGCGGGATTTAAAACCCTGTTTCCCTCCCAGTTTTGCTTTCTCTGCTTCACACTTTACAGTTGGGAATAGGAGCGCTCTCGGCTTCCTTCTCTGGCCACCATGCACACCTGCTGCTGCTGTATATCCTACCATAATGGGCTCTGCAGCGGTAAGTCAAATAAACCCTTCCTTTCAATAAGTGTCCCTTGTCACAGGACTCCGGCACAGCAACAGGAAGGGAACCAATACAGGAACCCTGACCGATAAATAACATGTGCTCTTCGTCATATCCTGCCCCCAAGAGGGAAAGCCAGAAACTAACCAACAGATGAGAAGACTCTGGCTCATCCCGAAGCTTCCCAAGGCACAGCTGGTGTGAAAGGGGGATGAGTGAAATTCTCATTCCTTCACCACGAAGAAAACCGCTGCTCAGGTACCAATATTGCACAGAGGGAATCCTCTGGAGGAAGTAAGTTCCTGCATCCACCCCGAGAAAGTCTTCAATTCCGTGACTGTGACAGCATCATAGCACAACGGCGGTTGTTCTGTTTGAACCGCGATGTGTTTTAATAGTCACAGACTATCTAACCACAGATACTATGAGCACAGGCAAGGAGACCTTGTACATAGGCAGTCAACCAAGTAAGCGCCAAATCGAGTTGTTTAGCACCACTCAACTCACGTTCTGCATCAATGGCCGATCTCTCTATGCATTCTTCTTCTGCAGGGAATACAGCAGCAATGTCCCAGAAGGAAGGGGTTCTCTGACTATTTCTTTTGGTTGCATTTTCAGTCATGAGTGTGAGGGCATCTGGCGGTTGGCCCCGCCTGCATGCTCAGAAGACCCAGCCCTCGTCCTGAAAGCATTGGCCTTGTCTAGATAGTTATCACCTGGCCAGAACCAGAACACAGACTCAAGCCGCAGCATGTCGCTAACTGTGCCCAGCTGATCCTAAGGAGCTGCTTGCCCAGGGACAGCAGACCAGCAAAAATCTCTTCCACTCATTGGCCGCAGCCACACCTTCACCCAAAAGAGCCATCCCCAGCTGCTTCCCAATCCATTTGTATGAACTCTCCCTGAGCTCTGTGGCAGCTGGGAGGTTTGCATACATGTGGTAGTTAACTCTTGGATAGGGACTTCATAATTTTTTATGTCATGCTTCCCATGTCCAAACCATTGTGTAGTTTCCATTTCCTGACTGGACCCAAATGCATGCATTTGCCAGAGATGAAAGCTACAGCCCAGTGAAACCAAGAACCATCCCCAAGAGCAGAGAGAAATAAAAAGTTTCCTTTTTCAGACACAGAGGACTGAATCAAATCACCTGAGAAACACGGCCCCTGTTTTCGTAGCCCTCGGGGGGTCCTACTGTGTTGAACAGGGCACACAAATTGAGTGTGGAATGAGTTGTAAGCTGAGGAGTTGCAAGAGAATTGATGATCTGTGGACCGAAAGACACGAGAGGAGAAAATAAAAAGGAGAGAAAGATGATGCATGATGGCTTAGTCGGGCTTCCTAGGGCTGTGATGAGCCGCCATGACCGAAAGCAAGTTGGGGAGCAAAGGGTTCATTTGGCTTACACTTCCACAGCACAGCCCATCACTAAAGGAAGTCAGGACAGGAACTCACGCAGAGCTGAGACCTGGAGGCAAGAGTCGATGCATAGGTCACAGAGAGGTGTTGCTTACTGGCTTGCTCAGTCTGCTTTCTCATAGAATCCAGGGCTGGAACATCCACAATGGACTAGGCCCTCCCCCACCACCGCCAACCACCAATTAAGAAAACGCCCTCCAGGCTTGTCTACAGCTCAGTCATACAGAGGCATCTCCTCAGTTGAGGCTCCCTCCTCTCCAGTGACTCTAGCTTGTGTCAAGTTGACGTAAAACTACCCAGCACAATGGGGAAGCTTGGGGAATCGAGAGCGTAACCCCAAATGCAGAATACATCTTTCACAGATGCTGGAACATTTGGCCCTGTTAGTACAGGGTATATCCAAAGGCTGAATTAAGCTGATTCTAGCCTCGAAGTCAGACCAGAGCACAGAAGAGTCTGTCTGCAGGAGCCCAGATTGCATCATGAGAGATTCCAGTCCGTTTGCAGAGTCCAGGCCGGGCGCTCCATGAGTTAGGGGAGGATGAACTCTAGAATTAGGAATTACGCTGGTCTGGTAATGAGGCAGCAGAGAACTGAAAATAGATCTGAGCTGAAAATAAAGCTGACATCTAAGGTCCAATCCCTCGCTGGTATTGGGCTCTGTTTCTAGTCCCAGGCATGATTTCCCGCCTGTTTTTTTTTGTTTGTTTGTTTGTTTGTTTGTTTTGTTTGTTTGTTTGTTTGTTTTTGATTTTTCGAGACAGGGTTTCTCCGTAGCTTTTGGTTCCTGTCCTGGAACTAGCTCTTGTAGACCAGGCTGGCCTCGAACTCACAGAGATCCGCCAGCCTCTGCCTCCCGAGTGCTGGGATTAAAGGGTGCTGTTGAGGGAAATCCTAAAGTATGCCTAAAATCCAACCGGAGAGCTGTTGGTTACTGGCTGTGTACGAGTGCTGCTATGGCACCTTCAGGCGGTCACTGTCACGGGTCTCAGGCATCACAGCAGTGTAGGACTATTGGTTGCCTTCTCTTCACAGTTTGCAGAGCACCTTCTGGTACTATGAAAGCTAGACCTCAGAAAGGAGGTTTTCCCATCAGGTACAGCTCAAATCTCCTAAGTCCTGTATCAGACTGTGTGATGTCTTTAGCAACAGGCACTTTTCCCTTTGACCACTGGGAGGCAACCAAGAGCAGCAGCAAAAACCTGTGTTGTTTTGGGAGTCTCCTGGGCTCCCCCTGACCAACAACTGGAAAGAGGAGGTGTCTCGTGCCTGGTCACGGGTTTTCGTTAGGTAGTTAACGGCTCTTGAAATATTGAAGTCTTCACACGAGGTTAAATGAATACGATGTGAGACACACCAGAAGGAAAACGGTGGGCTTGGCTTCCTAATTCCAGAACACTCAGCAGCAGCTGTAATTCACATTGGTTCTCGTGATGACACCGCCAATAGGGAATCAGTAATCCAGGAGAATAGTAAACAAAGACCAAAGCAAAGGTGTAGCAGCCAGATGCTTCCAAACACATCGCCTGAGAATCCTAAAGATAACGCTAAACAGCGATCAAAGCGGGAGCCAGACAGCCAGAGCTGTCAAACCCGTCACCTGCATAGTTTGAGACGCTCACCAGAGACATGTCTTGGAGAGTAATAATGATGTTGGAAATTTATCATTTCACATCAGATCATGTCGCTATGGTAACTGGTAGTGTACATGACAACGCTGAGAAGTTACTAAGCAGCATGATCCCGGTGCTGCTGTTAAGGAATCAGCATCAAAGCCAAGACGACAACGTACTTACCAAGTCTACCCAGTGGGGCAGAGTAAAATGAAGAGCCTGGTTGCTAAGACCCACCGGTACCAATGCTTTCCCAACTCTCCTGGAAAAAATTCCAACCCCACCTGGCTACAGTGTGTATTCACTCTCTCTGTACAATTCTCCAAGCTTCCCCGTGCATCCTCAGCTGTGTACAGCGTCAAGACAATAGACCGTGCCTTAAACCGGGTGAAGGTGAGGACCACAGCAAGGTTGTCCTCTGACCACCTGCACGCACACGCACGGAGAAGAGTAAAAAGACGAGGACATGGAAACCCCTCACTTTAAAGGGCATGATTGGAACAATGACGTCATCACCATCACTCAGACCCCACTGAGCAGAACTCGGCTTCATGACCACCAAGCAGAGGGTCTGGGAAATAAACACTGCCTAACGGGTTTCAAAGCTTCGTGATGGC
>NC_022028.1:42600872-42604476 GCF_000317375.1 Microtus ochrogaster | reverse complement strand
TCAGCCTTAGCTTGTCTTAGTTCTTGTCAACTTTTCTTAAATTATCCTGCCTACCTCTGGACTGTTTCCTTTTCTTACTTCTGTATATCTTACTTTCACTCTGACTCTCTAACTGGCTGGGTGGCTGGGTGGCTGGGTGGCTGGGTGGCTGGGTGGCTGGCCCCTGATGTCCTCCTCTCCTTCTTCTCTTGCTCCTTCCTCCCTCATTTTCTCATTTCTCCTTCTGTTTATTCTCTCTGCCTGCCAGCCTCGCCTATCCTTTCTCCTGCCTTGCTAGTGGTTATTCAGCTCTTTATTAGGACCATCAGGTGTTTTAGACAGGCAAAGTAACACAGCTTCACAGAGTTAAACAAATGCAACACATCTTTGCATCATTTAAACGAATGTTCCACCGCATAAACAAATGTAACACACCTTAAAATAATAACCCACAGCAGTTAGGGTTCTTTTACGAGACCAGAGAACTTACTCTATAGAATGCTCCATGGTCCTGCGCTGCCTTCATCCTGGTAAGGACACAGGGAGAGGCCATTTGCAATCCAGAAAGTGAATCCTCACTAGAACATGGTCATGCTAACACCCTTAATCTCAGACCTGCAGCCCCCTGGACTCTGAGAACATACATTTCTCTTGTTCCAGCCACATAGCCTACAGTTCTTCATAATGACAGCCTGAGTTGAGACACCAGTGCTACCCTTTGTCCTCAGAAGACGCACATGACCCTGTCCCTTCCTCAAGGTCCTTGTTTCTTAGTTATGAGCCCTAACTGTTGAG
The DNA here is from genome assembly GCF_000317375.1 of Microtus ochrogaster. NCBI lineage: Eukaryota > Metazoa > Chordata > Mammalia > Rodentia > Cricetidae > Microtus > Microtus ochrogaster. The sequence goes on along the minus strand of NC_022028.1, from coordinate 42,603,702 downwards.
GAATGAGGTGTAAATGAGGGTGATGTACACTACGGAGACGTTGAAAAAAATGTAAAATTCCCTCCCCCAAACACTCATTTGTATGCACACATGTACATGCATACACACAAGCATTCACATGCACCTATACATCCACACACTTAAATACACACATATACAATTCATTCACACATGTACATGTGCACACACAAGCATGCAAAGCACATGTGCACGTATACATCTGTAAACTTAAGTACATGCATGTATACACAAGCATGCACAGGTACACGTGCACACACAAGAACAAAAACACTTACACACTTAAATACACACATGTAAATGCATGTCACAGTTTCAACAGTGTACTTTCTGGCCTGTCAGGAATAGGTTCACTGGCTCTCCTCTTCCTCATTCCTTCCTCCCTCTTCCCCTCCTTCTCTTCTTCTGTGAAGGTTTGTGAAACCATGCATGTATGTGAGCATGCCTTCACCTGCTCGCAATTTCAGTAACTACTCTTTGCGATTTCAGCACCTCGGACAGTGCTTCGTGCCACTGTGCTGAGCTTATCTTGGTTTGGTCTGGTTTTTTTTTCAAATTAAAACATAATTACATCCTTTTCCTCGCTCCAATACTTCCCACATACGCTTCTCACTCTCTCTCAAACTCGTGTCTTCTATTGATTCAATTATTGTTACACACACACACACACACACATATATATATATATATATATATATATATATATATATTTTATGTATGTATATGTGTGTGTGTTCCTAAACATATAAATACAATTATGCTCAGCTCATATGATATTTCTTATATGTATAGCATTTCAGGGCTGACAACCAACTGTGCTGAATAACCAACTGTGGGGCTCTTCCCTGGGGAAGACTGATTCCCCACCCACACACCCCACCCCTGCTCTCAGCATTCCTGAGCTGCCTATAGTTCTTTCTCGACAAAGACCCCTGGAATTCCCTCCCACGTAAGCATATCTCTTGTCATTATCCTTGTTAGGGTCTCCTCTAGGCCGCCGCGTGAATAAGACTTCACTGGTCTAGCTTCTCTGACAGTTCTAGGAGGTGTGATCTCACAGCAAACTTCCTACTCCTCTGGTTTTCCCCGTCGCCCCCCCCCTTTTGTTATGCTCACTAAATGTAGCTATTGGTTTGAGCACCACAGGGTCACTTGTTCTGTGCATTTTGATACCTTCTGGTTTTCTGTAATGATGGTTGCTATCTGTTATAAGAAGGTTATTTGATGAGAGGAGACACATAAGGAAAAATACTTAGAACCTGGTGAGAAATCATGCTAGTTCAGTGAAGTGGTGGTTGTATGTTCTCCTCCAAGGTCCACGACTTCACTGGCCCTGAGCAGTTGGCTGGATGTCCATAGCTCAAATTCCCTCTTGCTGAGAGAGCCTTAAGTCCGATTTGAGAGCTGTTGGTTGCTTCCAAAGTAACTATGCCACAGTTGCACCATTAGGGCTATCATGCCAGGCCAGTTATTGTTATTAGGTTATCATGCCAGGCTAGGTCAAAGTAGGACAATTGGATGTTTTTTTGTTTGTTTGTTTGTTTTTGTTTTTTGTTTTGACTTGGAAGTCTGCTTGGCACCTTCTGTGATGAGGAACACTATTCCTCAGAGAGGAGACTTCCATGACGAAGCCAGCTTGGATCCTGCAGGTTCTGAGTCTGAAGTACACAGTGTTTTCAGAGTTAGGCTTTCAACCTCTGGAAAGCAACCAAGGACAGAAGCAATAGTCTACGCTTTGGACGTCTCTTGGAAAACCCTGATCAAGAACTCAAAAGGAAGGCCTGGTGTTGGGGGTTTTGTTAGATGGTCTTTGGCTCTTGAAGGAAGCATTATCAGCCAGACGAGAAAATTCCTTTAAACTTACATGTATATTTATATAAGCACATGCAGGTACGATAGACATTTTTAGGCAGATAATGTAACTCCTTATGACTTTTCCAGACATCCTAATTGCTATTTTACCCTCCTCTCTCCTTCTTCCACATTTGTCTTCCTCCCCCTCCCTAATTAAAGTCCTTTTCTCCCATCTCCTCCCCCAAATCACGTGCACCCTGATACCCCACTAGCCGTTGCTACTCCCTGATTTATTCCGTTTTCACTTTCTTTGTCTCGGTAGTTGCTCCAGGATACGTACTCATATCCAGACGTTTGAAGTTAGGAGCCTCCGATGAGACAGAACATGTGATGTAGGTCCGTCTGGGTTAACTCACTCAACGTGATCTTTTCCAGATCTGATCGTTTACCTGCGAAGTCCGCGATTTCCCTTTTCTTCATCGCTGAATAGTACGATGTGTACCATCGTCTCATTATCCATTCGTCCACCGAAGGGTGTTTAGGTTGTTTCTATTTCCTAGCTACCGTGAACAGAGCAGCCAAGAAGACGGCTGAGCGAGTGTCTGTGGAGTAGCATTGAGTCCTTTGGGCCTGTGCCAAGGAGTGGTACAGCTGAGTCGTATGGTGGGTTTATTTTTAGGTTTGGAGCGTTCTCCTCGTTGGTTTATAATAGAGCGGCCGCACCAGTTTGCAGTCTCGCCAACAGTGAACGAGGGTTCCCTTTTCCCCACACTTCCCACAGCAGTGGCTGTGGGTCGGTTAGTTGATCTTGGCAATTCAGACTAGGGTAAAAGGAAATCTTGGAATTGTCTTGACTTGCATTCTCATTTACATTTGTGTGATGTGTCTTCGCCATTTTTTTATTTCTTCCTTTGAGAACACTCTGTTCGGATTCCAAGGTCAATTTTTTAACAGGTCACTTTGTTTTGTTTTCATCTGTCTGGCTCTTTGTATTGATCTGTGTGTGTGTGTGTGTGTG
>NC_022028.1:42597872-42600772 GCF_000317375.1 Microtus ochrogaster | reverse complement strand
AGAGACAGAGACAGAGACAGAGACAGAGAAACAGAGACAGAGAGAAACAGAGAGTTTGTTGGGTCTTCATATATTATGGATATTAATCCTCTGTCAGATGTATTGCTGGCAGAGATTCTCTCCCATCCTGTTGGCTTCCTACTCACTGATTTGGGTTTTTCTTTAGCTATGCAAAAAGCTTTTTAGTTTGATGAGGTCCCACTTGTCAATTACTGGACCTCCTTTGCAAATAGGGTCTTATATAGAAAGTTTGCCCTCGCCATTTTCATCTGCGCCTGTTGCAGTAATGTTATCAGATTGTCCCTGGAGTCACAGGTAAGGCAGATCTCAACCAAACAACTCTAAGAAAGTACAGGCAATAGTAATACAAGACCAGCAAGATGTGGCATTTGTTGAGCCCCAAGTAGATGCTATGAATGTTCAATTCATCTAGTTCTCAAGGAAAGTTTTTTTTTTTTATCTCCACATCGGGCCCAACTCAGGAGGAAGCCAAATGGTTTGCTTCCACATCCCATGGGAAGTAAGAATCCGAGGCAGGGGGCTAGAGAGTTGTTCTTGCAGAGGACCCCAGTTCCAAAACCAGAACTTAATTCACACGGGGAAGTTCACACTTGCAGGTAACTCCAGCTCCTGGAGAATCGATGCCTTCTTTTGGCCACTGCAGGCACCCACACACATGTTCACATACCTACACCCAGACTCACAGACACATAAAACAAAAAAATAAAATAAATCATATTTTAAAAAAAAGAATAGAGGCAGGAATGGAATCTAAGCTGGGCTGTGGTTATTATATATTCCTACTTATATAGCCCTGCTAAAATTATTGTTTCTCTGGATGGTTTTTCTGCGATACAGCACTGCTTTCAGGACCATTATCAAGGTCGTGTGTGCCTCACCCCATCACTCACTCCATTGTGCATTGATGAATCTTACAATCTTGAGCTCCGTGAAACCAGACAACTGTGGGTCTTTTGCAAAAAGCCACTCTAGGCTGAGGCAATACACCCCACACTCCTGTGCCCTGAACTTCAGCCCAGGCCTACTGGAGTTATTGCCTGCACTGGGAGATAAAGAAAGAGAAGGGATAGTTGTTGGAAGTCAATTTTTTTCAAGCTTGTTTTGCAGTGTTTTGAAATTTTACGTTGCCTTTAAACAATCCAGTTTATTATGCTTTATCCTAGAGCATATGCACACATTCAAGAGAAAAACTAACCCAAAAGGAAAGCTTCACTGATTCCTCTAACACTCAAAGATAAGCAAGCAGTCCTCTGCTTTCGTGTATCCCTATATATTTTCATTTGTAAAGTCCCCAGCTTTAGAATCAACCGCTGTTTCGCCAACCCCTACAAACATAATCGGTGTCATGAATGGGAGAAAAGCATTTAATTTCAAGGGGTAGGCTAGCCACGACATCCCTGCCTCAACCAGGCGTGCCTAAGCATCCTGGGTTCCCTATAAAGGAAGAGTGACCCTCGTGTTTAAAATTCAATGCTTAGACATTTCACCTAGAAATATTTATATAGTAAGGGCTTTATATGAGGGTGTGGATGCTTTGAAAGTAAGTTTTAATGCTAGCCCACAGTATTAAATGCTGGTTAGCATCTTGGTGGTAGAACTTTGAACCAGGATGTCAGCAGCAACTCCTTAGCAACTTTCAACTTGCAGTTCACGTAATGACCACGAGGTGGCACGAGAGTGTTTTTTTCTTTTTTCAGAGGAAGGAGGGAGCGAAGTCTTTGGGTTTACAACATTAAAACGAGTTTGAGAATGATGGAAAGCTTCTAAAACAAGATTCGGGGGCTTATAAACTTAAATAAAAATTTACTAAGAATGTCTTGAATTAATCTTAGTAAATCTATGGGGAAAAACAAAACAAAAAATTTTCCATCCATGGTGAGTCTTATACAGGTATATAAGAAAGTTCCTTCCTTATATGCAGGTTCACATTTTATATCTATATAATTGGACCAAACTCCCAACATTCTACTTTTTCTCCTTTCAGACCTATCTGGCAACATCAGAAAATCACCACCATATCATAAATATAACTTATTAGTCAGTATAATTCGGCACACATTAAAACATCCGCTCATGTTTTTTAAAAAAAAAAAAAAATCTGTTCTTGAGTATGCAGGACTCCCAGATGAAAACAACCCAACCTCAGTTCTTCGTTTCTATCATTCAGTGTATACCATGAATTCCAGGAGCCCATAAACCCACATTTTTAAAAAAATTATGTATTATTTTTGCATTTAATTCTATTGTAGATTTTTTTTTTGCCATGGCAGCAGAAAAAAATAGACAGCATTTTTTTTTTCTTTACTAATCTAGAAATCCCCTGTCAAATTGTCCAAAGAGCTGAGATAAACGTCTTAAATCTAGGTTGAACTCCTTCGGAAAAAGGATCCTTTTGGTTGTTGTGTAAACTGAGATGGGAACGCCGTAATCATAATACATAAGGACAAATGCCTACCTTAGATCTCCTTTCTGGCTGATTTGTACTCTTAACAGGACCGTGAACAAACTATGGTGACTTCCTTCTGACTGCCCTTCTCATTTGTTAAATGGACTGGGCCCTCATGTATCAATCACTAATTAAGAAAATGCCCTACGAGGCTGGAGACATGGCTCAGAGGTTAAGAGCACTGGCTGCTCTTCCAGGGGTCCTGAGTTCAATTCCCAGCAACCACATGGTGGCTCACAACCATCTGTAATGAGGTCTGGTGCCCTCCTCTGGCGTGCGGGCATACATCGAGGCAGAATGTTGTATTCATAATAAATAAATAAATCTAAAAAAAAAAAGAAAAAAATGCCCTACAGGCTTGCCTACATCCCAACCTTATAAAGGACCCTCAATTGAGGGTCCCTCTCCTCTCCTCTCCTCTCCTCTCCTCTCC
>NC_022028.1:42555433-42597772 GCF_000317375.1 Microtus ochrogaster | reverse complement strand
CATAATAAATAAATAAATCTAAAAAAAAAGAAAAAAATGCCCTACAGGCTTGCCTACATCCCAACCTTATAAAGGACCCTCAATTGAGGGTCCCTCTCCTCTCCTCCTCTCCCCTTTTATGTCTTCTCTTCCTCTGACCCTAGCTGAGACTGTGTCAAGCCAGCACAAGTCACTTGTACACATTCACAGGGCGGAAGCTCTGAGTCCCCCATTGTTGCGATGCCATGTAAGACAGAACAGGCCCTTTCTACCTCCTTGTCTCCGCTATCCTGTTGTGAACACCTTTCGTTTTTCTTTTCGGTGTTTTGTTTAGAAAGAATCTGACTCTAAAACCCACTGTTTAACGAAGGTTAGTCTCAAACTCATGGCCAGCCTCCTGCCTCAACCTCTTGAGTGCTGGGATGACAAACAAAAGTCACCACACCGGGCATGTTTCATTTTTGAGACAGGATCTTACCGTGTCACCTAGGCTGCTCTTGAATTCACAATCCTCCTGCCTCAGCCACCCAAGAGTTGGACTGACAGTCATGCATCGTGGCCCCAGAGACCCAAGTGCCTGCTAGGTGTTCTGAGCCTTCTGCATCCTTCACTTTTGCTCATTTCCACAGTACCGCTGGTTAAAGTGGCCTTCCCCAGTGCAGCAGCAAAGGGTTGCCTGGGGTCAGAAAGAGCGGTGTCCAGAGAAAGGACACACACATAGAAGAACAGTACCTGGGCATGCGTTCCAGTGCCGCTGGGGCAGCTTTGATGATAACACCAAGAATGTGCCGAGTAACACATCTCTAAACCATGAGGTACTGAAACACGCCTGACCCCAGATGCGCAGCTTAGCACTCCAAAACCGGCCGAGCCACCCGGGACTCCACTAGACTTGGGCTATGCACACATTCCTCCTCACCCAATGCACTTGGCAGCCTGAGGACCTCGCATGCAGACGTCATGCACATAAATCTCAGCTCTGAACAATGTACCTGGCAACATGCAAGCAGCCCAGGACTCACTCATAGAGCTGCAAACACACCCTCTGAACAATAGGGTAAATTCCCTTTCCCCTTAACGGCAATCAGAAGCATGTTCTGCCATGTTCTAGTTATGTCCAGAAATGACGATAAAGGACCAATCCGGCCTGAACAGGTTTGGAGTGCATGTGCAAACTGTCCTCCAAGTAAACTGTTAGGCACAGTCTTCTACTTACCACCTATGCCTACGCACAACTGGGCATGTGTGAGATTAAATCAGAAACATCAGGGGAAGGAACATGCACAGTAGGCAAGGGGTTACACAACCTGAAAGCTCTCAATCAAAATAGAGAACCAGAGGGTAAGAGCATTGCCTGCTCTTCCAAAGGTCCTGAGTTCAATTCCCAGCAACCACATGGTGGCTCACAACTATCTGCAATGGGGTCTGGTGCCCTCTTCCGGCATGCAGGCATACACACAGACAAAATATTGTATACATCATAAATAAATAAATAAATGAATGAATGAGTAAATAAATAAATAAATAAATAAATATTTTTTAAAAATAGAGAATCACCCAGACTATATCCTTATACCCTAGCTCTCCCTTCCCTTGAACCCCTAAAACAAAGCTCCACAAGTAGCATGATGGCTAAGTGGGTAAAGTCAGAAAGAGAGGAAAGAGGCCATGGTAAATAACAAGATGGCAAAACTTCTTCACCCTAAGACCTGGCGGGCTCTACCAGCTGTAGCGGCAGTGGCGGCAGCGCTCCCTTGAGGCTGACTTGCCCAGGCTTGCCTAAAGTCGGTCCCGCTTGGAGCTGTGGGCCTATCAATCATCCTCTTCTTTAAGCTGACCAATCCAAAATGAGGGGAGGGGACCTCTTCCAGGCCACCGAAACCAATTAGGAGCTCCAGCCTTCCAGAAGGAAAATGTATTTCTGTTTCAGGATCCCCTTCCCACGTGTGAGAAGTTTGTGGGGAGCGCGCGGAGGAGGTGTGAACACTGCATGCACTTTCGTTTTTAATAAATCCTGTTTGCTTGCTGCGACTGTAACTTATTTCCTGTCTTTTCATTCCTTAACCAGCAGATAAACCGAACCTGACCCAAGACTTCTAGACAAATCCTGTTTCCATCAAACAAGGATAGGTCACAGAATTTCTTGATGGCAAGGGCATGGTTTTTGGTTTTGGAGGAGAAAAGTTCCGGCGTGTCCCATGGAAGAAAGAGAAGCGGGGCTGAGAAGAGCGGGAGGGCACAAGGGGACTTGTCTCTGGGCTTTCCAACAGCCTTCAGCTCTTCAGAACTGCAGCCCCAAACTTGGAGGTATCATTTCCTGAGCCCCAATAGAAAAATAGAAGCAATAAACCACAAGATGGTAGTGTCCGGTTTCATTCGGCTGCTGTAAAAACATTTCCACAGGCCAGCCCGCTCCAAACAACTCCTCTCCGTTGAGATTCTCTTCCCAGATGACTCTAGGTTTTACAAACCTAGATGTGGGACCATTAAAGCTAACAATCACGTAAAGTTCCTGAGGCCCATCAAACAGAATCAGACTGCAGAGGCCCCATGTAAAGAGGCACCAGCTGGTTTGTGCCCAGGGAACACCTTCCTGCCCACGACACACTTGGAGCTCCCAGAGGTCAGAGAGCACGCGACGTCAGGAGTTCCTGGTGAAGCTCAGTGCTGACGACAAGCTGCAATAAAAGGATTGCAGGTCCTGAGTCTGTCAGGAGGGTACTAAGCCTGACGGGAGTGGCAGGAAATGAGATAAGAGAAGTAGTCACAGGCAGGAATAGAAGACTCTAGAAGAGATTGTGAGGGTTTCAGATTCGACCCAAGTGCAGGGCCAAATTAATGTGGGACCCTGAGCTGAGTAGAACCGTTTGATCTGCATCTTAGTGACTCTCCTTGTTGCTGAGTCGGGTGAAGACAGGGCCATGGGCGGAGGGTGCTGGAGTAATCAGGGCTCCGCTGAGCAGCCTGGGGTGGAGCTGAGAGGGAAGCCAGCGCGGACGGTGGTAACCCCCGAGAGCACTGGGGGAAGGCAGAAACTGGAAGTTCGCGCAAACCCAGAAGATTTGCGAGTGAAATAGATTGAGAGTGTGTGAAAAACGCAAGGGAAATGTGCCCTGTAAATTGTGCTACGAAGTCCGATGGAAAAATACCGCTGACGTGATCTGAGCTGGGGATTACCGGGAAGGAATCTGAACAGTTTCTCAAGTATTTTTGAAACGCCGAAGTGTTCTAGCATAGCTGAGTTATACTCGGAGTATGGTAGTAGGCAGTACTTCCTTGCTAATCGGCCAACAGCTTGCCGGAGCTGAGTAAGGACTCAGTAACTATTAGCTGATGGCCACCACTCAGCAGCTCACAGTTTAACTCCTCAGTGAAGTCAATTATTGCCTAAAAGAATCTGAACCAGCAAACTGAGAAGTAGGACACCCTGGGCTTGTCTGGTTGAGTGGCTTGTGTCGTCTACGTTAAGGGAGGGTGTTCAAGAATGTGTGACCAGCTCCGAAGAAACTGAATTTGGACACCAAACTCTGATCTTTCCTTTGCAATGAATGCAGTGCCGCAGCTAGGAACGGAGGCTGGGGAAGACCTTGAACCTCCACAGAGAAGACACTTCCCTTTCCAGCGCTGCCCATCTGCCCTTTGAACCTGTGATGGACTGCTTTGTCTCCATGGAAACAGACTGTGTGCCTTACAAATAGATAAGCCGCCTAGCATGGGCAATCTACCTAGGGTAAGTCACTGTGCCTGTGGTTTCCCAGCATGCAATTGGTCCTGATGTCTGATCAGGGCATCTGCTGGGGTCAGTTCTGACAAACTGACCTCTGTCCCAGCAGGTCCTGCCCTAGTGGTTTGGTGGCAATGGAGCCACGGCATTTAGGGCAAGGCTTTCTGAACTCACCTTGCACTTGGGGCCAACTTCATTTCACACACAAGAAAAATGACCAATATCTTTTGAAAGCCAAACCTTGGTTATGTCTGGCTTTCCACCAAATTAATACCTGTGCCTCGGAGCTGAAAGTGTGCGGAGGGCACACAGCTGGCACAGCTGGCACAGCTGCCCAGCAGCAGCACTCCAAAGTCTCGTGGCTTCAAATGACAACAGTCCCTGGGTTCTGTGAAGGAGCCCAGACATGACACCACCATTCCTACACAGAACCGTATCATCAGGCCCTTCACCCTCTCTTCATTCACCTGCCCCACCCCCCCTTTTCCCCACTAAGTAACAGCAATCAAAAGAGATTCTCCAGGGTAATATGACTGATAACGACAATGGAGTGTGTGGCTGTGCGGGGTGGGGGTGGTTAGTAATGACCGCGTCCTGTCTAGCTGCTGAGGTCAGGCCAGCTGCACCTTGCGGTTTCATAGTTCCAACACGCCCTGGTTTTGCCCTCTCTGTTCTTCTTGCCTGTGTGTATGTGTGGGGGGTGGGGAAGGGGAGTCACCTACGAGAGAGGAAGCAGAGAACACAGTGGATAGAAAGCGGTAGTCAGTAGCTTTGTGGCAGGTAGGGCGCCCCCATCCAGGTGGGAGGCTGAAGTGAGGTTGAGAACGGTCGTTGGAACCTAACACGGATGGGAGACGAGGGGTTAAGGTGCTGTGAAGAGACACCTGTGCACGTGGAACTCGCCAAGACAAACGCTAGGAAGGGAAGTAACGCGAGGGACCATATTGGGCGTGGGGGTGGGTGAAGAGGTAACTACGGTGAGGACGGCCCCCTCTTCACAGACGCCTTCTTGTTCTTTCAAAGAAAGGAACCAAGAGTTAAGTGGCCCTCTGCTATTTGCATGTGGGTTGGACAGCCAGCACTTACCCTCGACTAGTCCTTGTGAAAATACCAAGAAATGGGCAACCAACATCTTTTGAAAAGACTACTGTAAACAAGTGAAGGACATTTGATACTTGGAAAATACACTTTGGTTGTCTGAATTCGAGGTAGAGGAGAGGTTCTCCACCATTCCCTGCTCTCTGTGGGTTTACTTCAAAAAGATACTTTGTCACTGCGAAGAAGCAGACAGGCCGACAGCCCTTTTGTAGAAGCAAGGTCTCTACAAAAAAAAATGAGAAGGAAGAAGTCACGTGGGACGCTCACAGCTACTGAGCACCCTGTCCACTCATCCGCCTTAGGTCAGGCAATTTACGCAAAGGCTGCAATTCAGAAACCAAGATTAAGCCCAGTGACACAGTGAGTTAAGCCCAGAGTGTTGCCTGTTGTCCTGTGTCCTGATTGGCTTTCTATCGCTGTGATAAACACCGTGACCGAAAGCAACCTGAGGAGGAAAGGGTTCATTTCGGCCCAGAGGTTGGAGTCTATCATTGAGGAAAGTCAGGGTAAGGAACTCAGGGCAGAGATGGGTGTAGAGGCCATAAAAGTGCCGATTAGTGGGCTACTCCCGGGCTTGCTCCGCCATCTGCCCAGGCGCAGCGCCACCCACAGTGGGATAGGCCCTCCCACATCAATCATTAATCAAGAAAATGTCCCCACAGTCTTGCTTGTAGGCCAAGCTTTTCTCAGTTGAGGTTCCATCCTCTCACACGACTCCAGCCTGTCCCATGTTGGCAAAACACTAACCAATGCATCATTCCTCAGAGAAGACACGGTCCCATTGCTATGCCAGCAAAAACGTACTCAGAGCACACTGGGCGGACTGCTTCACTATGGGGAAGGTTTGAGGGCTAAAAGCCCAGTCCCTGTGCAACCATGAGGACAGATGGCGTGACCTTTCACAAGTGGGACCTACCTAGGTGGAGGTGCTTACTTAGGTCACGGGGACCCCACCCTTAGAATAGACTAATTCTGACTTCCTGGGGTGGATTGGTTCTGAGCAGAGGAGTTTTGTTTTTGAATTTTTTTTTTTTTACAGTGATTGAGCAAGGCCTCTGAATTATCTCTTGCTTCCCATGTTCCACGTGATCTCTTTTGTAAGTCCCAAGTGCAACCACAGGCCCTGTGCCATGACGCAAGCAGAACACCTCTGTCCTAAGGTTAAGCAACTGGGGGTCACCTTTCTGCCTCCAAAACTGAGACCCCACTGAACTTGTCTTATACAGTGCCTAGACGAGGCGTTAGTCCTTGCAGCACAAAACAGTGATGCTTGCTTAAAAAGCAAACAAACAAAAACAGCATTCGGCTGGAGAGATGACTCAGCGGTTAAGAGAACTGGTTGCTCTTCAACAGGACTCAGGTTCAATTCCCAGAACACACGTGGCAGCTCACAACTGTCTATAACTCCATTTTCAGGGGATGCAATACCCTCATACAGGCATACATGCAGGCAAAACGCCAGTGCATGCAAGATAAAAATGTTACTGGACGGTGGTGGCACACACCTTTAATCCCAGCACTCGGGAGGCAGAGGCAGATGGATCTCTGTGAGTTCTAGGCTAGCCTGGTCTACATAATGAGTTCTAGGATCTCCAGGACTGTTTGTTACATAGAGAAATCCTATCCCAAAAACTCCTCTGTCTGGGGGAAATGCATGAGAAACACACAGGGGAGGGTAATTATAACCAGGAAGCGTGTTGGAGCTCAAATCCTGCATTAGAGCCAAGCAGCTCTCACACCTAACTGAACCTGGTCTTTCAGGAGAAAAGTTCAACAGCCACTTCGTGAACAAACACTGTGCTAAATATAGAACCAAAACTGTCATGGACTCTTTAACAGTTTTCTGTACACATGAAAAAATACTCAGCCATCACTTGTTGTCTCTGAGGAAGTTCATGAGGTTCATGGATAAGATGTACAGGATAACACTCCAAGTTTAAAATTGAGGAGGTGCGTAACAGCGAGGAGTCTGGATAAGAGGCAAAAGGGAGATTTTTAAAGGTATTTATAATAAGTATCCAGTCTTACGATAAGACAGGGCTGCCCAATGAAACCAAGAACCACGAGAAGGCAAGTCTCGCCTAGGCCAGTAGACAGTCTGAGGATGGAGCCTGTGGCTGACTGTGCTGTGGCCAGGGTCAGAGCCCCTCTCTGGTGTCATCCCATAGGGACTGACTTGGCAATCTCTAGACTCAAATGGAAGTTTGCAGCCTGTCTTCATGCTCCAGTTTCCCCTGAGGCCTAGGCTAGCCTAGGCGGAGAACGTCCTGAGTTCATTAGCCCACACCCCAGAGCGCACAGCCAACTGCCTACCTCTTAATAGAGAGATTTAAGGAGCCCACAGGAGCAGATCCACCCACGCAGCTCGAGCCTTGCTACAGAGTTAAGCCGATTATACTTGGGTGGGATGGAATGTCAGTGACTGCTGGGATGGCCAGGCCCACCCAGTACCTGAATTCATTGTTCGCTCCTCTGATTTAACCTCAAGGAATTGGGACCGACAACTCCGGGGAGAGAAGCTGCAAAGTGAAACTGATGAGGGCTGCAAGTTACTGTGGCAGCTTCTTCACAGATGTGAGGGTTTTTCCTCTGAAAGGTACCCAAACCCATGAGGTAGGCCCCGCCCGTTCCATCCATGTTTACCTCCACGGTCCTTACACTGCATGGTGAGGTTCTCATACCTGACCCCTTCCTTGTGCCTATCCTGTGAAAGCACACAGCCCGACTATAGCTAAAGGTCAAGCCACGGAACCTTCTAGATCTGGATGGGTAACTGAAGGTAGTATCTGTAGACTTTTTAAGACAGCTCAGCAGCGAGAACCCTAACTAGCCAGTCAGATCTGGCTTGCCATGTAGGCTCTCTGCCCCGTCAGTCACCTGCCTCCCCAACAGTGCAGCTGCCTGCGGTACGTGCGCCTGTGCGTGCATGCGTGTCTGCATGCCTGGGTCTCCATAGGAATTCTGGTCCCATTACCCTGTATGACACTGTTTAGAGCTGACCTGATGCCTGGCACAGAAACTACAATTGTTTCCAAAATAAGTAATTCCGTTTTTGTCAATTTTTATTGACATGGGAGGGGGGGCAGCTCAACTCCCAGGACTGCAAGAAGTGGGGAATCCTAAGGGATTTTGTCAGTTTTGTTAATAAGTAATAGTTACGTGTGTATAGGGTGGGGGTGGGGCATGTTGTTGCCCTTTCAGAGGTTAGAGCAGGTAGGTCGGTGTCTCTATTGCATTGACACAGGCTCTCTCACTGACCTGCGAGTTCGGTTTTTCAGGTAGGCAGGCTGACAAGATCTGCCTGTCTCTGCCCGCAATGCTTGCATTACATACAAGTGCCCGAAGCCATGGCAGGATTTGATGTTTACACTGGTGCTGGGAATTCAAATGCCGGTCCTTATTGCTTACATAACACTCCTAAGCACCGTGCCATGCCATGCCCCCTCAGGTCCTTAAACAATAGTTCTAAAGACTGCAGGTGTAGCGCGGTGGTGGGACACTTGCCTAAGCAAACATCCGGGGCAGTGGAACCAATTGCCCAACGGTGATTTACAATGAAAATGCCCGTGCCGTTTGCATATCCAGGATGCTCTGGTTCACACAGCACGTGCTCCCGAACTGGTAACGTTGTCAGCAATCATACAGCCAAGGCGAATGCTCAACTAATGGAAAATGGGGAGTCTAGTCTGTCACCCAGGTCACCAAAGCTACGGCAGGACCGAGAGCTGAGGTCGGGACAAAGTTAGCAATCCCACCTTCCAACTGAGAAGGGTTGCCGCTGAGCCATCGCTGGCTGCACCCTCTCACACCTCAAATCCATTTCGTTGTTGTTGTTACAGTTTTGTTTGAGACGGGGGATGGGGTTGTTACTCTGTGACCCTGGCTAGCCTCGAGCTTGTGGCGACAGTCCTACCTCAACTTCTCTGCGTATTTCTTTCTTCTTTTTACCAGGCAGCCCAGCTGGTCCTGCACGCTCCACACCGAGGGGATGGTGTTCACGTCTTGCTGCATAGAGTGCAGCCCCACAACCGACAGAGGCCAAGGAGGCCAGACTTCGTCAGCATTATCTCAGCAAACCCATTACCTACGCATCTGGTCTTCGTACTTGGCTTAGGACACAGGGACTGTGGCCATGATAATCTGCTCTGCTCTCTTCGGGACTTGAGCAGCCAGTCTTACCAGTTCAAACCAAAGGTACTGGTTTGATTTGGCTCCCTGAAGCCCTAACCTGGTCCTGACAAGGAAGGACCATGCCCTCTATATGTTGTCATCCATGGTGACAGTCCTTGGGGAGCAGCTTAGCCCCATTGCGTGCTTTGCCTCAGTACTAGAGAGCACACATCTCGAGAAAGTCTTATGGAACTCTGTTTTTAAAATCTCAAGCCAGGCATGAGGCACAATAATCACCATCACTGCCCCAGTATTTGTGGAGGTGAGGGTAGGGGGAATCAGGATTCAAAGCCACTGTCATCTATATAGGAAGTTCCGTGCTCAGCCTGGGCTATTGATAACCTTGTTTAAAAGCCAACTGATGGGGAAGCTCACTGGTGTTAACCAATCACACCCAGTTAAGGCGTGGCTACCTGGACCTAGGAAGAAAAACTGAGAGGGACCAGGTGTGCGCTCTCTCTGGGCAATTCCTGCCTGACATAGAGGAAGTTGGACTTCCCATTCCTGTGGTATGAGTTTCCCTTTACAACACAGTGATTCGCCTGCCTCTGCCTCCCGAGTGCTGGGATTAAAGGCGTGCGCCACCATCGCCCGGCTCTGAAACACTTTCTTAACAGGAGCAATTTCCCCAAGATCTTACTTTGTATGATAGGAAAAAAAACATTCAAAGGAGTTGATTCGGCTCCCGCACTAGTGAGTGTCTCCCAACTCAGTCCTCATCTAATGCCTCCTGCTCACAGCATTTTTAGGCCACAGCACCCAAACATCCGCTGCGTGTTTTACACCATTGGTTTGTTCAAACGTGGTAATTAACGAAAAGAAACTCCAATGCAAAACATTTTAATACGTTGTCGAATATACAGTTATTAGAATTATCTAAATATCACTTATAAAAATTGGCATATCACATTAAATGACTCCAGAAACACAGTGACGACCCTTGCACGCCAAGGATATCCTGTCAATGGTACAAATTACAAACACTGAGAGAGAGAACTAGAGACAGTAAGACATCTACACCCAAGCACAGCAATACATTCGTTCATCGAGTACGGGAGGGCCGCGCTGCCGCCTGCCGCTACTGTGGGCACAACCTGGGCGCAACTTTCCACGCTTTTGTACATCTTCCGGTACAGATCCCACAGCAAAGTGTCTATGGATGCCTTCCTCCTCATCTACAGGGGATCGCAAACCCTGCCTTCAGTAATTAAACTGTTAACCCTCTAAGTGGACACCAGGCCAAAGTGTAGCTACAATGACACATTTTTAAAAAATAATTAACAATAAAAAAAATTTCGACTTTCTACTTAGTGGCACGAATCATGTCTGTTCTTAATAGAAGCTAACAAAACAAGGTGGAAGACTTTCAATATTGTCAGCAAAGATGTGAACTCCTTCTCAAAATATCAGTATTTTATGTTATAATGTAACTACTGCGAAGTGAAGAAGGAACTTCATCACTGACAAACTTGAAATACTGGCGACTTAGAAATCTGACGTCTAAGACGCTCGCACTGGTAAGGGGTGACCGCAGCAACACTACGCTAGTGTTGTTCTGAAGGCAAAGCCAGGCTTTGTTTTCCAAGTAAAGGTGGAATGTAAGGTTGTTTAATGCCGTCTCTAACTGCCATGGCTGGAGTGTCAAATGGGGGCCACAATGCTGCACTTGTAACTTCACCTACTTTCGCTTGGTCTCAGCCCAAAAGTCAAAAAAAAAATATCGGCCTCATTTGTGACTCAGCACTCACCACATAATCTTTACCCAAGCACTAGCCTCAGCAGCTTTCAGTGAAGGCGGCTGTACATCTGTGTCACGGGAGTCCTGAGCAACCACTCTGTCCAGACAGGACGCAGGAAGTGGTGAGTCTCGAAATGGTGAGTTTCGAAGGGCTCACAGATGTATACTTGAGAGCGGCTTGACTGGCACACCTTGGTGAAGGAATCTGAGTGACCCGAGGGCCAGGCCTCCAGAAACCACCCTGCAAGTCACTGCGTTCTAAAAGGACTCGATGGGGGGGAGGGGGCAACTGCAGCTACAGGTATACAAAAGTCAAGGCCGGGGTCTGGAAGAGAGGTGCTGCAGCGTAAACAGCTTAAACAAAGCAGGTTTAAACAGCAGACCTCGGGAGCTGTGGCACTAACAGTCAGCCACTCTAAGGACAGCCTCGGTGCCTGCCATCTCACCATTCAGCCCTCCCCCTGCCACACACTCCAAATTCCAAAATCAAGGAGAAAATTGCAACTGAATTATGGAAATTCAACGCCTCCCCAAATGTTATAAATTTGATAGTTCCTAGGTCTGACAGGAAGAACATCACGGAGAGATCACGAACCACGAAATGACAGTGTCATTACTGAATTACATCAACATTCAGAAACCAGTTCTTACTCAGCTGAGCGGCCTGCGGGGCCACAGTGGAAAGCTGTAGTGTGCGCAGGCAGAGGGCACAAGCCCCCTTCAGACACACGGAGCAATGCATCCCAGAATAGTGAACACCACGGCTATCAGAACCACTCACACACATTTTCAAAACTCTCTTCAAAGACTATTTAAATATTTAACAACAAGTATAATTTATGCAACTTCCATCCATATTAAAATAATTAATGTAAATACTTTATTATAAAACTATTTTACAATTTAAACTTTTATTTGAGAAACATATTCACATCCACAATTTCTTCGAAGTCCTTTCCATGAGTGCACCCCATGAGAAAGACACTAAATCCATGTTGGGGCGCGGGGGGAGCTAGCATTTCCATCAGCCCGAGCCATCTCCTCGTTTGCTTGGTTCTGAAATATCTCTGCGTTCACAGACGCTTGGCTAGCGATGGATGCCTCGTCCCCAAAGTGGCAACTCTCAGCATCATCTTACAAGACAGGACGGACTAGAAAACGCCACAGGTTGGTTACATAAACACGCTGATCACATCGTCGAAAAGCATAATCGAAAAGTAACATAAAGAGGGCAACAGTGGTAAAATGTAAACAAGAAGAATTGAAAGTTAATCCCTTCCCTGAAGAGCAGAGATAAGAATCGCTTCCTGTTTTATTCAGACAAAACCTAAAGGCAGGATGCTGGCTTCCAAAATGCCTCAAACAGCTGTGGATGAAGGGTCTGGCTGAGCTAAAGTGTGCCCAACACTTTGAGTACTTGAGCTGACTTAGTCATTGTACATCACCTGGCACCATCCCAAATTGCCTCTTAAGATTCAAAATAGTGTTCACCAGATGAGCTTGGGAGTTACGAAATCACATCCAGATAACAAGTCAACATTGTAAGAAAAAAGGTAAAACTCAAAGTTTTGTAGTAATTATCGCTTGGAACTCACTCCCACAGAATGAAATAAACAAAACCCTCTCTCTACAGCCAGTACATGCTTGGGCAGAGAACATGGAGGCCTTGTGGGGGACACCTGCAGCCTCCTGAGTGGAAACTCACAGAAGCACAAGCCCCAATCGCCCTGGCTGACGACCTGTGTGTTCCAGGCTCGCGCTTGGGCGTGGACATTTGCAAACAGTCCTCGGATGGGGTCAGGAGAGTAAAATCCCCTCCACTTAGAGAAAATGGTTCTAGGGTGAACAGTTTTATTTGTAATTCTGAAGGAAAGGGGGTTTAAAAAAAAAAAAAAGTCAAGTCATAACTCAAAAATATTTTCCAGCAATGACAAGCCGTTCAATTATTCTAATCCATCAGTGAGTCGAAGTGCAAAGCACTGACAGCAAAAGGATTTGCAAATTTAATCTCAACTTTAAAAAATCTTGCTGATAATTAGTTAATTTGAAAAAGGTGGTAGGTGTAAAATAAACATAACACTTACAAATCTATTTTCTCAAGGAAAAGTTGCCTGCCCTTGTTTTGAGTGAAAATAAATTTCTCTGTTAGATGCCATGGGGGTGAAACCGAGACAGGATTCCGGCCTATAGCAGCACAGTTCTGTCGCTGCGTAACCAAATTCTGAGAAAGGTGTTTACGCTAAGGCTTGAAAGTAAATGGGGATACCTTTTTTTTAAAAGATGGATTTTTTAAAAAATGGAATAAACTCTCAAAAATTATTTAAAGAAGAAATAAACCAAGTTTCCACCATGCCCCTCTCCGAAGCCTCACGTTGATAATAAAAAGCCCCGCCCTTTATGACAGCTTGCATAACAGAGTAATTTGTTCTTTGCAAACAATCTCTCTTCTCCTGACCCCAGGGAGGAAATATTTGTGCTCTTAGTTCCACAACTGCTGCTGCTACTGTTGCCGGCCATGAGCCTCAGCCAGCCTTCCCGTGCAGCAGCCCTGAGCAGTGGGGAACTGTGGGGAACCCTGCGGGGGGAACACACACATCTAAGCACCTTTCACCGGCAGCTCTTTTAACAGGGAGCCCACACAGCCCCATTTTCTGTGTGAAGTGTTCTCCAGTTTTAGGGAGCTTGGGCACACTGGTCCTGATGAAAACAACCTGTGCCTTCCAGATCCTAAGGGGATGGCCTGACAGTGTCATAGTTTAGATACCAGCAAGGTTGGGTGGACAGGTTCCTTGGTGACGGCTACACAAAGCGACATGAATTCTGAATGACTGCAAAACGGTTTGCACGTGGCCAGAGTGTTACAGCTGTCTACTCCCTGTCCCGCACGTTCCCTGCGCGACATTCCTGTTTCTTTAGTCTTCATAGTTTTCTAATGAACAAATTAGTATTCCTGAGTAAGAATATAAAAAAGTTAACCTTCTACCAAAAGTATAAAGACAAATAGAACGCTGACTCACAATACAAACTTTTTACAGAGCATTAGAGGGGCACAGCTAACGCCTGCGGCTCGCCACGGTGACCCGGCCACTCCTTCACAGACGGCAGCAAGACTCAACTGTCTAAAATACTCCGCAGGACAGCAATCAAATGCTTCAGACCGTAAACATAGCCCTCATCGATGGTGTTGCTGGGGAACACGTGAGCAAAGTCTATCATCCGCACTTCCACTTCCGCCGTCTCCGGACGCCCCGCAGGAAGGTGGTAGAACACTTTTTCCAGTTGGGACAGCACATTTCCGTTCAGGTGCTCCTGGGACACGCTTTTCCACCCGTTGTCTTGCTCCAGAGTCTCAACTTTCAGTGAAGTCTGACTGTGGTGCTTTTTGGAGTAGAGCTTTCTGTGCCTCGCGTACACCTTGGATAAACTTTTGCCTACCGATGTCCCGTTGGCCGGGGAGCTGAACAGGTGAAAGTTGTTATTGCATTCCAGGACGTCTGCGTCCGACAGGTGGCCTTTGGAGAGAAACTTCCCGGCCAAAGTTCTCTCGTGGGATTTTGTAGTAGCTGGCTGAGATGAACCTTCATAAACAAACAGTAATGAGCTTGCATAAAAGTTAAGCTGCTTCTGATTTTCAAACCATTGGAGAATCTTCTCAACCTTCTGAATACTGGCAGCAATCGCGTCTTTTCTTAAACAGAAGCCATTGTGGAAAAACTTGGAGACGCCTGTAAACGAAATACATCAGAGAGAGAGGGTCAAACTGTGCCTCTATCACTTGTAGTGAGTGCGGAATATTCTTTTACACCATGTGAATATATGTCACTGTGAAAGGTTTAATAAGAATCTGACTGGCCAATAGCTGGACAGGATAATGTTAGGTGGGAGAAGAGAACCAGACTAAGGACACTGGGAAGAAGGGCAGAGTGAAAAGTCCCCACTCAGGCATGGAAGGGAAACAGGAAGTATAAGATGAAAGAGAGGTAATGCCATGTGGCAGAATGTAGATTAATATAAATGGGTTAATTAAGTTGTAAGAATTAGCTGGTAACAAGCCTGAGCTATTGGCCAAGCACTCATAATTAAGTCTCTGTGTGCTTATTTTGGAGCCAGTGGTCCCAACACAAACTTCAGCTACAAGTGAGCTCACAGCAGATAAAATTCTTCACTTTGTCACACCATGCCTTCCAGTTAATCAAATCATTAACTATACAGTAAATGACATGTAGAAACTTAGATCAGTGCTCTGATGAAGAACTCATAATAGAGCTGGGCTGTGGTGGCCCATGACTTTCATCTCAGCACTCAGGAGGCAGAGGCAGGCAGATCTCTAAGTTCGAGGTCAACCTGATCTACAAAGTAAGTTCCAGGACATCAAGAACTAAACAGAGAAATTCTGTCTTAAAAAAAAATGAAAACAAAAATTCCTTAAATGATACCAATATCAAAGCATAATCCCTAAGGCAAACACTCACTGCAGGTAGACAGGTACTTTAGTTCTTGCTATGAATGGCACTGGTGTGAGAAGGAACTCTTAAGGCCTGGGGTGCAGGCCTGTGCCAGCAATGCAGAAGGCTGAGGAAGGAAGATTACATGCTCAAGGCCTGCCTTGGGGCTCACAACCATCTACAACTCCAGTCCCAGGGGATCTGATCCCTCTTCTGGCCTCCCTGGGCACCAAGCAGGCATGGTATATACAGGAAAAAAATCCATATACAAATAAAATAAAAATAAATCTTAAAAATTTTTAATTTATACATGGGAATAATATTAGTATTTAACCTTAATGATTAAACCTTAATGTTTAATCATACTTGGGAATGTACAGGTTAGGCAACTTGCTTTTATGTAATTTGTTTCCCCACGATACAACGTAAACTGTTAGGAAATGAAATCAATCATCAGGGAAATGCAAATCAAAACTACTTTGAGATGTCATCCTACACCAGTAAATGCCAAGATCAATAAAACAAGCGACAGCTCATGCTGTCAAGGATGTGGGAAAAGAGGAACATTCATTCACTGCTGGTGGGAGTGCAAGCTTGTATAGCCACTATGGAAATCAGTGTGGCAGTTCCTCAGGAAGCCAGGAATAGATCTACATCAAGATCCAACTATACCACTCTTGGGCAATACCCAAAGAAGGCTTCATCCTACTACAGAGACACCTGTCCAACCATGTTCATTGCTGCTCTATTCATAACAGCCCGAAACTGGAAACCACCTGAAGGTCTGTCAACAGATGAATGGATAAAGAAAATGTAGCAAATTACAAAATTGAGTACTACTCAGCTGTTAAAAAAAATCATTACATTTGCAGGTAAATGGATGGAACTAGAAAAAAAAATCCTCAGTGAGGTGACCCAGAACCAAAAGAGACAAATAAGATTTGCATTCATTTATATGTGGAGGTTAGCTGTTAACTCAAGTAGGCTGCAATCCACAACCACAGGGGTTAAGAGTACAGTAAGGGACTAGGCAGGAGGGTGGAACTCTCTAGGAAGGAGAAATAGGATAGTTATGGATGGGCGGGGTAGTAGTTTAAATGAGAATGGCCTTTCATAGGGTCATAGATTTGAATGCTTGGTTACCAGGGAGTGGTAGGTACTAAATAAAAAGATTAGGAGGGGTGACCTTGTTATTGTAGGTGCAGTCCTGCTGGAGGAAGTGTGTCACTGAGGATGGGCTTTGAGGTTCCAAGAGCCCAAGCCAGGTCCTGTGGCTCTCTCTTCCTGCTGCCTTCAGATCTGGAGGTAGAACTCCCAGTTTCCGAGTCTGGCTGCATGCTGCCAAGCTCCCCACCCTGATGATCATGGACCAAACCTCTGAGACTGTCAGCAAGCCCCAGCTAAATGCTTTCCTTCATAAGAGTTGCCATGGTCGTGGTGTCTCTTCACACAACAGAACGCTGACTAAGATCGGGGTGAATGGAACAGAAGGATCAAATGAGGAGGAGGGTGAGATAGGGAATCTGGGAAGGGACAGCTAAAAGTAAGGGCCATCTGAAGGGTCCTATGGAAACCTAATACAGTAGAAGCTTCCTAAAATATATCCAGATTATGAAGGTGATCTAAATGGAATCACCAAATAATGGGGAGCAAAGCCCCAGATGGACATCTCTTGCCAAACGAAGCATCCTGTTGAAGGGATGGACCACATCTAATTGAGCTGTTGGCTAAAGGGACTGTAATGGTAAAAATAAAATGGCACTGTTGCCTGAGGGACAAAGCAGCAGAAACGCTGCAGGTCCCTGAGCGTCAGCAGTGAACAGCGGGCACGAGGCCACAGTGGGCCACGAAGGCCAGCGGGTCCTAGGTAGGGAGCAGCATGGCAGGTGAAATGGGGCAGCTAGTCCCACAAGGAGCCGCAGCCACCCACGGCAGATGAGAGACAGACAGACAGGCATGCCATGCAGAGTGATGTTGGATATTTATTTAGTGGGTTATGGAGGGAAAAGGAAGGAAGGGGAGAAGGGAAAAGAGCAGAGAGAGGCGGGGCAGGGGAGGGGAAGGGAACCACAGTAGCAGCTACCTCTCTGGGACAGAGATGGAAACAGAGGGCTCAAACTGGAAGCTGAAGATCAGCTTACCTCTGCGGATGGATGGGGGAGGGAGTGGGCATGGCTTTTCTCTTAAAGGGACAGCACAGACCATTACAGGGACCCCCATGGGGACCCCCAAGCAACCCAGGCAGTTGCCAAGGCTCTTGGTTGCTACCCACAAACTGATGGTAAGGCCCTATTGTTGAAGAACCTACACAACTCATTGAACATGGAGAAGTCAAGCTGGTCCCTCCCTAGAGACTTCACCCCTAATGACTAGTGCTCATGGTACAGGAAGGTACTAGGCACACTACCAAAAGAGACACACACTGAAACGGAAACAGAATAAAGGCTTCTTCCTGGGTGGGTTGTCTTAGGGAACGTATCACAGAAGTAGGAAGCAAGTGAGCCAGCAAGCTCACTAGTATTAATGAAAGTGTAAAGGAAGGGGTGCTCACAACCCACACTTGGGTATATTAGGATTCAGGGATGATAGTGAACCTATTTCTGTCTATTTAGTTAGTTTTTTTTTTTTTTGAAGTTTATGAGTTGAATCGTTATTCCGCAGGGAAATTACATGCGAGCAGAAGCATCTTGCTGACTGCAATAGCAGAGCATTCATTTCCAGGGCTCACCTTCCTTTAACGTCTCTTTTGTTAAGCTTCTTCCATAGTGCTGGTTCTGTGTCTCGTAACTGTCAGAATGAACATGATAAACCTGTCAAAATAAAAGAGCAGTGAACATTCAAACACTAATAGGGGTGCCCTTGGCCATGTGGGGTGAATTCATGGCTAGATATAAAATCCTTCATTCAGAAGAGAACCGTATCGTCACATGAACAGGCCTAAAAGAGCACCCAGCATTCAGGAGCCCCACTTCTGAAAAGCTGCTAAGAGTAACATAGATTTTCAATATGATAGAATTATCTATTTCATTTCATCAAAATTAATCACAAATTTACAGGGCCAAGATGAGAGCATTTCCTAATACTGCAAGTTTAGCTGAGTTCAGCAACACAGGCCTCAACATTCAGGAAGTAGAAGCAGAAGGTCAGAAGTTCAAGGTCATCCTACAAAGCAAGTTTGAAGCAAAGGACTGCATGAAACTCTCTCTACCACAGAAAAAGAAGTAGAGACGAGCTGGATACAACACAGTGATCCTTCCCCAGCATGCAGACCGCCTGGGTTCACTCTCCAGCACCAGTATGAGCAGGTGTGATTGCACCTGTGATACCAGCACTTGGTATTAGGTAGAGGCAAGAGGATCAGAAGTTCAAGGTGAGCTCACCCACACAGCAAAGATGCCAGGCTGAACTACAAGAGATGCCGTCTTCAGAACAGAAGCTTCCAAAAAATAAGTTTTTGATATGATGTCTTTTGTTATTTACATCTAAAATTATTCTAGACTCAAGAGGATGGCAGTGGTGCACACCTTTAGTTTCAGCACTCGGGAGGCAGAGTTCCAAGCCAGCCTGGTCTACAGAGCAAGTTCCAGGACACTCAGGCCTACACAGAGAAACCCTGTCTTAAAAAACCAAATAAATAAATAAAAATAAAACGATTAAAATTATTCTCGAGTCATTAACAAATGCAAACAGTTGAGAAAAGGAAATGAGCTGAAGGCATGTTTCAGCCTTGAGAGCTTTCCCAGAAGCCCAGGTGTGGTGGTGGAACTCTTTAACCCCAGCACTGGGAGGCAGAGGCAGGAAGATCTCTGTGAGTTCGAGGACAGCCTGATCTACAGAGGAAACTCCTTTCCCGGGGGGAAAAAG
Source organism: Microtus ochrogaster (assembly GCF_000317375.1). Classification (NCBI taxonomy): domain Eukaryota; kingdom Metazoa; phylum Chordata; class Mammalia; order Rodentia; family Cricetidae; genus Microtus; species Microtus ochrogaster. The sequence continues at coordinate 42,578,754 of NC_022028.1, read as the reverse complement.
TATCAATGAAAATAATTTTACGTTGGGGGGTCACCACCACATAAGGAACTGTTTACAGGCTCGCAGCTTTAGGAAGGTTGAGAACCACTGTTCTAAGACATTACCAATGGCTGGCCGGGGGCAGAGCTCCTCCGGCTGAAGACCACTGCTCTACACAATACAGTCAGCCTCCGCCATCAAAGCTGTAGGCTCACGTTAGCCAGCACTCCACCACAGACGTGCGCCAGGACACACTAAACAGTGGCAGAACGACGACACACTAAACAGTGGCAGAACGAGGCAGACCCAAGGCTCACTGTAACATGGTGGGTAATAGCAAATTCCAGAAACAACCATGGAGCCACTGAAAGGAGCGTGTGCAATTATGGTATGATAATACGAGTCACTGAGACCTCGGGATTTATGTGAGTGATGGGGGAGAGTCTTCTGTTCTGTGTTAATTTCATTGGTTAAATGAAACTGCCTTGGCCCTTTAATAGGACATAAAATTAGGTAGGCGGAGTAAACAGAACAGAATGCTGGGAGAAAAAAGCTAAGTCAAGGAGTCGCCATGATTCTCCCACTCCAGGCAGACGCAGGTTAAGATCATTCCTGGTAAGCCAGCTCGTGGGCTACACAGATTATTAAAAATGGGTTAGATTGATATGTAAGAGCTAGCCAATAAGAAACTAAAACTAATGGGCCAGACAGTGTTTAAAAGAATACAGTTTCCATGTAATTATTTCGGGTAAAGCTAGCTATGCGGGCGGCCGGGTGCCAGGGACGCAGCCCACCGCTCCTAACACAACATGTGAGTCCTGGGGACCAAACAAGTTGTCGGGCTCACACAGCAAGCTCCTCTGCCCAGTGAGCCATTCTGCTGGCCTTGTTTTGTCAGTTTTTATATGCTCGTCTTCATTGTAGCTTTCTAAAATGAAAAACCACTTGAATAATTCTTCGACTTTATGGACCAAGATATCAAGTCCAGCGTGGGATTTGCTTCGCTGGCACTGGCTCGTTAGCGGTCTCCCACAAAAACCCTCCCAAGGAGGATTGCAAGCTCCAATCATCGGGCACATCTAGACACACTCTTGGTTTAGAGTACCACATGCTACATTACTTCCCAGCTGTGGTGACATCTGCAAAATGGTTTCAACAATCCTTCCTTCCTATCATACGCACTCTGGCTCAGCGGTTAAGAGCACTGCCTGCTCTTCCAGAGGTCCTGAGTTCAATTCCTAGCAACCACATGGTGGCTCACAAAACTAAAAAAAAAAAAAAATTGTGTTGTGGCATTGGAGGTCGGAAGCGACTGTTTGATAGCCCTACAAAATGACAGCAAGTCAGGCTCCTGGTCTGGCCCCTAAGAATGAGGTCCCAGGCCACAGATGCTTAAGTTAACCTTCTACCAGATAGCACATGGACAAAGGTCCAGACCACAAGACACCTGATGACACCAACCCCATATCTCTCCTGAGGTGAACAGTGCATGTGCATATCAAAGCATAAATATGAGATTCTTTTTTTTTTCCAAGACAGGGTTTCACTGTAGCTTTGGAGCCTGTCCTGAAACTAGCTCTTGCAGACCAGGCTGGCCTCGAACTCACAGAGATTCGCCTGCCTCTGCCTCCCGAGTGCTGGGACTAAATGCATGTGTCACCACCGCCTGGCTAAAAAATATGAGATTCTTATGGATCAGCTAAAATTAAAAAAATATAATGCCAATTCACAGAACTATGTGCAAATGAAAAACTGCATTGAACAGAAATATGAGATGATGTGGATTTTTTTTTTCTATTTAGAAAATAGTTCTTTTCCACAGCACTTGGGAGGCAGAGACAGGTGAATCTCTTAAGTTCAAGGCCAGAGCCTGGTCTACAGAGCAAGTTATAGAATAGCCAGGGCCACACAGTGATGCCTGTTTACAAAAAAAACACCCAAAGTATAAAATAGTTATTTTCTTATAGGGAAGCTATAATGAATATGTAGCTTTTAATATTTATTGTGTACTTAAACTTAAAACAACTTCTTTTTTTTCTTTTTGGCTTTTTGAGACAGGGTCTCTCTGCATAACAGTCCTGGTCGTGTCCTGGAACTCACTCCATAGACCAGGCTGGCCTTGAACTCACAGAGTTCCCCCTGCCTCTGCCTCCCAAGTGCTGAGATTAAAGGCATACACCACCATGCCCAGCACCCAACTTAAAACGTCTTTAAGACAAAATTACCAGCATTCCCATCTTAGGGTCTGGTCATTATGTATTAATTACCTACTAGGTGTCAGGACCAATGTGACTGACCACAGACCAGTGAGCAACACATAAAACCTCTGCCCTCATAGCTCACAGGTCACGGATGACCAAACAGCACAGGATGCTTGTTCTTATCTACTCGCACTGAGATAAGACCTGCAGTCCCCTGGCGTGGTGTGTAAGGGAAACGCGCACAGCTCATCGAAACCGCTCTTACCCTCATGCCGAGCACCAGGAACCCGATCTCCTCCATCAGAGGGTACTTGCTGACCTGCTGCTGGATTTTCTCTGAGGAGGCAAAGGGGTCATAGCTCTTCCGCCCTATCTTCACATCCATTATACAGGGCTTGTTGAACTTATGAGTCACGTCTTCCAGTTTTAGGTATACATCTGTTATTAGAGAAAAACCTTCATTAGTGACAGGCAATCATATCACTCAAATAAACCTCCAGAGAAAAACAAAGAGCAAATGCTGGAGGAGAAAAGACTTACGGTAAATCTAGAGTCAGCAGACTCCTTAACAAGCATAGACGTCAGAGAAATTCCTCCTATGTGTGATGGCAGAGGTCACTGGAGCGAAGAGAAGGTGTGGCCTTACGAAGCTACGGAAATACTATTCCCTATGAACACACTGCCATCTGGGCTCAGAATGAGATCTAGTATTTTAAGAATTTTGTCGTTTGACGTTGGTAAACTGGGGACTGAATCCAAACGACACCAAAGTTCCCCTTGCTTCCAAACGCACAGCTGCTCTGCTCCCACCTAGAGCCCTGCACACATTTACTCACAGAAAACTTGCTGCCATACCACAAGAGCCTCTTCTTGCATTTTACCTTGGCAGCAAGGACTCGGGTGCAAAGAGAAAGAGAAGGAAAGAAGTAATTCTGTCTGTTCCTAAGGAAAACAACCCTGTCAAAATTCTCAATGAGATCATGATTCATGCTTTAGTTCTCGGGGCTGAGGAGCGGGCTGGTGTGTACAAGCACCAGGAGGACCCACGCAAAGCTGGACAAAGAATCTATGATCCAAGCCCTCCTTCAGAGAGATGGGAGGCAGAGGTAACATCCTCGGGAACTTGCAAGCTGGCCATCTGGCACATGCAGCAGCCAATAGGGAATCCCATCCTAAACGAGGTAGAAGCTGAGAGTCAACACCCAAGGTTGTCTTCTGACTGCTACATGCGTGCGATGGCTCATATATGTGCATGCATGCAAAATGTATGCGTGTGCACACATAGTAAAGCTGGAAAAAGTATACATTTCCTCTAAACCAAGTAAAAAGTACCAGAGTAAGAGAAACCGTGTGCACTAACGCATGTCCCTCTTTCCTGTCCCACCCAGACTGGCACAGTTTGGAAATTCCAATAAAGATGTTTGCATGGAACCAAATAAGAACAACTCAAGGCCCTCAGACCTAACAGAGCTAAACCTTCTGCACAGGATGAGGGGTAAAGAGGTAAACAAACATTATCCCTTGATCGAGCAGGGTGGGCAGGTTTGCACTGTCAATGGGACAGCAGCCTGGAAAAGCACTACAGGCAGCCTAGGAGCCCGAACCTGAAACAAGCTGCCCAGGCACCTTGACAACAGGCCTGGACACAGCACCAGTGTAGGCCTAAATAGCAAAGGACAAGTGGACAAAGCTCAGCTGGACACAGTCAAGCTTCTGTGTCTGAAAAGACAAGCACAGTATGGAGAATCTGGGAAAGGATAGCTTGGCCCTCACTACAGTGTTGATGAACGTCAATAGTAAAGGAGAAGGACCTTAACACGGAGATACCCAGAATCGCAGCGATATCATCCTTAACTTGGATATGATGTCATACTGAGTCACACTGAAGTCAGGCTGGGTATGAGTGTATCCTGTCGGCCGGGAGGCACGCACACATCTCAGTGCTAGGCTGATTTCTGTGTGTCAAATGCGTGTCTCTTGAGAATTTAGACAATGACCTGCAAACCCAACTTAGAAATCCCTCTTTGTTCTTTCTTCTCCTCCCATGGAGTGAAGGCCTACAAAACATGGGTGTCGCCTTTCCCATCCATTCCCACGGCACTGGACACTATGGACCCAGCCCGCCTTACACTATAATAGATTCAGTCATGTCTTCAATAAGTAGGGCCCAAACGCCATGGTTCTACTTTGCGCTTAGCTCAAATAGCCAAGTGCACGTTTCTTTAACGTACCTGGTTCTCATGTGTCTATGCTTGGGATTACATCACTGCTAGACAACTGGCATTTAACATGAAAATGAGTGAAGGCCTTCTGAGGATGAACTAGGTGTTCCCTTTCTGTTCCCTGGCCTCTGCTTTACACACACACACACACACACACACACACACACACACGGAAATCAGAATGATATCTTTTTCTTTTCTGGTGCTTTGAGACAGAGTCTTCCTAGGCTGGCCTTGAACTCACAGCACTCCCCACTTTAGCCTTCCCAGGGCTGAGACTAGACGAGTGAAATACCGCACAGCCAAGACTCTCATGTGTATCTTTTCTTCACAGTTGTAAAAACCAAACATCCAAGCCTGCTTTAGGCATGCAGAGGTCTAGGCCTCTGGGGATGCGTGCCTGTCATCTCAGCACTGGAGGCTGAAGCAGGGACACCGTAGACTAAAGACAGCCTGGGCTTCGTGGTTATCCGTACATAGCTTGTCCCAAAACACACAGTAAGAAAAGAACACAAGTGTCCTTAGGAAAGAACCGGTGCGCGTTGTGAGTGGCTTAACACAGCTTTTGACAGAGAGAAGTAAGAGAGCGGGACATAACCTGAGCGCCAGACTGTGAGACTGACAGCTGTCATGTCTATCAACCTGAAGACTGCTTCACTTAGAAAAATGTCACTAGCAAATCCCTTCAGTAAGTAGAATAAAGCGCAAGTCAAAGTAGATCAGTCTTGAACTCAGTCTGGAAGGATCAAAGGCATGTCTACAGGACCATCTTCTGAGTCAACGGCACACCCGTAACAAAAGATGTCTCCTCATGGAGGCCCCAGGGGTCCAGGGTGGGGCGGTGTTTTCCCCCATGGAACCATTATAATGAACTGTGGACTGAACAGAAGAGATTTCTGACACACAGGAAGTACGGGTGTGGGGCTGGCCTCCAGTTAGAACACCCTGAGATGTGTCACCAATGTTACTGTGAGGCACGGTGCACTACAACTCCAGCGCTGCCCACAGACCTCAGACGTGCTCCTGTCATGATCTGAAACCCAGGCCCCAACCATAGTCACCGCACCAGGACAACATCTGAGGTGAGCTTGGAGCTAGGATCCAGAGGTGGCCTGCTTGTGACAATTCTTGGATCTTCGGTTCATGCAACAACATGGCATTCCCTTTGTGAGAAGTGAGTGATCCCTTTGGTGGGGACAGAGGCAGAGAGAGGAAGGGCTAGGGGCATGCGCAGAAACGAATGGCAGCTCCACCATGTCATGTGTTAGTCTGTGTCGTCCTAGCATGTACTTCAATGGTATATACAGAGCACAGGCCCACCATGAAATAGAGGCTCATGGTCCAGAGTGCTGAGGACATGTGGGGACAGTCCCAGAAGTACCTCACATGATAAGGCCCTGAGGCACACGGGCAGCAGCATTTAATAAGCCTTGCCCTCCAGAGCTGCTCCTGAGGCACAGAAGTAACATCCTATCTGCAACAGGGCCTGGTACTCACTGAGCACTGGGCTGCAAGGACACACTAAGGATTAAACATCAGCATGACTGACGGGTATTAAAACCCATGCTAGGTCACCAGGCTTGTGAGCTGAACTGCAGCATCCAGAATAAATACAAACGCAGGCTAATTCCCTGGAGCAAACTCTTTCCCCTGCCCAGGAAGACAAATACAACGTAATAACCACAAAATAAAAAGGCATAATCACAACTCAGGCAGCCACTTGATAACAGATGCCCTCCACCCTGAAGCTAATCTTAAACCTTGGCCCACGGTTAAACATTAACGAGAACATCTATTTATTACATATTGATTTTTATCTCGAGCTGAAAAGAGCTAAGACGGCAAAATGCAATCTGATGCAGGCTCAAGCGGGCTCTTGCAGGTGCTCGCCCATCGTGATGCATTTTCCCAGTCTCCCCACTTCCCACACAGACACACCTGCTCACGCTGCTGCCAACCCCACCGGTGCCTCCCTCCTTTGCTCCCACTGAAGAAAGCCTTAGGGATTAGTTTCGGTCGTGAGAGAAGAAAAGACTGCACCAGACGCGACAACCGCTTCTCTGATGCTGCGTTTCTTTCCTAATACGCTTCATCCACAGCAAAGTGACGATGGCAAAACAGAAAATGGCTGGGCATGGTGGGGCACGCCTTTAATGCCAGCACTCTGGAGGCAGAGGCAGGTGGCTCTCTGTGAGTTCCAGGCTGCCTTGTCTGCATAGTGAATTCCAGGACAGCCAGAGCTATGTAGAAATACCCTATCTCCAAAAAAAAAAAAAAAAAGAAAGAAAAGAAAAATGCATGCAGATATGTGTGTGCACGCAAACACACAGACACGTGCATGCACACACATGTATGATGCATGTTTATGTTTATCTTTGCCATAGCCATCATGTTCTCCAAAGACTCTTCTCAGAAAATATTCTTTTTAAAAATTTCTTTTTATTTTGTGTATGACTGTTTTGTCTGCAAGTATGCCTAAGCCCCAGGTGTGTACTGATGCCTGCAATGTTAGGAGAGGTCTCGCATTCCCTGGAGTTACAGTTAGAAGCCACCTTGAGGGTGCTAAGAACTGAATCCAAGAATATCCAGTGCTCTTAACCTCTGAGCCATCTCTCCAGACCCGACTGAGGAACTTGTTCAGCTGAGTATCTCATTATCCAGACTGGAAACACTGCTAGACCTGAGCACTTCAGGTAAGCGGCAGTCACCCTGAACACCACAGAGCCTCAGTTCATTTGCCTGCTCTAAGATAGTGAAGGGCAGGCAGTTCCTAAGTACCCCATGTTTATTTAGGGCTGCCAGTCTAGGGTCAGCCCTAGACTGATCACTGCTCAGTTAGGAGTTTCCAGACAGAGGAGCCCAAGACACCCCAGGAATGACATCTGACACACCAAGTTAGGGACCAAAGCCCAAACAGTGTTACAATGTGGTCCAAGACCCGCACCAGCAAAGCCTGAAGCTTTGATGAACTGACCACGTCACCAGCCTCCAGGTGAGACAGATGCACAAGGCCTCGTCTCTCCACTGTGAAACTTCCCAGGGTTTTCCAAAGGACTGAAAATCAACCTGCAGGTTGGGTGCAAGGCAGGAGACAGAAGCTAAGCCGGCGAGGCACTTCTGTATGGGTTCTTAATGTTTTATGCTTTAGATAAGAAACGGACTTTTGCAAATTAGTACAGTACTAAGATGGACTCGTGCAATTGTAGCAGATTAATCAGTTAATGTGTAACACGTCCTTCAAGAAAACGATGATAAAAAGATGAAAGTGTCAGTGAGTTTGTTTAGGGAGGGCAGGCAAGAGAAGCACACTCGCTCCATGTTGCACAGCCTTTACACAGACCCTTCGAAAAGCCAAGCTTGGGAAGTAAAGCGCGAAATGTACTTAAAGCGCATTACCGTTTGGTGCGGTGGGAGGGGACCAGACGCCGTAGTATTTGGGCAGGTGTTTCCGCAGCTCCAGCAGAACAGCATCGGCACAGTCAGCGGCGTAAACCTGAACAGAGGGGCAGTGCTGGTCAGATTTCCGTGACCCCTCAGGAACAACAAGTATAACAGACTCGTAATCACCCAGCACGGGTTTGTAATAATAACCAGCTACTTACAGCACACTGACCTGGTGGTCCGCAAAGTCTCCTGGTGATGTCCTACCTGTCAACATACTTCAACTCTTGGCCACTGTGAGTTGTGTATAACTGACGCCAAATTCACAATAATTCTCTGAACACAGGACAGTCAATTCTGGTGTGGGGGGTGAGGGGGCAACTTGGCTAACTTTTGGAGCCATTTTTACTTGTATTTTTTACAAATAAATTATTTTCAAGTATTTCGTTCATTTAGTGTGTGTGTAGAGAACAACTTAAGGACATCAATTCTTTTTTAATATTTATTTATTTATTATATATACAATATTCTGTCTCTGTGTATGCCTGAAGACCAGAAGAGGGCACCAGACCCCATTACAGATGGTTGTGAGCCACCATGTGGTTGCCGGGAATTGAACTCAGGACCTTTGGAAGAGCAGGCAATGCTCTTAACCTCTGAGCCATCTCTCCAGCCCCAGGACATCAATTCTTTCCTTCCACTATGTAGATCCCAATCAAATCCAGGTTATCAGACCTAGAGACACGCTTCCCTTAAGGGCTCAGCCATCTTGCCAGGCTCATTTGTAACACTTGTTTGGCTTTCTCACTAAATTAAATATTTTACATATTATTTATTTTATATCTATGAGGCAAGTTTTATTCATTTCAAACTTTGAGAGCCAGTTTTAACATACATCTAAACGACCATGATTTTATGTGTGAGCACACTCCACAGGTTAAAATGAAACTACAGTCAACTTTTAGGAGACACATAAGATAGAATTGCATTGACCAGGAGCTGAACACTTCATAGCTAAGAGGAAGGGGAAAGAAAGTAAATTATTGTCTTTCTACCAGAAACCTACCGAGAAATGCCGACTACTAAGTGAGCGAACCATGTTTCATCTGCGCAGAGCGTGGGTCTCTCACACTCTAACGCCACTCATGGGTGACAGTCACGCACACGCTAACCCGAAGACTGGAGCACAGAGCTCTAGGTCCATCTCCAAGCCCAGGATCTTGTCGTGCCGCTCAGGAGGCACGAAAACAAATCTGCACTGCTGGGGAATCGATCCCTTACAGGGTGAGCCATGACCCAACCCCAGTGTCCCAGATGGGGACACATCTGGAGACGGCAGGGTTCGTCATGCTGAAGGTGTTTTCAGGAAGCATGCTAGGACAAAAACCCACAGAGGAAGGGCTGAGGAGACAGCCCATGGACAGGAAAGGGAGAGGCCTTTGAGAGAAATGACTGACCAGGAGGCCGAGTGTGAAAAACTTTACTTCTCTATTTCAAGCCAAACAATAACTTGTGTTATTTGTTGCGGCTGCCCTAGCCAGTGGGCACACCACCTAACTGCCCACTCCTTGTGTTGGGTGTGCGCGACATGGAAGGCTGCTTTCATAGGGTCAGAGACAACACGGGACAGAATAGTGGGTAACAACAGAGGGAAAAGGAGCTCCCAGTGGGGTGGAGGGAGGCACCTTCCTGCTCTCTTAATCAGGATGAAAAAAAATCAATACAAGCCCAAACACCACCAATTATAGTTGGGTGTGGGGGTGCACACCTGTAATTGCAGTACTTGGGAAACTGAGGAAGATTGCAGCAAGTCGGAGGCCGCCCTGAGCTTCCTAGTAAATTACTACACTACAATGAGACCCCTTTTCAAAAGAGCAACCAGAGAAAGCACAGATACAAGCTGGGTCTCACTGAAGTTCATGACTTTGTGTTTGAAAGGACACTACCAAGACAGTGAAGAGACAGCTACAGAATGGCAGGGGGCACCTACAAGTGGGCGTTTGGCCAGGGGCTTATATCCACTATGTACTACTGTAGGGATGGAATTGAACTTTTCACACACACTTCAACTGCAAAATGGGGGAAATATCTGAGCAAGAGTCACCCAAGGAAAAACACACAGATGCCAGCAAGCACATGGAGGAAAATGTGGATCTGTGGCTGATGGGCAGGGAAGGGGGAGCCATGTGGTTAAAATGTTTTGAAGTTAAGAAATAATTGGTGGTCACGGAACACTGTGAACACACTAAAAATATTCTGCATCATATGATGAATTAGGTATCAGGAATGAGTTCTTCTCCCACAGCGCAGAGAAACACTGAAGACTCGAAGAGGCAGGGCACAGTGGCACACAGCGCTGGAAAGGCTGAGGCACAGGCACCGTGAGTCCTCCGCCAGCCTGTGATACACTGAGACCCTGCCTCACAAGGCACAACAAACAAGTCTCTAAGAAGCTGCAATAAAGCACCAACTTAGCATTTCTGAGAGCGACAAACTCTCTGTTACATGTTTTTCAGATCGTGGGTCACGACCAGTTGATTGAAATCAACTCAGTGACTCAGAATAAGAATCTTTAGGATGTGAAACAACAGAAAATACCAGGCTGCAGCAGAAACCCTGGGAGATAAACCGTTTCCACAAAGCATGAAGCTTGTCTGTTACGTGGGGACCCGGGGCATGCTGTCAAACACGTTTCTCACTCTGAGTCACCGCAGAACACTGAAGAGCACGTAAGACAACAAAGCATCTTGCACCACTTACCATGGTATAAAATTCCAGCTCTCGGGGGCCCCGCGGCGGCGGCTGTAGCTGTTTCAAAACGGTACCGTCTGGGTGTTGGAGTATGCCTGCGCAACAGAAATCAGGCGAAGGTCAATGCTTTGCTTATGGTGCCCTGCTTCACAGGGAACATAGGCCTTCATAAATGGGAAGGTTTCCTGTTACTTGTTGCAGAAGTTTTAACAGTCAACCAACATTTTCAAACTTGTTACAAAGAGAGACCTGCGCACATTTAAGCTTTATTATCTTCCATTCTTTTCCTTTAGTGAGTCTCTCATGACCCCTGGATTTTCTAGAAACTTCTCAGTAATAGATTTTCTATGATATGTTATGATTAAGTAAAAAAAAACAAAAGCAGTAACACAAATCCAGCCCATTTTTATAAACAAGAAAAAATGTGTGTTTACAGTAGCCATATACGAATTTCATATTTGGCAATGTTTTATAATCCTCTCATCTTCCCAGCTCAGATGTACTGTGCACAGCTGTGCAACGTCCCAGGCTGAAGCAGCCAGAGATGCCTTTTTATAATCTGTCCATGCAACACCAGAGTCTTTTTCCAAGTCACCATAGGCACACCAGCACTGGCACAACCCATGCCCTACCAGCACTCATTACATATTGAAATCTTCAGTCTTCATCTGCTGGGATGCCACAGAACACGACAATTGGAACAAAAGTCTACTTAGAGTTTTATAAGACATTCCACTTGTATCTATACTTCTTTTTGCCAAGTGACATTAACTTTTTCATTATTGCTGTTTGCTTCTCTCTCTCTCTCTCTCTCTGTCTCTGTCTCTGTCTCTCTCTCTCGGTTTTTTTCAGACATGGTTTCTTTGTCTCTGTGTAATAATAGCTTTGGCTGTACTGTAACTCACTCTGTAGACCAGGCTGGCCTTGAACTCAGAGAGACCAGCCTTCCACTGGCTCCCTAGTGCTGGGATTAATGGATGCACCACCACTTCCTACTATGACATGAACTTGACAATGGCAAAAACACTTAATTTAAGGAACCAAAGCAGAAGTCTAAAATCTAGACACCAGGACAGAAGGAAAGAGACAGTAAGTTGTAAGGGAACTCTTGGCTGTTGAGAAGGTTCAGAGAAGTCAGGATTATTCTAACATAGCTAAAAATGACTGGAGGGAAACCTGTTTCTGAACAAGGGAATTTAGGGCGAGCATGCCCTCCACTCCCCAGCTATGGAGAACGACAGATGCATAGACAGACGCCTGGGTTGAATCCCAGGGGGGAAACTGAGGCATCAAGAGCCAGGAGCACAGCACACCTGCCCTTGCCTCTCGTGGCAGGTACCCGGTCTGCCCAACCAGGACAGCCAATATTTACATATTGTAAATATTGTAAACCATATTTACAGCCAATCAGGCAACTGCAACCAGCTGGGTGGAGTAGCAGACTGGATCCAAGACCACACAGGAACAGACCACTGGGCCCTACAACATAACCAAGTTTTCATAATCCCAGTCCCAGGTGAGTGAAGTTCAATGCTGTGTCTCTTTCCACAATAATCGCTGTTGCACAAACTCAACACGTCAGCAAGCATTCAGAAAGATTGTAACATCCTGTTAGAATTTCTGTGAACGGAAGCCAGGTCCAGTGGCACAAGCCTTTAATCCCAGTACCCTGAGGCAGAGGCAGGCACAGATTTCAAGTTCAAGGTCAGGCTGGCCTATCAAAGCTCCAGAGTGAGACCCTTCCTGTCTCAAAAACAAAACAAAACAAAACAAAACAAACAAACAAAAATAACCACCGAGTATTGACAAAACAAGTTTATGTAAAGGGAACATTCTACGTAATCTCAATTTTCATCTTTACATTTTTCATCCTTCCAGAAATTATCATAAACATATATTAGGATCTTTTTTGTGTATGTGTGTGTTTATTTTTTGAGACAGGCCCTGGCTGGCCTGGAACTCAAGTGACCTACCTACCTCTGTCTCCTGGGTCCTGGTATGAAAGGTGTGCACCACCACCTCTAGCTTCTAGATGGCTTTTATATCTTTCTCTGATGGGTGGCTAACACGTAATCCTTTCATTATCAGAAATAAAACTGTACCACAGAAAACAAGCACATACTAAAACAAATGCATATTCTACTTAAGGTAAGTATTATAAATGTGGTATTTAAAAATAATGAAGTTATTTAAATGTTAAAATTGTTTAAAATGAGAGATCATAGAAATATACCAAGACTAAGATGTTCTAAAATAAATTTTAAAAAATTATCCAGACAAAGACAACTAGGATCCTAAATACATGGGGGGGGGAATCAAACTTCCACACACAAAGACAAAGATGGGTTATAAGAAAAAAGAAAAAGAAAGAAAGAGAGGGAGGGAGGGAAGGAGGGAGAAAGGAAGGGAGAAAGAGAGGAAAGAGAAAGAGGGGAGAGAGAAAGGGAGGGAGGAAGAGAGAGAGAGGAGCTGGGAACATACCCCATGGGCACAGTACTTGCCCAGTGTGAGGCCCTGTTGAGCTTTTCAATGGGAAGGGAAGAATGGGAGGGAGGGAGGCAGGACTAGCAAACTCCAGTCATAGCTGGACTATGATTGCACAAACAGCACATCACAAGGCAAGTTCCAAGAGAAGGAACCTTGATTCCAATCTTCTTAAATGTGTGTATATGTGTGTTTCTGCACACGTATGTGCCTGAGGGGGTGGGGGATGCGGTGAATGTCTGTAGACACCTGGAGAGTCCAGAATCAGACATCAGATCCTCTGGAGCAGGACTTAACAGCAGCTGTGAACTGACTCAAGCGAGTACTGAGAAATCAATCTTAACCACTGAGCAAACTCTCCAGCCTCAAGGAAAAAAAGTCTTTTCATATTTAAGAAAGACATTTCATAAAGACAAGACCAGTTGATTAAGATACAAAATTACAGATGTGTAACAAAGTTTAATACAGTTTCAGGATACAAGGAGCCAAAGTGACAACTGAAACAATACACAAATTCACCAAGACTTTCTGGGTACTTGGTGGAGAAGCCGTTGTAATGATATATAAAACCTGAACAGCAAAATATGGGCCAGTTTATACAGTAGACAAGCTGTATGCAGCTCGCACCTTGTGGCTACAGTCCCAGCTGAGGTAGAAAATCCCTGCATATTCAGGTCGTCTGGAAGACAGGACAGCAGGAAGAACTGCAGCCAGCAGAACACACAAGCCGTTCAAGCATTTCTACTTACCAAGTCCCAAATCTGCAAGGATTGGAATCCTGCAGAAGATGTCCTCAAACCACAGCAGCAATAGCAAGACTTGCGGGGAAATGCTAACTAACAGGAAAATAAACAGCACCGCTGTAGTTACACACGGATCAAACCGCAGGAGCAATGAGAAAGTCTCCCTCCACCTGACAGCGAGAACACAGCACACGCAAGTTTGCACAGGGCCACGCACAGTGAAAAGTGTGGCTTTAAATCTTTCTGTTGGCGCAGCTGGTGGAAGACTCGGTGGATACGGGCACTTGCTGCCAAACCTAAGGACCTGAGTACAATCCCTGTTAACCACGTGATGGAAGAAAGAGCATTCCATGAGTTATCCGCTGACCTCCACACGGGCACCTTCCCATCTCCTACCACCACCAAATAAATAAATGTAAAAAGAAAGCATTAAATATTTCTATCACTTAGGAAGAGGAACCACACGTAATATGTTAAAGAATGAAAGATGTTATTAACTTCACAAAATATGAACAAAAAGCCTATTCTATAAAAACAAACACTGGGCATGGTGATCCCCCACTCCCAAAGCAAGGGAGGAAGGTCAGGAGTAAAAGGTCAACCTGAGAGATTCAGTAAGACCACGTCTTGATAAACAACTTTGTCAAAAGACAACAGACAAGAACCAGTGAAATCAAAAGTGGCTTTTCTAGAAAACGGGTAAGCACCTGGCTGAACAGACCATGGAAAAAGAAGGAAACATATCATTATTAGAAAATAAATGAACAGTCAGGGGAGAAGGAGAGACTCACAAGGGTCCCATCAGCAAATTCTTTGAAATGCCCTTTGTTAAAACTGACACAGGAAGAAACAAACCTAGGGGCCAGGGCTGAGACAGGGGCTGCTGAGACAGGAGACGACCCTGCATTGCACTGAAAACATGTGGCCCTGGGTTCAGTCTTCAGCATTGCAAGAGTGGGTGGTGCTGTAGGAAGCCATCCAAAGGCAGCCAAAATGGCCTCCTAGTGACTGTTACCAACACAACAAAATCAAACAAACAAATATAGCAATTGTAATCTCATCAAATTTCTCAGGAAATAAGATAGCATCTTTCTCAGCTTTTTTTGTTTGTTTGTTTTGAGGTCGGTCTGAGAGGGTTATGATGAGAGGTTGTTTAGCTAAGAATGACTTAGGATGTAATATCCATCCCATGCCGGCCTTGATCCTCCCGCCGCAGCCTCCCAAATGCTATTGTTCTCTATAGTCTAGTCTCTGTATCAGCAGTTCTCAACCTGTGGGTCCCAAGCCCTTGGGGGGGCTGCATACCCGATATCTTGCATATCAGATACATACATCCCAATTCATAACAGTAGCAAAATTATAGTTATGAAGTAGTAACGAAATAATTTTATGGTTGGGATCACCACAACATGAGGAACTGTAGTAAAGGGTTGCAGCATTAGGAAGGTTGAGAACCACTGCTGTATATGAAATAGTGTAAATGTGATTTCTAAAAGCTCCAACAAAGATGGCAAAAAAAAAAAAAAAAGCATAGACTATAATCTCAAACAAACACCATCACAAGGGCAGGGAAATAGCTCCACAGGTATGGAGATTGCCTAGCTGCCAGAGTCTCTGAGTCCAGTCCCCAATATTGCATAAATTAGGCCTGGTGGCACAGGCTTTTTAATCCCAGTTAAAGAAACCAGGAAACAAGAGTATCAGGAGTTAAAGGTCACCTGCCTACATAATGCAATCAAAGCCAGCCTGGATTATATGACATTCCACCTTTTTGTTTTTTAAATCATGGGTATGAATATAGTGCTTGCTTTTCTTTTCTTTTAGACTTTCTATGTATATGAGTGCTCTATATGTATACCTGCACACTAGGTAGTGAGCCACCATGTGGGTGCTGGGAATTGAACTCAGGACCTCTAGGAAGAGCAGCCAGTGCTCTTAACCGCTGAGCCATCTCTCCAGCCCCGGCATTCCATCTTTAAAAAGTAAATAACCATATTACAAACATAAAAAAATGGTAAAGGTACCAGAGAGATGGCTCAGTAGTTAAGAGCACTTGCTACTCTCCCAGAAATCTGTGGTTCTATTCCCAGCACCCACATCATGACTCACAACAGTCTGCAATTCCAGTCCCAGAGGATCCGAAACCCTCTTCTAGTCTCCATGGGCCCAAGAGGTATACAAGTGGTACACAGACAAAGTGGGTGGGGGACCTCATAAAAATAAAATGAAAAATAAACAATCGTAAAAGCCAAAAGCCAGGAGCAGTGCCTTATGCCCATATGAGCTCTAGGCTAACCCAGACACACAGAAGCTCCAAGCCATCCTAAGCTACAGGGTAAGACCCTGTTTTTAAAAACAAACAAACAAACAAAAAAACAGGTAACATTAATACAGCAACAATACATATATGAGAACAATTTTCCAGCTGTTTCCTTAGGATTTCAAATGAGTAAACACAATAATGCTTTGAGAGGATAGGAGACAAAGCCCCAAGATGCTGAGCTCAAAATACAGGCCTAGGCCCAGGGAGAGGCTGCTCACGCTCGTGCATGGGCGGGGCTCTGCCTGCAGTTCCCAGGGCGTGCATTCATGTACACACGTACATGGAGGTAAACACACAGAACCCCGATACATGAAGTATGAGGTTATGGGTCTCTTCCTTCAGGCTGCTCAAAGGACAAGCAGAACCACGCACACGCACTGAGCACACCTGGAATCCAGGTTGGAAACGCCGCTCATCTCTGAAAGACAGACAGTTCTTTCCCAGTTCCGGGCCAGCAAGAGGGAAGACACAAAACAAGCACGCATCATCTTTTTTATGCCAGAAGCAGAGAAGACACTTTAAAATTAAAAACAGGAAATGTCAAAGAGACAGGGGAGCAAGCCTCCAGAAGCTGCCACTGTCCAAATTTAGGAGAGTGGCATTTTGGTGATGATTAAAAGTAGCAGCAGCAATATGGGTAATATCCGCTGACTGAATATTGAGACATCCTAGTACAACCTAAAAAGAATGCACGGGGAGAAAAGCGGGTCCCCAGCGCACAACGCCAACTACTGGAGAAACCCAGGAGTGTTTCCTGGTATGGCCTTCCAAGTGATAGAAACAGGAACTTGGCAGTTCTCAGTGAATGCTTCCAACATTACTTAAGCAAGGAAAGGGGTGTATGACACTCAATATTCCTCCCAAGTTACTTAATTACAATGGCAAAAAAGGGTAATTCCATGGTGGAAATACCAACAGCCAGCACTTAGCCACGTGAACGAAGTTATGGTGATGGTACTGCCACTGATCACCTGTGCCATATGATCCAAGAACACTTGAGCACACATGTCAGAACTGTGCAATCTGTCTCTGACCCGAATCATAATAAAACAATCAGACACTTTAAAGGTATGTGAAAATCTCACACCTCAGATGCTGCCAACAGGTCACGTTTGGTGTGGTGGCGCACACCTAAAATCCTAAACTTGGGAGGTGAAGGCAGGAGGATCAATCCAAAGTCATCCTCTGCCACACAGTGAGATCCAGGCCAGGCTGGCCTACAGAAGACTCTGCTTCAATAAGTATTTAAATAAATACATTTTAAAAAATAAAATAAAGTGTGTGTGTGGGGGGGGGTTGCTCAATGGATAAAGCATTCACGGTGCACGTGAGGGCCCAGGTTTAGATGCCTTGAACCCACACACAACCGAGAAAGCTTGGTTGCTGCCAACTGGGAGGCAGAGCCAACAGAGGCCTATGCAAGCTGGCTAACCCAAGTAGAGTCACTGAGCTCCAGGTTTAGCGTGAGGCCCTACCTTAATAAATACAGTAGTCATAGAGGAAGACAAATGATATCAATTTCAGGTCTCCACAAGCCTGCACCACACACACGCACGCACACAAATGTAGATGCACATACACCACACACACGCACGCACACAAATGTAGATGCACATACACCACACATACATGCACATAAAACGTAGGCTGGGAAGAGGACTCAGTAAAATGCTTGCTGGGCCATCACGAGGGTTTGAATTCTTTTTTTTTTTTTCTTTTTTTTGATTTTTTGAGGATTTGAATTCTGACCACACACACACACACACCCCATAGCGCCCACATAAAACATTGTACATGATTCCCACGAGGGTCTGCTGGCCAATAGTCTAGAGTCCAAGGTCCTGGCCCCGTGAGTGACCTGTCCTCAGCTAGACTGTAAGACATCATATACCCTCGCTGTAGGACACAGAGAAATCGAGATAGAAATAGACTAGAACCTCCTCTTTCCCGGCCAGCCCTCAGCGGAGCCAGGAGGTGCTAGGCAGGCTGCCATGGAGAGTTGCCCACCACAATCTAACTCGGTGGTGGGCCTCTGTGTGGAACAACACTAACTGGTCAGACAGATGTGCCAAGTCTGGGGTGAAAGTCATCAACCACTTGTTTGCTCAGTGCATTGAAGGCTTTCTTCTTCAAGGAGGGAATTAATTCCTGGTACTCTTAGTTCAGGCTGGGGAGTCCATAGTCCTCTAGGGCAGTTATTACATTGTTTTACTAATAGATATGATGTCCCGCCACACTGCCCCCTAAATAACTACGTTTATGCCCACAGGGGAGGGATGAATGCAAGACTGACAGACACTCTCAACAGAAACCTCTGGCTGCCACACACATGAACATTTACCTGCCACCCCCCCCCACCACACACACACAAAATAAGTAAATAAAATCAATTCAGGGTCAAAAACATATAGGCAGGGCATGTAACTCCACGGCAGAGTGTGTGCTTAGTTCAAAAGATTCTAGGTTCAATTCTCCAGCACTACCAAAAAAAAAAAAAAAAAACCTGCTCCAAAATGACAGAGCACCAACACCAGTGACAACTGAATGGGCTCCCTTCTGTTAGAGAACAGAACAATACCATGAAGGGCTCGCCCTGAAATAGAAAGTAGGGTGCTTACTCAGTTATCCTGATGCCTACTCCCCAGCACTGAGCAGTGAGCCAGAGTAGACCCAAGAGACTGGCTGAATAAACTGTCGTCTGCACACACCCAGGGCACAGAGAGCTACAAAGGAAAAAAAAAAAAAAACTGTGTCTGCTGGTAGACAGTATACTGATTTCTAGGTGATGGTGAGAATATTTAAAGCCACCTGCAGAAAGTTATCTACGGCACAACACCCTATGTGTCAGGCAGAGGAGGGAAAAGTGTTATTAAAGAGACTCAGAAAGGATGCATAGGAAAATAATCGAAATATGTTACCTACGAAGAGTGCTCAGGAATGCGGTAGAGGATTAGCTCTGGAATTTGTTCTGTAGACCAGGCTGGCCTCCAACTCACAGAGATCTGCCTGCTTCTGCCTCCCTAGTGTTGGGATCTAACGGCGTGCACCAGACCACCCGACCCTTTCTAACTATGGTTTTGACCTTTGCAACAAAATGGGAATGAAGAAACGAATTCAAGAAGAAACAAAGAAAACCAAGTAGAGTGCTAATAAATATTGCTATAAAAGGGAGGGGAAAGAAATGACAATTTGAAATTCTAACCCCCCCAAAAACCCTTTGAGCATTTTCTAATCTTATAATCCCTGTGTAGGAATACTGACCATAGGTCTGGAGAGATGACTTAAAGGTTGGAGCGCTGACTGCTTGTACAAGGTACACAGGTTCAGTTCCCGGCACCTACATCAAGTGATTCACAATCACCTGTAACTCCAATGACAGGAGACTAATGCCCTCTCGTTTACACAGGTACCGCACAAATGACAAATGTGGCAGATCTAAACTCATGCAGGCACAAACACATACACATAAATATAACAAATAAACCATAAACTAAAAAAAAACTGACTTTGAATTACTTATTATAGGTTTGTTTTCTGTTGAAATCTTGTTATAAAAATTCTAAAAATTATGTCAATATGCAACAGAACAAATAGACTGAGAACACTGGGAGTCAGGGTTCTCACTGGAGAAGAGGAGAAAGGCAAATTGGGAGTCCAGAAAAGGAAGGCCCCCGGTAGTTATGCAGTTGTGACTTCTAAAATATCTACACAGCATTAGCTGCATTCACAAAGGGCCTGCCAGCAATGACACCCCAATACCTCTAACACCCAAGTCTTCGATTCCAAGGGTCACTTCCTGGGTCAGGAGAGTGGCCCTCTGGCCCTGAGTTCAATCAAGGAACTGGAGAAGGAGGAGAAAACAGAAACAGCATTTCCCACTAAAAAGGGAACCAGGGCGCCTTGAACAAAAGGCTAATTCTACAGCTAGGGAGGGCCGATGTCATTCTACAGTAGCTTGGGACAGAAAGAAAGTCCCAATGGCCAAAGAAAAACTAGTTCTGTGGTTGGGTCTGACGGAGTCCCGATGGGTCATAAATAACGATGTACAAGCGGAGGAGTAAAGGGAAGTGATTTCTTAGAACTGCGATTGTTAACGACAATGGGAGAACTAAGGGGAAATCGTGGTTTCACAGCCGTCTGCTTCAAACCAAAAGCATCACTAGACATCAAAATCTAGGAGTGATCCAGATACCCACATGGCCTTCAAATGTCTATCACAGACGACTTACCCATCATTCCAAGGGTAGAAATACTAACTATGGGGTGAGAAGTCGGACCATCCCAGAACCAGGTGATCAAAATTAACCACTAATAAAGGTCAGACCGCTATCGTCGGTCTCCAGATGAGCATTCTGCCCCAGTCAGAAATTTACACCACTCCATGGAACCTTCGTAAATTCAAGTCGGGACAGCATTTCCTGAAAGGCGTAACATGTATTCTTCAGTGTCAACAGCATTCAAGAGGAAGGGTGAGGCTGTGCAGCAAACACGGCCGACATAACGGAATGCCTGTGGTAAGGGTGGAGGGCTGCTGTCCCGTGGAGCACGGGTGCGATAAATCATTTTACTCAAACTTGTCTAAATGAGGATGAGGATTGTAACAACGGAGCTGTATCGGTTAAATCCCCACATGCCATAAATAGGCCCCGGCTGCAGAAGAGAATATGGATGTTCTTAGGGAATCCACGCAGAAGTGTCACTATAGAAATGGCAGGACATATGCAACCTACTTACGGAAAAGTTCAGGGGGAAAAAAGTCACGTGCGAGGAGCTGAGAACACAGACTGGGCAACATGCCTTCCTCCCTCTCTCTGCTGTCCCTGCAGCTCTCTTGAAAGCTTTACAGAGGTTAGTGCTAACTTCAGAACAAGAGGACCAATAATGCCGAATATCTGTGAGGGTTCCTACCAGGGGTGTAAGCTTAACCCTCACTGCCCCCACCAGCTGCCTCACTTCTGCATACTAAGTTTGGTCAAGGCACCAGTTCCGGCTCTAAGTGAAACTAGTGGTATGTGGTAAGATACTAAAGCATTAAAGAGGTCGTAAACAAACATTTGAGAACTCTGGGAATCTACATCGACGACGTAGCTGTTGCATTTCGGTGCAACCATGTGCGAGGTGAGCTATGATGTCCAGGAATGTCTAATGCATCTTCTGTTACAGCAAAATCAAGGGCATCCAGCAAGAGAAGAACAAGTCAGCAAAGATCCATGCACTCTGTAGGAAGACGCTCTGAAGTGGGGCAATGGAAATCTCCCAGATGGCCACCAGCCACCAGGCAGCAGTGTGTTTGGTGAGGGTTAGTACCCCCAATCGCAAGTCAAGGAACACCTACCTATACATCAAATGAACATGGTTTACTACAAGGTACAGGACAGACCAAAAGAGAGCCTGTGCCACTGTAGCGTCCGAATGCTATTTACGTGTATAGTGAGTACCCGAAAACAATGGCCCAAGGACAGGCAGAATGCTGCCACCAGGGATTGACCCTAGGACAATCAGAGTAAGGGGCACCACTTGTTTCTTTTTCTAAAGGATTGTGAGCTGTTTTTATGATTTCCAGGAGCCAAATATTTTGTATCCCGAGAGCTAAGTTTTCAATGTTCTTTGATGAGATATGATCTCAGTCAAGAACACCACACCAAAGCAGGGTCAGAAATACTAACAGCCTTCCCTCGGCTATGCTTGCTGTTCAAGGGCTTGAGTTCTTCCAAGTTCTGTGTTTTTCATTTTTAAAAAAATTAATTAAATCAACAACTCTTTTATTTTTGGAGATAAGATCAACCCTAAGGCAGTCGTCATCCAGACACACAGGAAGCAAGATGTGACTGCCTCGCCAAAAAAGGTACCAAGCCACGTGACTAACACAGACAAGAATTATGGGCTAATATAAGTTATATGAGTTAATAAGAGAGCCAAGCGGTGGTGGCGCACACCTTTAATCCCAGCACTCAGGAGGCAGAGGCAGGCAGATCTCTGTGAGTTCGAGGCCAGCCTGGTCTACAAGAGCTAGTGCCAGGACAGGTTCCAAAGCCACAGAGAAACCCTGTCTCCAAAAAACAAAAACAAAAAAAAAAAGAGTTAATAAGAAGCCTAAGCTAACAGGCCAACCAGTTTATAATTAATGTAGTAGACCTCTGTATTTCTTTGGGGCTTAACGGCTGCAGGACTGGGCAGAACAGAAACTTCAGTCAACAAATGGTGCCCACGTGGACAACTGCATCCACATAAAGCCTGAGAGAGCTTGGGAAGTAATTCTAGTCAGAAAAGAATAGAGTTAAGCACAGCTTATTATCTCAGCAGTTCCTTGGGTGGGCTCTCTTTGCTAGAGACAAGCACGCATATCATTTAAGAGAGGCTTCCTTGACTCAGCTTTAGCTGTGAAACCTTGCAGCTCTT
This sequence comes from Microtus ochrogaster, assembly GCF_000317375.1. NCBI lineage: Eukaryota > Metazoa > Chordata > Mammalia > Rodentia > Cricetidae > Microtus > Microtus ochrogaster. Next base: position 42,556,271 of record NC_022028.1, on the reverse strand, counting down.
TTAAGAGGCTCTGCCACCAAACACTTAAATGGTGTTTATGAATAGCCCACAGCGTGCTCCTTGGTGGTAGCAGGGACCTTGAAACTCCAAAGAGTAGTGGCAATAAACTTTGCTCCCACCAGTACCTCTGCCACGAGGCTAGAATCTCAGAAAGCTAAGGAATGGGGTGGATCCAGGGGTCAAAGCCACGGCCATATCGCTTAGCAAATTAAAGACTCATGTGGTCAAAAAAAGAGAGATATACCATAAAGATAGATTCAGATGAAGAAAACCTCTAAATGGTTTACAGTGTGTTTAAAAATATATGTACGCTTGGGAGAGAAAAGAAAAAGGATAAAGTCCTTTAAAAAGAAAGAAAAAAAGTAGTTGGGTGTGGTGGCACACACCTTTAATCCCAGCACTTGGGAGGCAGAAGCAGGCAGATCTCTGAGTTCAAGGACAGCCTGATCTACGGAAAGAGTTCCAGGACAGCAAAAGATACACAGAGAAACCCTGTCTCAAAAAGCCGAAAATTAAAAGTAAAAATAAAAGAAATACAATTTAAAATAAAGCCACATAAAGATGGAAAACACGCAGAGAATCTGGATACTGTATGTTATTATGTCCTCTTTGAACTGTTTGAATGCTGAGGAAGGAGCAACAGCTGCTAAAAGACATTTGAATATAAATGTTGCTGGATTAATCGAACATACATATTTTGAAAATGCTTTGACTTCAAAATTAAAGTCAAAAGATAGGTTACTTTGGAGAAGAGATTTTGTTTTTGTTTCCAAAGGAAATGAGAGGCTGTGGATTCATTCTGGGCTAAGAAAAATCAGGTTTGATCAAGGAAGACCCC
>NC_022028.1:42547597-42555333 GCF_000317375.1 Microtus ochrogaster | reverse complement strand
CCCCCCGAGAAATCTCCAATAGGAGTGGATGGTCCAGATGTCTGAGTTCTGCATCCATAACAGTTTCAAGACTGCTGGCTGAGATGATCAAGCCTCACAGAATACTCCAGTCAGGACTTGATCATAATTCTAAATCTTCTTTAGGTTCCCGTAAGATTATCAGCTTCCCCACCCCCACCCCAAATCAGTAGTAAGTAGCCTGGAAAAAACTACATTCACATTCCCCAAAAATGGATTATGGATATTTATCTTTGTTTAGAGTGTTGGTTACAAGATGTTATGGATAATGGTCTGGACAAAAAAGCTAAACAAAGAATAAAAAAAAAAAGATCAATTCTGAAATGAAAACTCCAGTTATATAGCAAGAGTGATGCAGTTAAAGATGGTAACAAATGCAAACACCCACGATGTCTTCAAAAGCTTATCAAGAGCAAAAGCAGCGCAGAGCAGGGGCTGAACCAGCAGTTCTCAACCTGTGGGTCACAAGATCTTTCAGAGGCCTAAGGCCATAGGAAAACACGGATGTTCATATTACGATTCGTAATGGTGGCAAAGCTACAGTTATGAAGTAGAAAAGTCATCTTACGGTTGTGGGGGGAGGGTCACCACAGCGCGGGGAACTGTGATAAAGAGTCGCAGCATAAGCAAGGTTGAGAACCCCCAGGTCTCAACTATATGACCTAGCTGTGGCCGTTGGAGGAACAACAATAAACAGCTGACCTTTGAATTGCTGACTACTTGGCTGTCTGTTTATGAGCAGAGAAGATGACCAGCGCGGTCTACAGGGTAACTGTCTGAGAGCCCAGAGCAACAAGCAGCAGACTGCTGCACAACATGAAGAATCTGATCTCTCCTAGTCAAAGGAATCTACTGAGACTGAAAAAAAAAAAATCTTAATACTAAAATCGGGGACAACTTTCTTTGCAATCTCAATTATTCTTCCAATTAGGCATGTCAGCGGCTGAGAAATGAGCTCCTTCAGCATGGTCTATAATGCGGACACATTCAGGAGACTTGGTAATCAATCACCAATGACTCTAAAGAGGCTGCTAGCATCATGTGCTAGTCTCAAGTGCCAGTCACAGATGCTCTTTATTTGGGTCTGTTCTTTGCACAGAAGCAGACCTCCAGGACCCTGGCCAGGGAAACAATCACTTTCTTCTGCCTTTACTTTGTAGAAACCCTGTCCTCAGGGGCAAGCGGACTCCAGATATGATGCATAGGAGGAAATATCTTAGCCAAGAACCTCAAAAGTGAAGTTCCTTAACTCTGACGTCGTCTTTCAACATTTCCTGCACGTAGCAGAGCTCCTGTCTGTCCGTATGCTGCTTCTGACAGCCACATCACATAGTGGGTGCAGGTTTCTGCTTTAAAGACACTGTTAGCAAAGAGACTTTAGGTGTGTCACTTAGCCACGCTTGTCTTAAAATGTATTACCTTTGCAAAGCCTGTGGGTTCATGCCTATACCTCCAGGGACTCAGGAAGATCAAAAGTTTAAAGCCCACCTGGGGTACAGAGTTCCAAGCCGCACTTAGGGAAACCCTGTCTTAAAGGAAAAAGGAGAGCTGGGGATGTAGGTCAGTGGTAATGCTCTTACCCAGCCTATCTGAGGTCTTTAAATCAATCCTATATACCGCCGAAGGAAGAAAAAGAAACCGTATTAGCTTACCAGCCTAAACCTGAACCCCTTTATCAGCAAAACACAAACGGTCTCTAAAGGTTGTTCTGGGTCAGATATCAAAAGAGCCCCAAGTCCATCCTATTCTTTATAGGTCCCCCACTGGCCCGCTGTGAGTAGCAGGATGAATTACACAGTCTCTGCCCTGGAGTAGATCCTGTGCTGTTCTATAAATCGTGAATTCACAAACAACATGACAAATGCCAAGGAACAGTCTATAAAAATAAACAAGAAAAGAATGTATATTTTATATGTGTACAGATCTCTGTAACAGTCGGAGCGGGTAGCCTACCCAGGAGGCAAGGTTCTGCACTGCCGAACCACGCCTCCCAGCGCAATCAAAGACACGAGAACCCTCCTCAAGGGACAGGGAGTGATCTCGGATGAGCCAAGGCAAGTTTAAAAACATACAGCAGTTTGTTTTTTTCTTCCCCTCCAGCGATGCAGCTGCATCAAGCAGAAAAGCATCGGATTGGCATCGTATATATGCATTTGGGTCCTTTTTGCAATTACTACTCCAGGGTATAAACAGATCTTGAGCTCCAGGGAGAATTTACTTCCCGGTCCAGACAAGAAAACCAAGTTCCTTATTTTTACTAACAACGCCTTCTCCAATCAACACTCGCCTTCCCTGGGACGAAGGGGCACGCCTCTCCGCGCCACCAGGAGCCTGTGGCCGCTCCAGGGGGCTCCCGGCTTCCGAGCCCCGGGGACGGGAAGCTTGTGACGGCGGGACTTGAGGCTAGGGACAGCCGGGGTCGGGAACAGTGGAGGCCGGGGACTGCAGGGTAGGGAATAGAAGAGCCTTGGATAGCTGAGATCGGGATGGGAGGCTGGGGACTACCAGGGTGGGGACAGCTGAGACCACGATCCGGAGGCCTGGGACTGCAGGGTGGGGACAGTGGAGGCCGGTGACCGTCGGGGTGGCGACAGCCAAGTACTGAGGACCACCGAAGCTGGAGACGGCGGAGGCCAAGGACTGCCGGTGCAGGGTACAGCGGAGGCCGGGGATTGCCCGGACAGGGTACAGAGGAGACCGGGGAAGGGGACCCGAGGCTGCACTCACCCACTTTGTCCTTGCCGTACATGTGGCCAGCCACCTGATGCGACAGCGGCACGCAGCCTCCGAGCAGGCGCGGCACTGGCGGGCTATCCCCGGCGCTCCCCGGCGGCCGCAGGCGCAGCGCAGGGGGCTCGGCGGCCATCGGGGCGGCGGCACTAGGCGTCAGGGGTCAGGGAGGACCGGACGGCATCGCCCGCGCAGGCCTAGAGCGCGGACCCATAACGAGACCGCGCTGCCCGCTCCGCGGCCCGCACTCTGAACCCCGGCCGCCCGCGCCGGGGATAAGGGCGCCTCGGCCCCGCCTCTGCCCGCCCCCTGCTCGCTGGGGCCCGGACAGCACCACTCTGAGCATGCGCAAAAGCTACTAGCCGGGACCCGGCCCCGCCGTGTTGAGCATGCCCAGAGGCTACCCTACTGGAGCCCAGCCAGCGCCTCCCTGAGCATGCGCAGAAGCCACTGACGAGTACCGCTCAGCCCTCCACTAGCACGTCCAGGTTGACCAGCACGGAACTGAACAGGTTCTGAGTCTGACTGAGTCTGAACCTGCTACCGGACAGCACTGAGCATGCTCAGAGACCGCAGGATTGGACTTTTGTCCCACCTGCCGACTGGTTGCTTCTTTTCCAGTACCCCAGAACTTCCCGGGGCAGACAGGCATCCCAGGTGCTTCCCAGTGTGAGGCACACCAAGCCTGGGAGGCGGCGGCAGGGCAACCCAGAGACGTGGCTGGTTATAGGCTGACCTCCCACCACGTCCTGCCCTCCCAGATCAAAGAGGCAGGAGCATCCGGATTGAAGACGTTATTTCTCACACCTTCCAGTTGGCACCCCGTCGAACTGCTGCCTCAACGTCCTCTTGACAAGTTTATGTGTTAGAGATTAACAGTCATCCTAATTCACTTTTTAAAAAATTGTTAATAGTATGTGTATGCCGGTGCTCAAGGAGGCCAGAGGAGTAGGGTTCCTTGGAGCTGGAAGAGCAGGTCACCTACGTCGGTGCTGGGAATCAAACTTGGGTCCTATGCAAAAAGCTATATCTTAATCTCTAAGACTCTGCGGCTTTCTAAGTCGTTTTTCTAAGTGAACACTTTTTTTTTAAGAGACGAACACTAGAGACACTTATGTTTATTTATTCAAGGCAATGCTGAGAATTGAAGGCAGAGCGTTGTGCATGTTGAGCAAGCACAATGGCATTGAGCAAACACAGTACTGCTAAACTGCCTTGCCAGTCGGAGCAAGTTGTTTTTGTTTTTTGTGTTCTCGAGACTCTCTTGGGTGGATGACTGGCAAGGTCAAAGACAAGGGATGGAGGCCCAGCGTAGGTTCCATCAATGCCAGTGTCTGCACTGGTATCCTATAGCAAAGTCTGGTCTGGCGGGACCCACAGTTGAGCCGGCCAGATTTGCAGGACCCACAATTGAGCTGGCCACACCTTGCGTTACCTGTAGCCAAAGCGGGCTTATGACCGGCCATAAAGAACTAGCAGACCATAGGACGACAGTCTTCCAGGTACTAGTCCTGAGTCACCTGAACCGCTCACAACTGGACCACCTGTAAAACCCGGCCTGGATAGTATCGCCCGTTTAGCACAGACGCAGTCACCGCCTTGGCATCCAAGGCTGTCCCGCGGCTGTCAAATCACCGTTCCTCCGGGTTGGGGACAGTGCGCATGCGCGACTCTACGGGCGCGCCCTCACACGTGCTCCCCTCAGCTTGCCGCGGCGCCTGCGCAGTGACTGGAAGTGTTCCCGGAGGTCGCGTCTTGCCCGGGTCTCCCTCGTCCTCAGCGCTCGCCCGCGCGGTCCTGCCACGGCCTTCCCGCTGCCCGCACCATGGGCCTCGGCTACGACTCCTCAGTGCGAGGTGAGCTGCCCGCGGCCGGGTCCCCGCCACCTTTATCCCGACCGTCACCTTGACCTGCACAAGGACAGGCGCAGGCCTGCCCGGAGCTCACGGGATGCTGGTGTGGGCCGGCATCCCCGACCGTGGACCGCTTCCCCAGCCAGGCACAGGCTAGCAGGTCACAGTCCACCCCAAAACTCCTCTGCCCCTTAGTCCCCCCCCCCCCCATGTGGGGAAACTGGCAGCTTCCTGCGTCCCTGGCGTCCGGGAATCGTCATATCGTAGATATTTTGCTAGCTTTGTAATTTAAGGTGAAGAAATCCAATCCGACCGAGGTCTTCAGTTTCCCAGTTTCTTACGCATCTTGCATCCGGCCACTGGTGGCAGTGGTCCAAGAAACAACTGAAAATAGTCTTCCCTAAGCCTTGAAAACAGTATTTTGAAGAAATCTGACTGAAACTTAGCTAGTGTAAGGTTTTATGTTAAAGTTGACCACAGGCTATACAATATGGGCGATAGACTCAGCCCAGGTATAAAATGCCACACCCCAGGGTTTGGTTACCTCTAACCTTAGTTAAATAAAGGTAAAAGTTACGATGAGCCCCATTGATTCAAACAGCAAATACTGGTTGGCTATAGTGCTCGATTCTGTAGCCTTTTCTAACTTTAGTTGAGTCTGTATACTGGAAGGTTCTGCTTATGTCGACGAAACTGACTTGGCATGTCAAAGGGAGAAAAACGTTTTTGTGTTCCTTATTTTTAACATGTATTTGTGTGAGTGTCCCTGGTGCCGTGGCTCATGTGGCAGTGACCCAACTTGTTAATTCTCTCCCACCACGTGAGTCCTGGGCATCAAGTTCAGGTTATCAAGAAGCAGGCACATTTCCCCCTTGACCCATCATGCTAATGCCCAAACATTTTTTAAGTTACTAAATTTTGCAAAATTTACTCCAAAGGATAGCCATCTGGGACTCCTTTAAATACATTCACTTTGGTGCGTTTCAATTGTCTTTATGGCTTTTAAAATCTGGTGTTTTGTTTTGTTTTTTGAGACATAATCTTTCCTTGTAGCCCAGGCTAGACTTGAACTCAAAATCTTCCTGTAGCAACCTCTCCAGTGCCTAGACCATAGGCCTGGGCCACCATACCTGTAAAAACAGTGTTCTTGGCAGTCATACTATTGCATAGAATAAAACATTCATATGATTTGTGGTGCAGTTGTCTTAACTTTGTTAGGAACACTGTTGCACATGTGTGAGGTGAGCCAAGAGATTGCAAAATAGGTGTTTGTTTGAAATCGGGGATCCTATTGTATGAGCAGATGCTAGGCCCTGATTTAGTATGCTGTTGAAACGAAGATCAAGTTTTGGCTTTGCTTAATGGGCACAAGGAGTCTCAAAGGTGGCTCTCTCCGTTAGTTTACCGTTCTTGAAGGTATATAAAACCTCTTATTGGAACCCCTAATTAGCTCCAACGTGAAGTACTTACCTTTGTTATATGGGGTAACTTTTTAAAAATAGGAACAGCAGAGAAATCATTATGAAGACCATACAGAGAGTCCCAAAGACTTTGCAAGTCTCTTCTTCCAGCTCCTTCCCCCTCAAAGCTGGAATATAGAATGCCTTGGAAATAACCCCCCCCCCTTTAAGATTTATTTATTTAATGTGTACGAGGTTTTGGGCTGCGTGTTATTGGTTCACATTGTGCATGATGTGCCCATGGAAGCCAGAAGAGGGTGTCAGTTACCCGTGAACTGGTGTTTCAGACACATGGGTACTGGGGATGGATGGAGCCCTGGTACTCTGGAAAAACCGTCTTAATAGCTCTTAACTGCTGAGCCATCTCTCCAGCTCCTGCAGTATACCTTTTAAAGTTTACTTCTTGTACCTCATAAAATTGTTGTGGTTTGCTTGCTTTTTTTTTTAAATAGAGTCTTGTTTAGCCCAGGCTGCTTTCTAACTTGAACTCCTGATCCTCCTGCCTCTACTTGGGTGCTGGGATTGTAGGTATGCAATATCACACCCAGTTTATTTAGCGCTAGGGATTTCACTCGGGGCTTCGTGCCAACAAAGCAAGCAATGTGCCAGTTGAGCCTCATCCTGGACCCCCAGAATCACATTCCTACTGGCATTTAGTTGAAAAATAAAATATTGATTTACAGCCAGGTGTGGCTGCAAATAACCTGCTATCCCAGGAGGCTGAGGCTAGAGAATCAAAGAATTGGAGGCCAGCTTGTGCTATGTAACATGATTATTCAAGACAAAAAAAAAAATTAAAAGGGGGCGGGGAGAATGTCCATGCTCTCAGAATTCTTTATATTGGGGAGGGAAAGTGGTTAATAAAACTAAGTGGGTGTCAGACCAGGACTAGAGTTAGAGGCAATGCAGAAGAGCAATAGAACTTGAGACCCTCCCCTCGTTAGGATGAGACAGTTTGGGCATGAGCTCTTTCTGGTTTCTGGAAAGTGGCCTTCGGTGCCCATGCATGCAATCTCATGATTCTTCCTCTTGCCCAGTAGATGGCCTTTCTGGACTCACTCTGATCTAAATGCCTCTCTACATCTCAGAGCCAACTGTCATCCTTCATCCTTCCATTTCCACCAGACTGACTGAAGTCTTTATCTCCTGGCTCTCTAGACAGCCTTATCTTGTGCTGTCTTACCAATGCTTGTTTTCATTTGCTTTGTTTATTTATTTGAGACCAGGTCTCACTAAATAACCTTGGCTGGCCTGGAACTCCCTACACAGAATAGGCTGGACTCAAACTCACCGAGACCTGCCTAACTCTGCTTCCCAGTGCTGGGTTAAAGATATAAGCGGCCACATCTGACTACTTGTTTTAAAACACGCGTGATATAAATGATTTACTCTATCCAGCCAAAAGTCAACCATAACTTATCTTTACCTCTAAAACCAAGAAGCCAGCTCAACTGAATAATTTCCTCTGTGTTTTTGTATGCACACGACGTGGAAGAAGAAGGCATGCATGCTGCTGGTGTGGAAGAAGGAGGCATGCATGCTGCTGATGTGGAGGGAGACATGCATGCTGCTGATGTGGAGGGAAACATGCATGCTGCTGATGTGGAAGAAGGAGACATGCATGCTGCTGGTGTGGAAGAAGGAGACATGCATGCTGCTGGTGTGGAAGAAGGAG
>NC_022028.1:42519170-42547252 GCF_000317375.1 Microtus ochrogaster | reverse complement strand
CATGTGTGCTGCTGAGCAGAGTAGCAGTCTAAGGACAGCTTTGTAGAGTCTGTTCTTCCGTCCTGTAGGTGAGGTCATCTGGCTTTCCCTGCAAGTGCCTTTACTCACGGAGCTATCCCACCAGTCTCTCAAATCAAAAATTTTTTTTATGAATTACTTATTTTGTATGAGCCGAGGATGGGGGGCACACAGATCACAGCACTTGGGCGGAGATCAGAGAACAACTTGTGGGCATTATTCTCTCCTCCCGCAGTGTGGGTCTGGGATGGAACTCAGGGAGACAGACTTGGCAGCAGGCACCTACACCTCTGAGCCCTCTTGGCAGCCCTAAGCCTTGTGTTTTAATGGTGGCCGCCTTGCCCTGCCCTCTCTTTCGTACTTTGGCCTGTCCACAGGTTGTAAAGAGGGATTTATGTGTTTTTGTGTGCTTTGTTGTTCACTCCAAGCCTGGGTCATCACAAGCTCTTAATGCTGGCCCATCAGTTTAGACACTATTTATATCCATGCTTTCTTCAAACTCCTTTCTCTCTTCCCAGGTCATTCTATCACAATTTATTAATTCAGTAAGTTTTTTGAGTCTTGCAAAGTTATTTAATGGATTTTTTTTCCTGCAAAAGAATGTACAGGTCACACCAAGAACATAGTAAGTGGATAATGAGCAGTGGGATTTGGAGCTGGAACTGAAATACGAGCTGTTGTCTTTGGTGGAAGTTTCTGGAATGAGGAAAAATAACCCAGGGTGGGTGTCTGCAGTGCCCTATGCTCATGGATTCTTTTTGTTTTCTGAGTCTGAGAAAGTAAAGCTCAGGTATAGGAACACTGAGGCCATGGAAGGGACGGGTGAAAATCAAGGTGAATTGGTCATCTACCACTATATATTGCTCCCTTGATGTTGACATGATCTGCATGTACCAAAACTTGAGAGAAAAAAGCCACAGGCCTGGAAGGCTTGGTTTCAGCATGTTGCCCCTCCCCCTCTCCTGACCCACAAACATTCCAGTTCTGTGGCAGTTGGTGGTGGTAGTGGGTAGGTGAAGGTCCTTTGGGCAGAAACCAGTCTAAAGGAGAAGGGTGAGATTTCTAAGGCAAAGCAAATTCACCCTCCCAGAAAAGCAGATCTGAGGGATCAGTCAGTCATAAAGAGGACTGTGGGTTTAGGAGCACGTCCAAGGAAAACCAGAGGCTATAAAGCAAGCCCACAGCAGCAGAAGGAAGCAGAGAGCTTGTCGCCCCGTTGCCTGGCTCTAATCTTCCTTTAATGGTGTTTATGTAGAAGAAAACAGGTTTGACGGATCTACAGGAAGAGGCCACCCTTAAGAACTGTATATAGATAGCAAAGGATAGAGGCTAGCCCCTGAAGGAGGCAGGCGAGTGCTCAGGATCGAAAGGGCCAGTAGAGAACAGTTCAGCCTCTCAAGAGTCCTGCGTTGTCTCTGAAGTTGTGAATGAACATAAGACTGACCCCTCCATGCTCTGAGTGAAGAGCAGGACCCCAGCGGGCACTCAGCATCTGGCGGTGGATGTGGAACTCCGGCCCAACAGGCGTGTGGTGTCTTACTGATCCCTAAGAGACAGACTTCTGCCATGCTCTGAGGGCTCCCCGCCTGAAGAGGCAGGGCGAGCACTGAGTGTTCTTGGGTTGTGTGATTTGCTTACTCTCTGATTCTTTCTCCTCGGGGTTGGCATTTGAATCGTTTTTTATCTATCTCTGTACTTCCCTTTTCCTTCTTGCCCTGGAGTTACCAGGGGTGTTAGCCACTTTTTGCCAGAAAAAGACTGAGGGTTCAGTAATGGGGTGATAAAATAGCAACATTTTTCTTCTCTCTGGAAACTAGCAATTTGTCCCTAAATGAGATTAGAAAATCAGAATTGGGAAGAAGGAAGAATAGAATTCTCCGCCCCCACCCCCCAGGTTTATACAGTTCTGTGAGTCTAAGCACTCACTTGGGGTGAATTCAATGCTGTTTCTCCAGCACCCATACAGTACTGTGACACTTGTCAGGGTGGTCACGGATCCTGTATATTGATTCCCACAGGACAGACACCCTTGAGTATCTTTGTGCTGCAACATCCATGGTATGGCTGATTTTCTTTGTCCGATCCTCTTTCATTTCTCCCCTGGTCAAAAAAATCTGGAGAAGGTAAAAGTTTATTTGGGATTTGTTTTTTAATGTCAGCCTGTATATTAATATCGTAATCTGAGAAGAGAGAATATAAGAATGTTTACTACCTTGAACTAAATGCCAGCCAGTTATTCTACAAACCACAGTACATTTGAAGTTTGTGGGGATTATTAAAATAAATATAAAAGGCTTCTCAGGAGGCAGAGTCTGGGCTCCATTACAGCACGTGGGCATTAGGGGTGGGTTAATTTACCTGGAAAATTAAGTTCCTGAAACAAAAGAACTAAGATCACAATATTCAAGGAGTTGTGCTATCTTAATTTAGACGAGGGCTTATAGCTAGCTGCCTTTTGAATTCCGAATACATGTTGGCAGACACTGTGACATTGTGGTTTTTCATCTTTTGAGACAGGGTCCAATATCTAGCTAAGGTTGGCTTCAAACTCTTCCGGCTGAATTGTGAGTGACTTCGCATTGGCTGTAGCTACCTGCAGCTTCTTCCTTGAACTCTTTGTGGAAGGGGAAGGCTGGGAGTCAGGCAAACTGAACTAAAATTCAACCCCACTTGAACACTAGTGTTCAAGAGAAATGTGCACAAAATACATAGTTACAAAACATGCTGAAGGGCCGGCATGCAGCGTAGAGGAAGAACATTTGCCGAGAAGCCTTGGGTCAGTTCCCAGTGCTGTAAAAAGAAAAATTCCCCATGAGGTCAAAGGTTTGAAGGTGTCAGGTGACCACTGGTCATGTGGCACCTGAGAATAACAAAATACCAGTTAATGTTTATTTTAGGTGCCCTAGCAAGAAGAAATGGAAATGACCTGGGATGGAAGCCAATCTAAATTGGTTTTTACAGAGAAAGGTGTTGCTGTATGTAGTTGAAAACAGAGAGTGTGCCCATTAGAAACGTTGGATGGAAGCTATTAAGAATTGAGAAGACTAAGATGAAAGGGGTTAGCATGGTATGAAGGCTCTTCTACTTGAAGCTGTTAAGACCGAGCTCCAGTACACCTTTAATCCCAGCACTCAGGAGACAGAGGCAGGTGCACCTCTGACTTCAAGGCCAGCCTGGTCTACAGAGCAAGTTCCAGGACAGCCAGGGCTACAAAGAGAACCCATGTCTCAAGAAAAGAAAAAAAAGGCTCGAGCTCCAGTTGTGGTTTGTGTAGGCACCATCAGATCCGTCCCACTTGTGAAACAGCAGAAACGTCCTGGGGTTCACTGTGCCCATGGGATTGTGTTTGGCAATAAAATGTTCTTGTACTTATCTCCCTAGGGCTTTATTTGATAGTCTGGGAACTCATTTCAGACACTGAAGACCTGGCTGAGAAAGTGCTAGGAAGCAGCCCAGTGTGTTTCTCCTGACCCTGTTCGACTTCTTCCTGCAGCCCCTCCATGCTGGGACTAGACAACTCTCCTCTGAGGCTAAGGCCAACCAGATAATGCTGAACCTGGCTTCTGCACTCACTGCCTGGAGCTGGGGTAGCTGCTAAGCACTTGAGTTTCTAAGGAGTCCTTGGATGCAGAAGGAACAAATACATGGCCTGTTAGTCCAATAATTTTTATTATTATTAGGAAGTAGAATAATATTTTGCTCAGAATGAAGTTTTAGAAATTCAGAAAGAAAATAAAAATGAAGAATTTATTGAATGTTTCATATGAAACTATTATAGTATGCTTTGTATTTTATGAGGAAGCAATTTGCACATTTTGGTTGCCTTTGAATAACTTCTGACCCAGACCCAACCCTGCCAGGCAGATCCTGGGAATGCTTGGCAATTGGGAAGGCGGGGGTTACAGGTCTTTCTTCGTCTTGTCTCAGTCCGGTTCTGTTTGTCTTACTGTGGCAGCTTTGGTAAATAAAGCATTTCAAAGCCGCTACAGGATTTTGCTCTTTACGTGAGCTCATTTGCTAGTGAAAGCCATCACCTCTGACCTTTCTGTTTTGTTTATAACCTGGGTCTTCTTTCTCAGACTTAGTTTTCTTCTTTAAGCAGTAGGCACTTGCAGGCGCATGAGCTGCTGAAGATGTTAGTGGGCGCTTGAAAGGTTATCAAGCCTTGCTGACCCTTTTCTGTCATCTTTGCTCTTCCCTCTTTTAGATTAGCTTAGCTGTCCACTCAGCAGGAAAGCCACATCTGTAGTAGTGAGGGCTGTAGGAAGCCGCGAGAAAAGGGCTGCCGCACCACTGGGCTTGGGTCATTTATTAACACTGGAAGTCGTTACCAGACTGGCAAGATGGATCCGCAGGTAAAGGTGCTTGCTACCAAGCCTGTCAGCCTGAGTTAGATTTCCAGGACCCACATGATGGAGGGAGACTCCGAGCTAACTCCCAGAAGTTGCCCTTTGACCTCAGCACGTGCTGTGAGCACATGCCATCTACACATAAATAAGAAATGGATGTGATTTTTTAAAGTGCCTGTCAGGTTTCATGGGCTTTCCTGTCTCTAACTCCAGGCCTCGCTTGTCTGTTGCAGTTGAGTGGATTGCAGCCGTGACATTTGCTGCTGGGACAGCTGCTCTCGGTTACCTGGCTTACAAAAAGTTCTATGGTAAAGATAATCGTACCAAAGCTATGGTGAACCCTCATATCCAGAAAGACAACCCCAAGGTCGTGCACGCCTTCGACATGGAGGACCTGGGAGATAAGGCCGTGTACTGCCGCTGCTGGAGGTCCAAAAAGGTGAGCGCTGCCCCTGTGTGAGCCTGGGTTTTTCTGAGACAGGGTCTCACTAGGCAGCTCAGACAGGCTGCCCTGCTGCCTCTGCCTCCAGTGCTGGGGTTGCAGGCTTGCCCCACCGCTTGCAACTTCCCCTACTCTTGTGGAGTATATTTTCTCAAATACACAGCTGCCACACAGCTGTATTACATCATACCCTCACTGAGTTAAGCTGAGTTAACCATCATCTTCCCCAAAGATGAAGGAAAAATCTCTTTGATTTTCCATTGGGAATTCTTCTCCAAGGGGATCTCGGGAGGAATGTCTGTAGCCTGAGTATAATGAGAAATAGATCGAGCAAGTGTATGTGAGAGACAGGATCTTGCTGGGTAGTCCGTGGACCTACAGAGGCTCCCTTTGTAGCCAGGCTAACCTTGCACTGATGCCAGTCTTCCTGTCTTGGCTCCCGAGTGTGGATTATAGGTACAGCACCTCACCTGGCTTAGATTCCTTACTGGAAAGTTCCTATAATTAAATACCTGGCAATTTTTAATTCATTAAAATCTACTTGATGTAATAAGAATTCTCTTCTGTCAGATGGAAGTGACACCTACAGGCTCTAGGCATGGACAGTGGGATCCTCTTTCTAAACGTCTTGACAGGGTGATACACTGGGTGACTTCTGAATTTCAGATGTCCCCAGAGACCCAGTGCTGTCTCTGAATGGGCTGCTGTTCACATTTGTGGAAAATTGATTTCCAAAGCTCAATTTCCAAGGCCGAAGCATGCCGAGCTGGGAGTACAGGCAGTGGTGGAGAACTTCCCCAGACGCCATGAGTTTAGTCCTAGATCTTAGAAAAAGGAAAGAAAAAACAAAACAACCCCACATAATTTCAAGTACCATTTTCTGAAATGGCAGTATATTGGAGGCTTACCACAGTGGAGAATGCTATCATGAATTGTGTCATAAACATAGAAAAGGCTATATAATGCCTACTAGAAAGTGTGTTTGGGGGAGTAATTTATTTTATTACTTTTTGGTTTTCAATACTGTGTGTTTGTGTGCGTGCGTGTGTTGGTATCTTCACGTGAGCACAAATGCTTACGGAGGCCAGAAGCACTGGATCCCCCTGGAGCTTGAATTACAGACAGCTGTAAGGTGCCCAACGAGTGCTGAGAGCTGGGGTTCAAACTCAGGTCTTGTGCAGGAGCAGGACTCATAAAACACAGTTTAAGAGATGTCATGTGTCCCACAAGGCCTGGTGTAGATATGGAATGTGAACTGTAGGTACTCCCAGAGCTGCTAGGACATAATCTTCTGGTGCTCTGTAGACTAGACTTGATTTCAGAGCTGTGCCTACATAGGCTCTGTTCTTGCTGCTCATTAAACAAGGAAGGAAAAATGGAGACTTTCCCCAGTCGCAGAAGCTCTTCCATCAGTGATGTGAAATGTAAATTCCTAAACCTGCTCAGTGTATGCACCTGCTCACATGCAAACACTGGTGTCCCAGGTGAGCCCGGTATGTGTAATTCAGGTGCATTACTGAACGGGAGTGCTTGTGCCGTGGGCAAAAGTCTTCTGAGAGTTAGACTGCCCTGGGAGAATGGGAGACACGTGCATGAGCACATGCAGACATTAGGAATGCTTTCTCAAAATGTGCCAGACAGCAGCAGTCCTAAGGAGAGGGAGCCGGTGAAGTCCGTGAGGAGACCCAGTGTGCAAACTGCTTCATGGTTTGGGCCACGGGTCTTTTAGATGTGATTTACCATAGAATGCTGGCTGCAGAAGTGCAGAGAAATCTGCAGGGTCCACGGAAAAGAGTGACTTTTTAAAAAGACTTGTTTTCCTTTGTTTTGTTTTTTGGTTTGGTTTGATTTGGTTCTTCGAGAAAGGGTCTCTCTGTGTAGCTGTCCTGGAACTAGCTCTTGTAGACCAGGCTGGTCTTGAACTCACAGAAATCCTCCTGTCTCTGCCTCGTGAGTGCTGGGATTAAAGGCGTGCACCACCACTGCCCGGCTTTTATTCATTTTATTTATGTATGTGCATGAGTGTAGGTGCCCACAAAGTTGGGTCCCCCTGGAACTAGAGTTATAGGTAGTTGTAAGCCACCTGACATGGGTACTGGGAACCAAACTCAGATCCTCTGGAAGAGCAGCACACACGTACCCGCTGATGTCTCTCCAGCCCTGGCAGGGACTAGTCAGGGAGACTGGAGAGGAAACTTCAGGGTCTTAGTGTGTGCTTTAGAGGGGGCATATTCACCAGAAACGCGGAATTCAGGTTGAAAAGCTAATGTCTCCACAGCAATGCTAAGCAGTTCAGTTGCAAAGAGTGAGCTTGGGGTGCTGATGTGCAGGAGCAGTGGGCGTGGCCTTAGGGACAAGGTGGCAGCGGAGGCCAGCAGAACTGGTGAGTCATGGTGTATTCGATAAGAATCAGAGATGAAATCTCAAAGAATGTTCTGCATTTGGACACAGAGTCAGGAGATAGAACAGACCCTGGGGAGAGAAGATAGAGTGTCAGAGTAGCAAGGAGAGTTTTCCAGGCTCTGGTACGGAACTGGCCTAGCAGCATGCCAGGTGAGTGGGGGATGATGGGGAGACTCTTGGATTAAGCAATTAGCAGCTGGCCTTTTGCTGCCCTTTCAACAGAATAATTAAAACTCTGGGTCCAAGTCAGTGAAAGCCAATGTTACCAAAAAACAAGTGCTACCAGTATGAGCTGCTGTCCGTGAGAGTAGGTAGGGAAAGAGGGCTGGCAGAGGCAGGAGGGAACTTCCTGGCATTGACTTGTCCCATAAGTGGATAAGGACTTTGTTAAGAGTTAAGATCTCAGAAAGAATCAAGCATAGGCACAAGCTGGTGCCCTAAATGCCTATTAAACTGTGAGTAGATCAGCAGCGTAGATCAAGAGTATCCCCCAGGAATGCTCTTTGTCCCCACAGTTCAAACCCAGGGCTGCCATTTCCTGTTCTTAGCGCACATGTGGCAGCTCTGTAGCTCCAGTTCAGAAATCTGACACCTTCTTCTGGCCTTCACAGACACTGCACACACATGTAAACAGCCTACACATAAAATAAAATAAGAATGATAAAAAGTCTGCTGTGACTCAGATCAGTCCCTGATCTGTTTTGTAAGCACAGCGGAAGCAAATCCGTGTCCTGCAGAAGCTGACTCTTGGGACCTCTCCTGAAAACACTGGCAGACACAATAATGTCAGTTAGATCTGTGATGTGGATTAGTAAAAATGAAGGAACATTTGGAATTATAATCATATTTCCAAAAGAAAATGTCTCCATGACCCATTTAAAAAATGAACTGTACATTAAAGGGAAAAACATTAGGGGCTCAGGGATGAGCAAAATGGAAAAACTGGAGCAAAGATTGCAGCAAGGATGGTTGGCATAGGGATCATAGTAAATTGATTTTTCTTCTGGGTTTTGGGTTTTTTTGTTTGTTTGTTTGTTTGTTTGTTTGTTCTTTTTTGAGACAGGATTTTATGTGGCCTAGAATCTTGATTCTTGTGCCTCTGCTTCTCAAATGTTGACATTACAGGTGTGTACTACTACCCCCAAGTACAAATTGATTTTAATGGAACACCCTTGGACTCTTGCAAGTAGAGCCATGGGCATAATTGTGGTTAGAGTGTGCACAAAATCCAGGGTTCAACCCTCAGCACACACCTCATTGGTTTCATGGGTTTTTGTTTTGTTTTGTTTTTGCCTATTTGTAAATAGGCAAAAGGCATAGGTCCCTAGAGTGGTAGCCTTTAGCATGCATCACCAGATATCAGGGAAGTTTGAGTAGCGATCTGGATTTTATCCCCCGTCCATTTCTTCCTCCTGTTCTATGAAGTACATTTGCTAGTTAAGAAAAATAGAAGCTGTGGTGTGTGGGAATCAGGCATCCCTATCCCACTGCTGTGAGCACAGGCTGATGTGGAGATTAGAAATCTTACAATCTTTCTCTCTTCCTAGTTTCCGTTCTGTGATGGGGCTCACATAAAACATAACGAAGAGACTGGAGACAACGTGGGACCTCTGATCATCAAGAAAAAAGAAGCTTAATGGACATTTTCAGTGCTGCACCCCAGAGTGTTGTGATGTCACCTGATCGTTTAATTAGAATTGATTAATTAACGAGACACTCACTCTGTCTGATTGGCCTCCCTGGTTCTAGATGTGGTTGGTACCTCACAAATCGCAGCTTTCGTATTCATGGCTTTAGCCTTGCTGTTGGAGCATCGTGGTGCACATTTGTTGAAAGAGCATAAAAAAGAAAGGCTAAACCAACCTCATGGTATATGGGTTATTTTGGTCTTGTAAGGATCCGTTGCTTTACAATAATGGTCTTAGAATATAGTTGTATCTGAGGTTAGCATATTAAATTATTCTCAACATCATGTACATGTACATTGTACTTGTAAATTTAAAGAAAAATCACCTTTTCAGATTACTTAGTTAACTTAGAAGGTGATGGAGTATGATCAAGTTGCGTTGATTTATTACAGCATAAGGGAAACCTGCCATGACCTTGTCTGTCCTTGTGGCCAAGGTGATGGCGTAGGTTCATCTTGTGTGTTTTAATGTTCTCAGTCAGAATTAACTGAATGTTATTCTCCCTAAAATCGCCCAGGTCAACAATAAAGGGGCAACAACTTCCTTGTGTTCCTTTCTGTGGATATTTAATTGATCCACCAATAGCAGAAATCTAGACCACCACAGTGATGTTGGTTAAGTAGTCACAAAGAATGTTGGGACCGTGGCTCTGTGGATAAAGTGCCTGTGTAAATCCAGGCAGGCATGGCAGCTTGCCTGTCATTCCAGCCTTGAGAGGTAGGGGTTAAGAATCAGCCGAACAAGCTGACCAACTGGACTAGCCAGAATCAATGAGATCTGAGTAAAATCAGAGGCACTGCCTCAGATCAGTGGAGAACTAGAAAAGAAGACACTAGTGTCAATCTCAGACCTCCATCTGAACACACCCCTGCACATACATGCACCACATGCATGTGAATATGATTGCACACATCCATATGTGCAAAAACAAAACAAAATGTCATATAGGACTTAAGCCCAATAGCAGAAGGGCATTGGCCTGAAGGCCTTATGGGTTTTGATACCCATGTTCACGTATATTGATCCCGAAATCACACAGCCTTGCAGAGAGTAACAAGTTCCAATCAAAAGCATAGGAAATCTTATTTCCCACCCTAGCTAATCAAGTGCATGGCTTGCACTAGTAAAGAAACTAGCTTTGAAGATAAAAAGGGTCCCATCTTTTCAACTGTGCAGCCTTTTCCTTACAAAGGCTCGAAGACTGTGTTAATGTGCACAGTTGCTGCTCTTCCTGAACAGCCAAGGCTTCACGTCCTCATCAGTGACGAGCTGAGCCCCCATGAGCAGTGTGCTCTCTTCTCTGCCATTTACTGACCTTCTCAGCCTGTGTGTGTGCATGTTGTATGTGTTCATACGGGGTATGTGGTCCCATGTGGAGGCCAGAGGTCACTGTTGGATCTCATAGATTTGGCTATATTGGCTGGCCAAGGAGCTCCAGGAATAATTCTGTTTTCCCCAAACCCCCAGCACTGGATTCCAATGCTGGAATTTCAGGCGCACCTCTCTTTTCTGGGGGTCTAGGGTTCCTGACTCCAGTCTTCACACAAACCACAGCAGGCGCTTTACCCACGAAACTGTCTGCAGCCTGTTTCTCGGCCGTTTAAGTCTAGGAAGTTGTACTAACTGGCCCTTTCAGGGTTTGTCTCCAGATTTCAGACCAACATACACATGTGGCTGTCTCCCCAGGAAGGGGAAACCGCTCCAAGTCTGGCCTCACTTTCCGCAGAAAGGTCTTGAGTTCTCTTGATTTCCAGTGTGAAGGGCCATGTTAGAGATGCAGAGACATCCGTCTGTCAGATGTGTACACCCCATAATTGCACATCACAGTTTGTGATGGAACCAAAAAGATAAGCGTTCGATTATGGCATCATATGGTAAGGTTTATTTGGTAAATGATAGCCGCTCCCAGTTAGGTAGATGGTTTTTTATTTTTGCATCCATCATGGTGACATTTGGCTTTTGCCTGAGGTCCCCAGTTAGTAGCCTACGTGGTATAGGCTCTGTTTGAGAGTGTGTTCTGCTAGTTGCCAAGACGTATTTATTAGAGACAGAGTCTTACCGTGTGACGCAGGCTAGCTTTGAACACAGGTCTGTCTCGGCCTCTCTCCTGCTAGGGTCACAGACCTAAGCTTCCGTGATAGACCTGTCCCTGACAGGCAGAGCCACTTCTCAGCCTTTTAAGTGGATGTGATTGTGCTGAATGACATAAAACTTTGGTCCCCAAATTTTGACCAAGTTCAAATGTTTAGCTCTCCAGGAAGGAAAAGTAATAATAAAAAGTTATCAGCATGAATTTACTTTTTATTGTAAGGCAATTCCAGTATTTACGGTATCAAAGTATCCTTCAATGAAATCTTAGTAGTGGTATCATTTCCTTTAAGTAATTTTCTTTCTTTTCCATTTTGGTTTTTCAAGATGAGTTCTGCATATAACAGCCCAGGCTGACCTCAAACTCAAAGAGATCCATCTGCCGCTGTCTCCCGAGTCCTGGGATTAAAGGCATGCACCACCACCACCTGGCTAAGTACTTTTCTTGACAAAAGAAGATGGCATCCATCCATATATCTGTCCCTACCATTTTTAACTGCTCTGCAAACTGAAAGCCTGAGCCACAGCAAGCCAAGATCCTATCTAAAGCTCTAGAATGTGTTTGTTGATGTCAGTGTCATTTGATGCCTGACTTAAGTTTCAAATCTGATAGTGAACGCAGCACATTGCGGGTTCATTGGAAGTTAGCAATTGCTTCGAATGCTTTCGACTTGCCATGGGTCCAGAGCCAGGATAGTGGTGCATGACTTTAGGTGAAAGCCGTACCATCTTTGAAGGAAGATTCCCAAAGGATGAATTTCTGCTGAGCATCCACCTTTCCTGAGCAAAGCCCAGGTTTGTTACAGGCTTAAGTCCGGGCTGGGAGTCAGCTCAGCGGTTTAGTCCTTGCCTCACATTGCAAGGCCCAGGGTTCACCTCAACAGGACTGCCGATCAGTGCCGTCATCACCTCTGATGTTTCTGGAATTAGTTACTTTTCTCTTCCCTGTGACAGAGATAGCCAGCAGGGTGGGGGTGCATTCCCCTGTGGCAGCTGGTCACACAGCATCCACAGCCAGGAAGCAGATGAATGCTGGTGCTGAACTCACTCTTCTTATTGGTCAGGGACCCCGGGCGGTGGAGTGGTGCCACCCAGTGTGCTGATCCTTCCCATCTCTGTTAGCGGGGCCTAGAGACCCGCTGACAGCTAGGTCCAGGTGTATCTCTTAGACAGCTCCTGATCCATCAAGTTGGCAATCATAATTAACCACTACACCCGTGAACCAAAAAAAGAAAAAAAAAGCCATTCCACATCAAACAGGTGCTGGGAGAATGCCCATCCAGCCTCGTGTCACGAAGGTGGTCCTCACTGTCGGTAGCCCCTGTACAGGTCTCTGGTGACAGACTTATTCCTTGTGTCTCCTAAGGAGAGCCAGAAGTTGATTCCCGCCAAGGCCTCAGGTGAGTGTTGAGAGTCGTGTAGATTTCCCAGTTTATCATTCGTTATTCCTGTGTGTGAATGGTGGGGCGGGCACATGTGGAGGTTGGAAGAGCCCGTTCTCTCCTTCCACCTTTCCAAGGTCTGGGGATCTAATACGAGGTCAGAACTCGGCAGCAGGCGAGCCCTTGCCCTGCTGCGCTGTCTCGCTGGCCCCCTGTTTCGTTTTTCATTGAAAATAACTTTCTAGCATTGCCTGCCTGCTTATGGGGATGGGTGGTATCTTCTGTTTCCACCACAAGCCCGAATTCTGTCGGGCTAGGCTCGTCTAGGGAAGTGTGCTCCAGGTCCTAGCATCCTTTAGACTCCGGAAGCCTCCCAGCTCCTTTAAAGTCCAGTCTCTTACATCCTCTGTCCCTGCAGAGTAATCCTTTTCTCTTGTGTTTATTTGGGTTTGTTTCTTTTTGTGTTTGTTGTTTGAGCCAGGATCTCCCTGTGTAGCGCCGGCCTTGACCGCCTTCTGTGTCAGCACTGTCGTCAGAATCCACGTTCAGTGTTCTTTGTCGACACAGTCCAGCTACCCGTTCAACTCATCAGCCGCCGTCTTCCCGCACACTCGCCCCATGGTGAACTTTTCTGAGTCTGTTCATCTCTCGCCCGCCCTCTGTCAGAGCCCTGCAAACACTAGATTGCACGTGCTCTTTTGCTCTTTCGGTTTCAGTCTTGGCTCAGAGTGCCACCTAGTGCGCAGCCTCTGGTACTGACAACACAGAGCACTAAATTACCTTTTGTGTTGTTTTAAATCCAGTTGTACACTGAAGTCCTTGACCTTGTGTCCCCCTAAAGCGAGATTCGCTTTCAGCAGCTGACATTTTCAACTTCCCTGTGGTTCAGACATCCGGTTTGGGAAATAACCAGTAGTCTTCTTAATCCCCTAGGGAAAAGTGTTACAGTTTTGGTCGTTCATGTGAGTGCCGAGAGCAGCACTCAGTGAGTACTGGTTCGAGCCCACGCCTGCAATGGAATGCAGCTTTAAAGGCTACGGATAATTGCCCAGAAACCAACTTGTTTTTGCCTCTCCAAACCTGAAAATCCATTTTGATTTGTTTCTTTATTTTACCTGTTTGCTTTCCGTATTCTGGCAAGCTACAGATGCTAACCTTGGGTTGGTTTTTGCTGTTTGGTTGGTTGGTTTGGTTAGTTGGTTTGGTTGGTTGGTTGGTTGGTTGGTTGCTTGGTTGCTTGGTTGGTTGGTTGCTTGGTTTGGTTGGTTTGGTTTGGTTGGTTGGTTGGTTGGTTTGGTTTGCATGTTCTTTCCCAGCCAGGAAAGCATGCTGAATAACTTGCCCTGACAGGTTTGGCTGTAATGTATCTAGTCAACAGTAAAGCTGTGGCTTAGCTGGCTTAAAAAACCAACCAGGAAACCAAGTTCGACCCAGCTGAGGGTGCCGCTAGAGCACTCACCTAGTGTGGCTTGACCCCAGTGCTGCAGAAGGAAAAGCCACACCCCTTCCTCCAGGCTGTTCTGGGGGCAGCAGGGAGAGGTGTGGTACCCTGTGATGCAGCTGGTCTCTTGACACAGCCCATCACCCCATGACAAGGGCACCTGCCTCATTTGTCTTTACTACCCCCCCCCCTTTAAAATTTTATTTTGGGGCAAAAGAGATGGCTTAGAGGTTAAAAGTCTGCAGTTAGTGCTCTCCCAGAGGACCCAGGTTTGGTTCCCAGCAGCCACACTGGATGGTTCACAACAGCTTGTAACTCCAGCTCCAGGGGATTAGCACATCTAGTCTCCAAGGATACTTAGATACCTGTTCATATACCCACATACAGACACAGATGCATATGTGTAATGAATTTTTAAACAGTTTTTACTTCCGTGTATATGCATTTGCCTGTGTCTGTGTGTACCACATGAGCACAGGTACCCAGAGAAGTCAAGTCCTCCCAGAGTTAGAATTGGCAGTTGTGAGTTGTCTGGTGTGGGTGCTGGGACCCAGGACCTCTGTAAGAGCACCAAGTGCTGATAATGGCTGGGCCGTCTCTCCATAGTCTGGATAGCCTCTTAGTGGCTGAGCTGACTACTGTCTTCAGTTCTGCTCAAACAGCACCCACACCACAAGGTGAGAGCCAGCCTTGGCAGCTTGTCTCCCCTCCCCTGACCTCAGCATTAGTCACGGCTTCCAAAGCTGTTTCAAGAGATGTGACAACCGCAGCTGCTGCCACAAGGGTGCCAGGCTCTGTGGCTGGGACATACTCTGGTGGGATCCTCATTGTTAGTTAGGCCAGGACCCCTTGAAGCAGCAGCCCTTCCACACCAGTCTGGGCTTTGTTCCTTTTGAAGGCCAGAGCTCCTTGTCTGTTTGGCTTTCTCATCCTCTGGGACATGTGAAGGAGCATCTCCACCTTCCATTGTTTTCTGCCACCTGCCCTGTGTGCACGGTTACCTCTGTGACCCTGACAGTCTGCACAAAGTGTTCAGCTCGGGGCCAGACAGAGGGAGGGACAAACACATATTTTCTAAACTGTAAGCAAAAAAGACACTGCCCTGAGCAAGCTTGACTTTGCCGGTATTGGTCTGCACGGCCTCCTTAGGATGGCAGGCACGGGTGTGTATCGAGATTGCAAGAGTCCAAGTCAGATACTCTCACTTGGTTGAGTTCTCAAGGTTATTCTCTGCGATGGTTAGTTTTACCTGTCAACTGGGTAGGACACGGGATACTCGGATAATTGGCCAGTCAATAATCAGTGTTGTAGGTGTGTGTGTGTGCGCGTGCACGCTCGCGCGCGCGTGCATGTTTTAGAGTAAGATGAAATTCAGTCAGCAGATGAAATAAAGCAGAGTGCTGTCAGCAAGGCACCACACCTCACCCAATCTCGGAAAGGATCAGGAAGGCTGAAGTATGGTCCGGTTTCAGAGCCCCAGTCCTGAATTCACTCCTCGGGTTGAGTGCACACAGCCATGTGCTCCACTCCCAGCTGCTGTGGGTCCACGCTGGAATCGGGGCAAGGCACAAAGGTCACAAGTTTGGGTCCAGCTTGGGCTATATTTTAAAAGAGAAGCTGTGTCTTTCCCTGCCTTATAAAGTGCAGTGGAGACTGAGTTGTCATCCCTGATTGTCGGGGCAGAAGAGACCAGAACACACAGGAGTTTACCTACCGGGACCTAAATCAGTGTAGAAAATCAGTGGTTGCTGCTTAGCCATTGTCAGTACACAGTGAGGAGCTGTCCAAGCCAAATGTTCCCCTGACCTCTGTACAAGCAGTGTTGGCGAATTATTTCTGTTTATTTTCTGCCAACACAGTGGCTGCACCTGACTCTACTGCTGTTCCGGCCAGGAATTGTGAGCCCACAGTAACTAGCCCACTTCTTGGGCAGTGGCTGTTCACCTCCTGCAGCTGCCACCAAATGGAGTTTTTAACTAAATCAACTAAATCTCTATTGTTCTGTTTATCAGTAAGACTAGGGAGTCAGAGGCCAGGGTGAAAACCTGCAAGCTCAGAGAGCTGGAGGAGCAAGTAGCTAACCTTCCCTCTTCACCAGCGTCTCAAAGAGAGCATCCTTCTGTTCCACCAAACCAAAACGTCCCTCCCTACTACTTCCTGTGCATCTCTCACCATCTTCCAGACTCCCTCTGACTCTCTATGATTACTTTCTGTCAACTGGTTGCTGAATCCACCTCCTGATCCAAGGTTGATTTTATTTAATCAACACAAACACAAACTTGGGGTTCACAGTGTGATTGAGTATCCCAAAACAAATTTTTATTGATGCTAGATTATAACAACAATAAAAACTGCATGGTTGGTGTAGCCCAGTAAGAGAGCACTTGCCTTCCATATGTACAGCCCTGGGTTCAATCCCCAGTCTTACAATAGAAGGATAATTGCATATACAGACTATAACATGTTATTGGGATACAGTTATTCATTGTGTAGTATTTAAATCAATACAGACATCTAAATCTTCAAACACTTGTCATTTTTCTATGGTGAAGACATACAAAGTCTTTTTAGTTTTGTTTTTAGATGCGTACCATATGACTGCTCCCCTTGTCACCCTACTGTGAAATAGCACACACAGCTTCTTGCTCCTTAGCTGTAACTGAACACCCATCCCTCCACCCGCTTATTGTCCTCAACCTCCAATGACCTTGGGTCACCTTCTGAATGACCCATCTACGAGGGTAACTGCAGGATGCCTGTTTTTCTTCATCTGGCTTACTTCGTTTAGCACATTTTCAAGTTCCATCTGTGTTATAGCAACTGACAGGCTCCACTGGGTGTTCACAGGTACCGCGTTTTCTTTGTTCATTTGTTGACACACACTGCAGTTGATTTCATGGCTGACCACTGCTGTGATAAGCGTGAGAGAACAGGTGTCTCTTGTAAATTAAGCTACACCATATGTAATTTCAAAGGGGGCTGTGTTCATTATATATAATAATAATCGTGCTGGAGCACTTGGTCAGGTCATTAACCCTCCCGAACCCTTATAACACAGAAGTAATAGGACTGTCTCACAGAGTGGTCATGAAAATAAAACACAGGTTATATATCTGTCAAAAGGAACACATGATGGAATTAGTTACAACTCTAATTGGCCTTTGTTAGAGATATATGAAATTGAAGCCGCCTCCATTCTACAAAATAGGACAAGGGCTCCCACTGGGCAGGAGTAAAACAAGGTTTTATTGCATGAGAACAGTACACAGACAATAAAAATTCAAACAAAGCTGATCTCCACAGCTCTGGGAACCAAACCCAAGGCCTCGAACATGCTAGGCCAGTGTTTCACCACGGCAGCACACCCCAGCTCCCATTTCTTTTCGATAAAGACCGAAGCAAAGGCCAGTCGCCTTGCCAGCTGCCGGAGCTTGGACTCTTGGCTTTCGGAAGAGCTGCTCTGTCTGGGTTTATCTTCTTCCCAAAAGGTGTCATTTGGTTAAGAAGCATTTCATCTTCATTCTGACTCTGGGCTCTTGGAGCCTGGAGCTTGCTCCGAGCCATTATAACACATGATTTTCGCCCAGCACCCAAGGGTGTCCAGTTACCCATTGTCGCTTGCTGTTGAATAGCAGGCCACCAAGCCACAGGAATTCTGACCGCTTCACGTCTGAGAAGCTGTTTCCTTGAACAGAGTCTACAGCTTAATCGTAATCCCAATCGACCAACCATTTCCTACAGGGCGAGGCTGCTTTGTTTGCATGACCCTTGTTTGATCAAACTCCCTCAGAGGAAACTGGAGAGGGATTAGAAGAGCAAACACCCGCCTGCCCACGTGAAGGGAGGACTCTGGGAATGAATGAGAGAAGCAGTAGAAACAGCCCTGTCATTCCGCTGCCCCCCCCACTTCATCCTTCTTGGTTCATACCTGCCTGGTGCAGAGGGAAAATGCAGACTATCTGTGCATATGTGTGTGTGTGTGTGTGTGTGTGTGTGTGTGTGTGTGTGTGTGATATATGTGATATCACACACACACACACACACACACATATATATATAAAGAAATACCAAGCATGAGATAAAAGAGATATGTCTTGGTGTTTGGCAGCAATGCCTCTCCCTTGGCAATGTGGAAAGATAGGCGAAGGGAATGGCAGAAAAGTATGCTATGACATAGGATTTCTGGTGCTTTCCCTCCTGTACGAATACCATAGCATTTCCTTATCTTCACTTAGCCGCTTAGGCTTTGGGTTTAAGACAAGTGATTTCATAGGACTCTGCCCTCTAACGAATATGACCCTCTTGACATATTCCTTACAACATCATCCCAGTGGATGTCACAGTAGCCCAGAAAGGTCAGGTTTCTTGCTCCTCATCTTTGGATGGCCAGAACAGGTAGATGCCTCGCGAAGATCAAACTATGAACAAGGGAAAGACAGACGTCAAAATCAGCTACATGCTGACCCGAAGTCGTCCCGCATCTACAGCTCACCTCCTGTGTCGTACTCGAACACACAACCGTGCTTCTGCATGCATGGCTGAAACCAAGCACAGATTGAGAAGCCTGGGGACACACAGTGCTCAGAGCTCAATCTCCAAATGGAGGGAAGGAAAAACTGCATTGATACCAGGCTGTGCCCTACTCTAAATTATTCCTTATTGTGTAAAACTGGGTTTTTGCGCTGTGCCTTTCCCTTAGAGACTCCATGTTCCAAGCATCGCTTAACTGTGGAGGGTGGAGGGCGGAGGGCGGAGGGCGACTGTGCTGCCGGTCGGCAGGTGAGCTTCACCTGTGTGGCACCACTGACACACCGCAGTCTGATAAAGACATTCCTGGGAGAGGACAGGGAGCTTCCCTGTAATTTACCAGGACGGAGATCAGAAGGCCACATGGATGTATTAAAATAGTATCAGGAAAACCAGGACCGAAAGCTTACAAGATGTGTAGGGCCAGGGAAGGGTTCAGCTCCCTTACCTAAGTTAATAGACTTAGCACCGGGAGGGCCATAGTCTCACCACCGTATGTCTGATAACGCCGAGGACTGGCAGGCAGAGAATGTTCCTGGGGCTTCATCTCAGTTCAGTCTCCGGACATGGATGCAGCCTGTTCCGCTGCTGACCTACGGCCTGCCTCCTCACTTCTTTGGACTTGAGCCCATCATTTCCTGGTCTGACCCTGTTCTGCCCTTTTGCCTCAGTAGCTGACACCTTAGATCTCAAGCCTCGCTTTCCAACGGCCTGGCCTCTACAGCGCAAGCTCCCCTGGGGTTGCCCTAGGTTTCCCTGATTACTTGTTGCAGGCTCTACTTGCATTTCTCCCGACCCATTTCTAGACGCTCATGAACTCTGTCTGTAGTATCCTCTTTACCCTGTATTCTGAACTAAAAATGTGTACATATAAATGTATAGCTACACTTACTGTGTGCTGAGCTTGATGGGACTTAATTTTAGTGATTAAGGCTGGGATGAAAGAACCCACATTGCCTCGGCTGGGTTACCAAAGACGGTGGGGTTCTGACGTGTGGCCCACCCTTGTGAACTTATTGTTGTTCTGACCCTGTGCGGAAGCCCAGATGTGTCCACTTGTTTCTGGCATGTCACGGCAGTCATTTCGTGTAGAGGACGTGTGCACCCAGATTCGTGTTTTGCCTCTTCTGTGTCTCCTCCCTCTGTCTCCACTTCTTTCAGGTTCTCCCCTTCATTTCTTTCCTCCCAGCAGACATTTCACCTCACGGGGAATTTGACCTTTCACCTTCAACTGCACTGATCTTTCTCTTTTCTATTCCAGCTGCCACTATTTGTTACCAGAAGCTACAACTATTTCTTTCATTTAAATGAAAATGTTTTCTTGGCTTTTGGCTTTTTTTAACTTAAATTTTTTTAAATGAAAATGAATTTTTCTCATACAATATATTCTGATCACAATCTGCCCTCCCACATTCTCCCCGCCCATCTAACTCCATGCTTTCTTTCTCTTTAGCACGCGGGTGTGTGTGTGTGTGTGTGTGTGTGTGTGTGTGTGTGTGTGTGTGTAGGGGGTGAATAATGAAGAAACAAAAAAATACATGAGAAACACACAGGAAAAAAAACCCACAAGATTGTAAATATACAAGTAAAAGGACAGTAAGGTGTTTTAAAAAAAACCTAAACAAAGCAATATGAAAAAGAAAGTCTCCAAAACTGCCTTTGAGTCCGTTTTGTGCTGCCATCTACTGCTAGACATGGGCCCTGCCCTTAAGTGTAGTTTATATACCCAGTGGTACTCCATTGGAAAAAACTGATTTTTCCTTTGTAAGTCGTTGCAATTGGAGGTAGGGTCCTGGTTAGGCCTGGAAGCATGTGTTCACTGACCCTCTCAACCCCGGAACTGTGCAAACCCTGTGCATGCCGTCATGGTCTCCGTGGGTTCAGATGTGCATTGTCCTGGTTTCGAACTTCCTTTTTCCAACCAGATCTTATGGAGCCCAAACTGGTCTAGAACTTACTGTTCGGCCTAGAAGGACCTTTAACTTCTGATCCTCCTGCCTCTATCACCCAAGCGCTGGGATTACAGATGTGCACCAACGTGCTTTTACTTCGTGGCATGCTAGAGATGGTGTGTGCCAAGTGAGCAAAATGTTTACCGCACGCATCGGCATGCTAGAGATGGTGTGTGCCAAGTGAGCAAAATGTTTACCGCACACATCGGCATGCTAGAGATGGTGTGTGTCAAGTGAGCAACACGCCCACTTCATGACATGCTGGAGATGCTGCGTGCTATGTGAGCAACACGCCCACTTTGTGTCATGCTGGATGGTGTGTGCTATGTGAGCCCTCTACCTGCTGAGCTATATCCCAGACCCATCTTTTCCTGCTTCTCTAACTCCTGTTTGTGGTGACTTTTCACAGACAGCGCAGATATTGGCCCCACCTGTCTCACGTTACCCGAGAACAGTCAGAGCCCCCGTAATATGAACAGAACTTAGCGTTTCCTCTGTCATACACACCTCCTCACCTGCCTGATATTTACGCCTCTGTTCATTGCTTAGTGTTGCCCACACTTAGCTCCGTATCCCTGCCTCCATGTCGGCTTACACTGTTCTATCTCACTCTTGTTTCATGGTGCTAGACCTTGAAGCCAGGGCCTTGCCCACCTGAGGCGAGCTGAGAGAGACTCCCATCCCTGAATGACTTTTTCTTTTCCTTTCTTAGAAAGCCTTTCTGCTCTCACTGAAGGTTTTCTGACTGCCTTTAATTTGCTCTGCTCTGCGTATGAAGTATGTACTGTAAATGTAACTTGTGGCAGGACGTGGTTAGTCTCAGTACTCCAGAGGCAGAGGTAAGAAGATCCCTGTGAGTTCAAGGCCAGCCTGGTCTACATGGGAAGGTTCAACCTAGCCTCAGCTATGCAGCGAGACTGATCTCAACAATGAAACAAATAAATAAATAGATGTAATTTGCTTATAATCCAACCATTCTTCCCTTTAATATATTTTATTTATTTTTTTAAAATATTTATTTATTTATTATGTATACAATATTCTGTCTGTGTGTATGCCTGCAGGCCAGAAGAGGGCACCAGACCGCGTTACAGATGGTTGTGAGCCACCATGTGGTTGCTGGGAATTGAACTCAGGACCTTTGGAAGAGCAGGCAGTGCTCTTAACCTCTGAGCCATCTCTCCAGCCCCCCCTTTAATATATTTTAGTGTGTTTATACTGGTACCAGTAGTTGCAGCCCTGTCATTTTTAAATGATTTCTTATTTTTAACTTCCATCCTTGTTGCTGGGAGGCCTTTGAAGGGAGCTTGTGCTGGGACGCGCTGCAGAGCTGTGCATGAAGAGCAGAGCTATTATTAGCCTCAGACGAGCAAAGCAGAGTCACACCTAAACGACAAATGAGATGAGGTGAGAGATGGAGCGGGGATTTAAAAAGAAACGAGGGCGGGGGAAACCTAGAAAGGACCTAATTCAAATGAGACTTTAACATAAAAGTTGTCATTTTGAGCCATCAAAAGAAGAGAAAGATAAATTATTCAGAGCTTGTTGCTGACGTGTCTGGGGAGTCAGCTGGGGAAAGGTTAGACCCCTTGTACTGTCTCTGTCGTACGATACTGAAGATTTAAATATAGCAATACACCCGATGATAATTCATTGATGAAGCCTTCTAAGCCAGATTCCAGATTCATCCCCTTCCCAAAAATATAAACGCGAAGAAACTCTATAGCTTTGGAAGATAGGACAATTTTTTAAACGTTTAGATAAAGAGTTATAACAACATTTGTATATTAATAACATTTTTAAAAAATGTTACACTACTTAGAAAAATAGAAGTCTATAGAAAATCACAGGCATAAAAATATTCGTTTTCAATATTCTGTCTTTATAATAATTTTATGTTAAAAAAAAAACCTCTGGTCTGGGGAGATGGCTCAGAAGTTAAGAGTACTGACTGCTCTTTCAGAGGTCCAAAGTTCAATTCCCAGCAACCACATGGTGGCTCACAACCATCTGTAATGAGATCTGGAGCCCTCTTCTGGTGGCATACATGCAAGCAGAACACTGTATATATAATAAATAAATCTTTTAGAAAAAAAATCTTTAAAAAACAGGGGGGGGGACCTCATAACCAGGTGGTGGTGGTGCATGCCTTTAATCCCAGCTCTCAGGAGGCAGAGGCAGGTGGATTTATTGTGAGTTGGAAACCAGCCTGGTCTACAGAGTGAGTTCCACGACAGCCAGGGCTACACAGAGATACCTTGTCTTGAAAAAAACAAAACAGACTCCTAACATTTAGAAAAACAGAGCTCTATAGGAAATCAAAAATTGGGTATAATTATGTTTGTTTGTTTTACGGACAGGGTCTTCCTATGTAGCTGAGGCTGTCCTCAAACACAGGATCCCCCTGTCTCCACCTCCAGGATGCTAGGATTGTAGGTGTCCAAGGAGTATGACCTTAAATATGGCAGTGTACCTGGAAACAGGAGAGTTGAATCTCTGCCTTGAACACTGTGAACGCCATTCCCTTCCCTACCCTCAGAAGTACCAGTGAGGGTTCTCTGTGAGCATCTGTTGCTATGGAGGAGAACCCAGTCCCAGAGTACCAGATACAGCAACAAGCGGGATAACAACACATCTAGCATGGCTGGATGACATTCTGCATGTTAAACAGGAAGACCTGAACCTCTTTCCTCCTGCTTCCTTCCCTTCCCACCCCCTACTCACCCCATCTCAACATGAAAACCGAAGAAAATGTTGGCATACACAGAGACCCCTAAGGTCTACCCACCCATCACTGCTAACTGAGAACAAATAGCCAAGGATCACAGACTTCTGGAGTTAAGATAATATATATTAGATAATACGGGGATCAGACGCGAACAAACAACAGAAAGACGAAATTTGAAATTCTTAGCTACAGTCTAACCATTATGACAGGGAACCTGGGGATTGTGGTGGGAGACCATTGCTTGTTGCCAGAGCCCTGTGTTCGATTCCCAGCACCAGACGAACAAACAAAGGATAGCATTCTATGGTGAAACCACTTACCTGATTATAGTCATTAAATTATTAATCTCAGTGTTTAACCAAAACAGATAGATAGGAAAGAACAGCACAACTCTTCCCACAGAGAATCAGGGATGGGGTGACTCACAATTTTTGGAGTTTTAGTCCATGGTCACCCAGCTCTGTTGTTTCAGGCCTATGACAGCATGGTTCATCTTGCTTGAAATGCATGACATAAGAAGCCTGTTCACCACCAGGCCATATTGGAAAGCAGAAAGCAAGAGGAAGGGGCCTGTGCCTCCATGTCTCCTTCAATGGCACACCTCCAATGAACTCATTCCCTCCAGGTAAGTACCCTCTGAAGGAGACTACCACCCCCGAATGGTGCCACTGGTTGAGAGCCAAAGCTTTAACACGTGACTCCTGGGACGGTGGCCTTCAAGATCTGAATTATAACAGATATCAAAATCAGTTAAAGCCTAGGAACCAAGAGCAACTAAAATTTGCAAGCCATAAATACAACAAAAGATACATAGATTTTTTTTTTTTTGAGGGAGAAAAGTCTAAGCTTTCAGTTAAAAGCAAGCAAACAAGGGGGTGAGGGAAATGAGTCGGTCTTTAAAGTGCTTGACTTGCAAAAAGCATGAGAACCTGACTTTGGAGCTCCAATACCTACATAAAAAACCAGGCAAGAGGAGGTACAGCTTTAATTGTTCTATGGAGGCAGAGACAGGTGGATCCTTGTCCTTGGTCAATTAGCATAGGCAAATAGATGAGCTCCAGGTTCAGTGGAAAACCCTCAGAAAGACAAGCGGCGAGACATTAAAGATAACCCACAGCATCAACCTCTGGCAGCCACATGCGCCAGCATGCACATTCCCACATGAACATATACATACAACACCTAGAAACATGAGAGAGAAAGAAATTTAAGAACCCAAACAAACAAACACATACAAGGCCATAAATAGATAGAGCATCCATTATATAAAATAGTCAGGATTGCTGTGTTAACAATGTCAGTTTCTTCCAGAGTAATCTTTGCGTTTGATGCGATTACAGTCCTTTCCCCATGCTTTCCATGGACTTTGACAGGCTGGCCTTAAAATTAACATGAAACTGTAAAGAATAGCTGCATACTGGTTGTTCACAGCTTAAATCTCAGCACCAGACAGTTGAGACTGAAGATTAATGAGTTTGAAGCTAGCCTAGGCTACAGGGTGATTTCTGGGCTAGCTTGAACTACACTGTGAGATTCTATAAAGACATAAAGAATAAGCCAAGTGCAACTCACTATAAAGCTAAAGTAATTGAAGTAGTATAATTCAGTGTGGGACAATAATAATACCAGAGAAAGGGGCACTGAAGAGATTTACTGAGCTTAAACAGTGAAGGACACACTGTCCATCACAGGGAAAAAGACAGGACAGACTGGTTTCCTGAACCATTCCACATACATTCCCAGTAACAACTCAAGAATAAAACACAAACGTTGAAAGTGCTTAGAAAAGCAGGTTTATTCACGTACATCTATAGCTACATTGTAACCCAGCATTCAGGGAATGAAGCTAGGGTCAGCCAACTTGGGGCTCAAACAAAAGCAAGGTTTTAGGGAGAGAAAAAAAAATACGGCAAAACACTTTAATGACCTTGAGTTGAAGAGAGAATTCTTAAATAAGATTCCAAAAACACAAACTCAAAAGGGAAAGAGCTGATTGCCTAGATCCCTCCGGGATTTGATTACATAAATATTTAAAACTCCCATCTAATATGCAGAATTTATAAAGAAGAATAAGGTTAAAAAAAGGAAGGGCCAGCAAGATGGCTCAGCGGGGGAACAGTACCTGCTGCCAAGCCTGACACTTTGAGTTTGGTCCTCCCCACCCACCCACCAGATCCACATGGAAAAAGGGGGAAACCTACTCCTCTGACCCTCCCTCAAAGGCAGCTTTAAAGGGAGAAGGAATCGCGTAAGCAGGGACACCTAAGCAGGTAGAAGACGTTTCACCTCCTGTGTGGCCAGGAGATTGCTGACTTAAATATAACAACAGGATGCCAGTGACTGTGCCTCTGATTACCAGAGCCATCTAATCACACCCAATTTCCTTTCCTTAAATTGTTTTGTATTTTAAATTTAAGAAAAAAGAAATTGTATACGGTAAATTCTGATCATGATTTCCCCTCTCATCTCCCAGAACCTCCCCACTTCCATGGAGATCCATCCATCTCCATGACTTTTTTCTCTCCCTACTTAGAAAATGGGCACGCATAAAATTTAAAAAGCTTAAAAAGGAATGCCAAACACAGGAAGAAAAATAGTTTTAAAAATTCAAAGCAGAGCCGGGCGGTGGTGGCGCACACCTTTAATCCCAGCACTCGGGAGGCAGAGGCAGGTGGATCTCTGGGAGTTCGAGGCCAGCCTTGTCTACAAGAGCTAGTTCCAGGACAGGCACCAAAGCTACAGAGAAACCCTGTCTCGAAGAAAAAAAAAAATTCAAAGCAGAAAAAAAAGCTGTGAAAAAGAGTAGCCGGCTTTTCCCCCTAGTGACGCCGGACCTGCAGGTCTACACGGAGCCACGATTGCGGGTTTCTGTTCTGCAGGACGGGGTTTGTGAAAGTTGTCAAGAACAAGGCCTACTTCAAGAGATACCAAGTGAGATTTAGAAGGCGGCGAGAGGGTAAAACCGACTACTATGCTCGGAAGCAATTAGGGATCCAGGACAAGAATAAGTACAACAGACCCAAATACAGGATGATAGTTCATGTTACCAACAGAGACGCCATCTGTAATTCTCACACTGTGGATGCTGAAGCAAGATTACAAGTTTGAGAGAGCCTGGGCTACGTAGCAAAATCAAGTCTTAAAACTAATAATTAAATAGAAATAATTAAAAAGAGCGATTGACTGCTCTTACTAAGGACCAGGGTTCAGTTCCCAAACACATGCCCCACAGCTCCTTATAACTCTAGCTCCAGAGTATCTGCCACCCTCACAGAGATCAGCCTGCCTCTGCCTCCTGAGTGTTGGGATGAAAGCCCCATTGTTCATCTTATTACTATTATAAAAATATTAATTTGTACTTTAAAGTATCACATTTATTAGCTTGCTAGTTCCTTTCCTTGTATGGTTTGGGGACTTACTTAATTTGTATGTGCCTGCTGGACAATTTAAAATGTTTGATGCTTTTTATGAGCCCCACACAATTTATCCACTGTTTAGGTTTGTGCTACTACGGACAAAGTGTCATTAATGACTTTTGCTTCCCAGATCTTACAGCTGAGCAAAGGTTCTTCTGAGGGCCACTTTGTGAAGCTGGTTCTCTCCTTCCACCTTTCAGTGGGTGGTGGGGATTGATTCAGGTCATCGGGCTTTTGCAGCAAGTACCTTGACCCTCTGAGCCATCTCACTGACCCAAGCGAAGGGTTTTCTTGGTGAAATTCTAGACACAGAGTTCATGGATCTCACAGTCCACACACGATCTTCTCTGCATGTGGCCAAGTCACCTTAACTGCTGCTCCAGTTCACAGTTGCTCCTTCTTGTTCAGATTTAGTATGATGCCTCGTACTGCTTTGTCAAAGTACTTTGGGGCACATTTACCCTACTGCTCTTTTGATTGTATATTAATAGTTTCCAAATTTATGCTTTTGTTTGTTTGTGTGCTGTATAGATCTGCATGTGTATGTGTTCCTCATGCTTTTTTATACTGCTTTAAAATCTTCCTTCCTTCCTTCCTTCCTTCCTTCCTTCCTTCCTTCCTTCCTTCCTTCCTTCCTTCCTTCCTTTCTTTCTTTGGTTTTGGTTTGGTTCAGTTTTTCGAGGCAGGGTTTCTTTGGTTAACCACTCTGGCTGTCCTGGAACTCACTTAGCTCATGCTGGCCTGGAACTCACAGAAATCTGTCTCTGCCTCCCAAGCGCTGGGATTAAAGGTATGCGCCACCACTGCCCGGCTACTCTTTTTTTTTTTTTCCTGCTTGGTCAATAAGTTTATTATCTTTATGAAAAAAATATTCATAGAAAGTTGCTTTAGGTCTCAGCAACCTGTTCTTGACACCCTCCTCTGACCTCCAACAGTACCTGCACCTATACATACAAACACATACACAGGTACATACACACATACACACACACACACAAATAAATAATAAACCTTTTTAAAAGAAAGCACACAAAACTGTGGCATAGGAGCTGTCTTTTCAGAAAGAAATATAATTAGATAGTTTTTTCTGTGATATGGAATACTGCATATGTATTGTACATAATATATATGTACAATACACTAGATATAGGTATACCACATACATTTGCATACAATTGCAGGTCTTTCACATAATTTTTGCATCTTCCAAATGTCTAAATAAGTCACAACAGGAAGACAAAGAGAAAAGTAGGTAGCCTTAATCTAGTGCCCAGGCCTTAGGGCATCACTGAAGGGTCTTAACAACACATGCTGTTTCTTTTTTTGTTTTATTTATATATTTTTTTGCTCCCCCTCCCCACACACACCAGTGTTTCCTTTTATAAATAAACCTTAACAGATACAAAATAAAGCAACATTAACAGTGTAGCAAGTACTGCTTTTATATATACATACATACATACATGTGATTTTATGTCATTTTTAAATCAGGTTAAACATCCTTTCAGTTATTTTTCATGGTCAAAAACAAAAAAAAAAAAACGCAACAAAACCTTCTTTGATCTGGCTTTTTGAGGTACTCAGCTCATACCTTCCATCTGTGGTCACTCTACCACAGACAGCACACCAGGACTTCTTAATTCTGGGA
>NC_022028.1:42506192-42519070 GCF_000317375.1 Microtus ochrogaster | reverse complement strand
ATCTGTCTCTGCCTCCCAAGCGCTGGGATTAAAGGCGTGCGCCACCACCGCCCGGCAATTCTGGGATTTTTGTTTGTTGCTTTTGTTTTGATAAAGACAGGGTCTCCCCTAGACAGCTCAGACTGGCCTCGGACTCCGGATTCGCGATTCTCCTGCCCCCTGGTGCTGGATCGTGGCAGTGCAGCACTGTAAAGTGGAATCCACGGACCTGCTTTTCTGCTGGGCTCCTCCTGGTACCCAGCTTGCCTTCTACTTCCCGTTCCTATGAGAACTGTTTGGTCTTTCTGTGCCGGGATGAATTGAAGGGAATCCTGGACCGTACCGTATTTCTGTTTTTAATCTTTTGAGGAACAGGCTTCTGTTTTTGCATAATATCTGTACTAATTTACATGTTCACCAACGATGATCGAGAGTTCATTTTCTTTCCTTCCTTCCTTCCCACTTTATGGTGGCACTAATTATCCAACCTAGAACCCCACGCTAGGGAAGAACTCCCTTGGATGAATGGAAGAAAATGTGGCACACACCCACTAGGAAAGTAGCGAGGAGTGGAATCCGGCCATTTGCTGGGAAGTGAGGGCACCGGACTGGAGAGCATCGTGTTAAATGCAGTAAAGCCAAACTCAGGAGGACAAGTATTGAGTATTTTCTCTCATATGCAGAACCTATATTTAAACACACACACACACACACCATGTGAAAGTAGAGGGGTTCTAAGAGGGGGAGCAAGGAGTCTACAAGGAAAGGGTAAGAAAACTAGAGAGGGTAATGAGAGTATACAAAGACAAAACCCAGCATTTTTGCACGCAAAATCTAGATGTAATTCTACACACCTATATGATGAGACAGGAGGGGGCATTTATGGGAAGGAAAGGGTCCAGACAGAAGAGGCTGGGAGTGGGGGAGGAAACCAGTATAGCTAGCCAAGAGGAGTGAGGTACAGTGTATAGTGAAACCCATTACTGGGGAAGGATTCCTGAGCCCCAGCCCCAACCCCCACCCTCCAGGATCTCGTGGCAGTTGCTGTTGCTTGGGGAGGGAGATGATTCTGACCCGTGTCCTGGAAACAATCCGAGTGAAACTCACCGAGTCATAAAAGTGGGGGGAGGTGACATGAAAGCAGAAGACAGACTAGTTAGGGACGGGAAGGGGTCAGCGGGAGAGAGAGGGAGACGAGAGAGTAATGGCGAATAGGGTGGAGATACATTATATACATGTATAAAACCGCCATGATGAAACCCGTTATTGTGTGTCATTATTAAATGCTAACCCAACATACATACACGAGAAAGTCATTGTTCTAAAACAAATCATGTAAAACCAGGGAGGAGAGATGTGGACCACGACTCTACAAAGGAAAACAGAAACCAGACAGAACCATTTACGCAACACAGCAAGGGAACCGAATTACAAACCCAAAGAACAGGATGAATATTCATAAATCTAAATGGAGAAAGTCGCCCTTTCTCCAGTGTGTGTCCTTAGCACCTTTGCCAAAAATCAATTGACACTCAGGTATGGTGACGCACATCACCCTCAGGAGGTGGAGGCAGGAGGAGGTGGAAGGCTAGCCTCAGCTACACAGTGAGTTCCAGACCAGCCTGAGCCCCAAGATAGCCTGTCTCAAAAGAGAAGAATGAAAGCCCTCAGGAGCTGTGGATGCGAGCACGCCCTTGGCTTTCCGTTCAGTCCCGCTGGTCTATGTATCCACCCTGTTTTGATTGCCATGACTTTGTCGCATGCTCTCAACACCTTCCACTGTGTTGTGTGTTGTGTGACTGACATTTACCCCCACCCCATGAAGATTTACAACTGTTATTCCCAGCTCTGTGAAAAATGCATCTTATCAAGTCCACAAATTGCTGAGTAGTGTCTTAATAATACTGATGCTTCCATTCTATAAACAGATGTCTTTCAACGTACGTGTATGTGTATGGATTTGTGTGTATGTGTCTCTGTGTGTGTATATGTAAGCACACATGTGTGTGAACATGTATTTGTGTATGTGTGTTAGTATGTTTGTAGGTGGGTGTACGTATGTGTGTGTTATCTTCAGTTTTCATGACCAGTATTTTATAATTTTTACCTCAGAGATCCTTCACCTCTTTGGTTAAATATATTCTAGGCCTTTAGTTTCCTGGTGCCTACTGTAAATGGTTTGCATTCTTGATTCTTATTTCAGATAATTCACTATTATATAGAAAGACCAGCAATACCACTGATGGGGGGGGTGGATTTTATACCTGGCCACGCTGATACATTCGGCTGTTGGTTCTAATGGCTTTTAAGTGGCATCTTCAGAGTTTCTATATATAAGATTATGACACACAGTGCTCTCAGATTCTGACTGAGCCAAGCCTCCGCCCTCACCATGAGCTATTGCTCAGAGTTTTCTGTGGAGGCGAAGAGAAGGAAATACCGCAGCTGTGAACTGCAAATAGAGTCTCTTTGGGTTTTGGAAGGGACAGCTGTGCCAGACCCGGTAGGACACTTCTTTCCTTGTGCCTCCACTTTGATTCCCATGACTTTGAAAACGAAGGGACTGTCAACACGGAGACAGGCACCTTCCAGTAGATGGAGCTGTGCGGGTGGGAGGCTAAATTTGACTGTGAAAGCTTAGCTTTCTTTGAGGCAATTCCAGCAATAGATTTGCAGTGGCTGGCAATGCCGGCTTCCACTCAGCTCAATCCAGCACAGAGTCGCTCTCTACCCCACCTAACCACAGGTGAACTTCGGAGAAGCTAAGTAACGCGTCCAGTTTCATCCAGCTGCTTCTGAGAGGGTTTGGGAGTCAAAGTCAACCCTCTCTGACTCTGAAGACTGAACTTCCAGTAGATTCCTTTTTCACTCCCTGCTAGGTGTAGATGAAGGTCAGAGGGAAGAAAGCATCTTTGGATGAGACTAGCGGGTAAGTTGAGAGCAAAGAGAGCAAACAGCAAAGGAAAAAAAACATGTGGAAGAGGAGAGGAGAGCTTGGAGGGGAGAATTCGTTTTAGGTTTTGCATTTAAGTTTTTGTGCATATATGAAGGTGTATGTATGTGTGCGTTGTGCATGCATAGGTGTGTGTGCACATGCATATGCATTCATATGGAACCAAAAGTTGACACTGAGTATCTTCCATTATTGTGCTCTATATAGTTTGTTGTTGTTGTAAGACCAGTTTCTCTGTGTAACAGTCCTGGCTGTCCTGGAACTCGCATTTTAGACCAGGCTGGCCTCGAACGCAGAGATCCTGTCTGCCTCTACCTCCTGAGTACTGGGATTAAAGCTGAGCACCACCACTTCCCAGCTTACCTAGTTGTATTTACTTCATGTATGGGTGTTTGCCTGCATGTATGTCTGTGCACTCTGTATGCACATTTGTATGCATGCCTGGTGCCCAAGGAGGCCAGGCCAGGGTGTCGAATCCCTGGGACTAACTGGAGTTACAGATGGTTGTGAGTCACCCCATGGGTGCAGAGAATTGTGCCTGGTTTCTCTGGAGGAGTCGGCTCTTAACCCCTGAGCCAGTCCTCCAGCACCAATCCACCGACGTTATTTTTGTTCATTTGTGTAGAGACAGTGAATCCAGAGCTCAGTAATCGGCTAAACTGACCGGCCAGAAGGCTCCATGGATCCAGCAGCCTCTGCCTCGTCAGGGCCAGGGGTTCAGCCACCCTCTACCACTCTCAGTAATTTAAATGGGTTCCTGGGATACGAACTCAGGCTCTCCTGTTTGTACTGCAGACACTT
Organism: Microtus ochrogaster; assembly: GCF_000317375.1. Lineage (NCBI taxonomy): Eukaryota > Metazoa > Chordata > Mammalia > Rodentia > Cricetidae > Microtus > Microtus ochrogaster. The sequence continues at coordinate 42,515,337 of NC_022028.1, read as the reverse complement.
TCCCAATGGAGGATTTCCCTTTGCCGTGTTTTTGTGGGTTTTGCCTTTTGATAATGGGGAGTTGAATCCAGGACCTTGCGCACACTGGGGAAACAATCTGCCAGTAAGCTGCACCCCAGCCCTAGTTTTTCTGACACAGGGTCAGGATGCCCCTTGAACTCACTGTGTTGTCTAAGCTGTTCGGCATCATCCTTTTGTCTTCACGTCTTGGCTGCTAGCATGCCACCACAGCAGGCTACTTATTTATTGTTGTATATTGGTATTGCCCAAATAGAGCACCTCCAGATATCGCTAATCACTAGCTCATGATTGTCAGCAGCCAGGAACCCAAGCTCCCTTCCAAGATCTCTTGAGTCTAGAATAAAGACGTTGGTCAGACTGTGGTCTCACATCAAGACTGTTTGTGGAAGGATTCACCCCACCCTCGTGGCTCCCCACAGTCTGTAGCTTGCTGCTGTTCCCTCTTCCTGTTTGGTTTTTTTTTTTTATCCCAAGGTCCTCCTTAGATTTTTACAACATGGACCTCTTCAACAAGAGCCTTCAAGAATGTAAATAAGTGAAAAGTTATATTTACTTTATATAACTCTTGATAATAACCCCAATATAAATAGAGACTGTATTTTTATTTTCTGGCCGCCCAGACCCAAATAATCACACAAAAACTATATTAATTACAACACTGTTTGGCCGATGGCTCAGGAATATTTCTAGCTATTTCTTACATCTTAAATTACCCCATTTCTATTCATCTGTGTATGGTCACAAGGCTGTGGCTTACCAGTAGTGTTCTGGCATCTGTTTCCTTCAGGAGTTACATGGTGTCTCCCTGACTTCACCTTCTTTCCTCTTCTGTCTCTTAGATTTTCTGCCTGGCTCTATTCTGCCCTGCCGTAGCCCAAAGCAGCTTCTTTATTAAACAATGGTAAGAACACATTCACAGCCTACAGAGGGGAATCCCCCATCACCCCAGACTGAAGGGCAGGTGCCACAAGGGTAACAAACAGGCTCCTTTTGAGCAACAGAGTGAGAATCCAGCTCCCTCCTCCAGTTGTTCTTCCCTGCGCTGGCTCTTACTTCCACGATCTGAATATTTTTATGTCAGTTGCCCTGTGAGACCATGTGACCCCTGACAGACTTTCTGACTTTTGAGCCTATGACTTTAGGAAGCTCCCAGGTTTCTGCTTCTGTCAGGCATCTCTCTGGACTGATTTAGGAGAATTTCTTTTTCTCACTTGAAAGACATGATATAATAGAAAGATCTGGGAGCTTCATTTCATCAAAGCAAACCTTCTCTTGCATCTAAGGCGTGATGTCCCCTGTATGTCTTCTCATGCTGGATAAGGGGTATGGGGGTTCAAGTTGGCACTAGCTGTTCAGCGCATCGAAAGAAAAGCATATGAAGAGGACAGGGCAAGAACCCTGATGTCTTGGCCTGTGCCACCAGAGAACAACAAATCGAACCTTTCCAGTGAAGATAACAGAGACAGCTTCGGTCCAAGTGTGATGAAGCCTCTGAGAGACAATGACGATGAACTCCTTCAATGCTGTCCTTCCTCCTAGCCCCCCTCTCTCCCCACAAACCTCCCTTCCTCCCCACACCCTTTCTGCTCTTCCAGAACTCGGTCCCCTCCCACCCATAGCACAGTCTCTGTCTCAAATGCTTACAGAAGTTTGGACCTCTGCTCTCAGGTTCCCCACCCTCTCTTAAGACAGGAAGAGCCTAGACCTCACTCCTGACCATCTCCGCTTCTCAAGGATTTCACAGGAGCCAAAGGAGGGACAGAAGCCACCTTCGTCTAAGATGTTTCTGCATGCTGCTCTTTGCCCTGTCCCTGCTCCTGTGTCCCTGGAAAGAGGACACCTTTCCCCCAACCCCGTCTTGTGCTTGCAGAACCTACTATGCTTCCTTTGTATACAGTGCAGGTTCCAGGAATGTGAGCAAATGGGAACCAAGAGCCATGTGCCTTCGGGGAGGGCTGCCTCGGTAGAACCTGCAGGGCTGCCTCGGTAGAACCTGCAAGGCCAATTCAAAGCACTAGTAGATCCACTTCCCACTTCTACAAGAAAATAATGACATTTCAGATGAAATTTCAGAAGAAAAAAAAATAAGCGTCCATCTCTATGAAGGATTTCATGATGCTAACCTCTAAACATCTAAAATCCATGTATCATTTGATCTTGAAACTCCACATCTAAGAATCTGTCCTAAGAATGGATTCACATGTATGTAAGCGGTGTAAGCTTAAAATTATTATGTGGTATTTTGTAATTGCCAGTGTAAAGAGATGGCCTAGAAGTGAACAAATGGAGGTCAGATGAAACACAGCACAGAGCGGCCAGAAGCGGTTATTAGGAGGCAGCTCTGTTTATACCAACAGAAAACCCTCCACAGTTAAACAGGCAAAAATATGTATTCTTCAGCTAGAGCTCATGGGACTTTGGACTGACAGCTTGGGAACCTGCATGGGACTGAACTAGACCCTCTGAATGTGGGTGACAGTTCTGTGGCTTCATCTGTTAGTGGGGCCCCTTGCAGTGGGACCAGGACTTATCCTAGGTGGATGAGCTGGCTTTTTGGAGGCCATTTGCTACAGTGGGATACCTTGCTCAGCCTTGATGCAGCGGGGAGGGTCTTGGTCCTGCCTTAACTTGGTATAACAGACTTTATTGACTCCCCAAGGCAGGCCTTATCTTCTCTGTGGAGTGGATGGGGGGGGGCAGGATGAGGGACTGGAGGTGTTGGGGGGGAAGAAGGGGAGGAAGGGTAAAATGGGGTTGGTATGTAAAATGAAAAAAATTAAAAAAAATTATTCATTCTCTCTGTCCATGGTCCCCAGTCCTGGGAGGAATATAGTTGCACATAGGTGCATATATACAACAATTTAAGCATCAGATGGTTTCAAGAGAAGTCAGTGTCAAGTTTTATTCCTAGACACCATGCTATAAAGAACTGTTGCTCCGACTGCAGGAGTGTTACCTCCTCAAATCCAGTCCTAAACCTGAAGCTGCCCGGGAATGACGGGCTCTCCACTCACTGAGTCTTTCATGCTCGTGGCCAGCAAGCACAAGGAAAGTGGGGTTTGCCTCCTTACAGAGAAGACTGCAGCATCTGTCTGGTTAGCATCAATCACAGAGCGTTCAGATGTCTCCAGGAAGGGCTGGGGACATGGATCAGTGGTCGACTTCTAGTTTAGGCTAGATGAGGCCCCGAGTTTGACCCCAGAACTGAGGGGGGATGGTAACCTCACACTTTTCCTGTTAAATTTAGATTTATTCTTTAAAGACTTTAGGACTCCACAGGCAGTGGAGGCGAAGCCTGCCCGGAGACTTCAGTCAGCTCACAGTGCCTTGATCTCACCATCTAAACAAAGGTGTCTTGCTAAATTTGAGTAGGAGAGCGACCATCCACAGGACTGGAAAGCCTCCCAGGTGAGACCCAGCACAAAGCTGATCAAGGATTAGCAGGCAAACGTGCTAATTAGAAGTTCCCACCTGCATTACTAAAATTCAGTTGACAAAAATGTTCCAGGCTTACACCTCTATGCCTATAAATGCTAAAAAAAAAAAAAAAAAAAAAGTAATGAAGACATTTTTTAAATAGATGGATTTTATGTTGTGGCAGTTATGTCCACAGAAAGATGTAGAACCCACAGAGCACCACAGAGGACACACCGGACTGTTTTACCTTGAGTTGGTGTCATATTTTGGAAGACTGGAGTGTCTGATCCCTGCCATGTCTTAGTATTGTCTATTCTTCGCCTGTTCTCTGCAGTGAGCCCCCCCCCGCCACCAGGGGGCACCCACTTGCTCAGCACATATGCAGTCAGCATTCCACATCATGTAATGGTCACAACTGAACTCTACTTAGGGCTCTAAACCCAGGAATCGAGACATGTGACCATGTTATAACTGCTCGGATACATAGCCACAAGGATCCTGACAGTAAACAACTCTTCAGAGATAATCTTGCTGGTTCCCTGCCTCAGAAACTGGGTACTAGAATTCCTTACCTGAACTCTTTCCCCCTTTCCCTGCAACCACCCCCCTCTTCAGAGTGTATTGTTAGAAATGTCTAAAAACTATTCCAAGACTCCTCATGCTCTGAAACACGCCAGTGGCCTGAAATTTTAACACCAGACGAAGGGGGTGATCTTTAGAAGGGGTGAAGACAACAGCTGTGCTCACGCTCATCCCCCTCCACTTCCTACTGAGGCAAGAAGGGCGGCAATTGAGGTACCTTGTGAAATGGGATCCTGTGTGGGACCGTTTCATGAGCATAAGGTCCTGAAGACTCAGTAAATGTAGCTTGCCGGAGTTCCCGTCTTCTGAAGGGCTGTGGTGTGGGTTCGAGGCTGAAGGAACGCTACATCTGGTGTCCTGAGGGCTGAGGGAAAAGTCCCTGGAAGCCTGCTTACAGAGGAGGAGCAGGAAGAGAGAAAGGAAGGGGAATGGAGGAGGAAGGATGTTGTGGAGTAAAGATTCAGACAGCAGAAGCCTAGAAAGCTATCGGGGGGGGGGGCAGCAAGACGAGATGGGGGACCACAGAAGGTAAAGGTATCTCCCACTGGGCCTGAAGACCTGAATTCCATCCTCAGAATCACATGACGAAAGGAGGGCTCCCACCCCCAAAACTTGACCTCTGACCTCCATTCACGCATCATGGAACCATGTCATGTGCACACAGATGCACATACACTTGTGCCTATGAAATAAACAAGTAAAATATTTGAAAGGATGACATCAGGGTATATTATGGAGTATATTTTCCCTGGGGTGGTCTAACCACCAAATCCCTTTGTCAGAGAGAAATGTCCCTTCTCTACCTTTTCCTGAAGGCCCTAGCAGGTGCGTGGCTCCTAGAGTCTTCCCCTTTCTGAATTGATGCTAAAGTCACCTCTGTATCCACTGCCTATAATTAGCTCCTGCTCAGCTTTGCAGCAAACACAGCCAGCTATGACTCAGGGATCCTGGAAGTGGGTTTGTTTGTTAAAGGGCTGTGTCTTGTAGACTTGTTCGCCAACCGTCCTAGAATTAACATGCTTATTACAGCTTACAGCGGGGGTGGAAGTTACAAACATCCCCCTTTCAGTAAACTGCAATATACTGTCCTGTGTGAGTCTAAGAATGAGCGACATCATTCATGGCACCAAAAGCTATTGGACAGGGATAGGCAATGCTTCTGCAGAGGAAAAGAGTCTCAGAGTGGCCCAGTGTGAGAGCCGGGGCTAAAGGCTTTGACAGGAGAACTTATACCATAACCCAACATTACGTCAAAGAAGAAAGATACTACAGCTCTGAAAATTCCTGTGGAGGTCACAAGACTCCTGGGTACTGGAGAAATTGTTAATGGAATTGGAAAAGAAAAGCCTTTAACAAGGATTGTGGGTGAAGTCATTGGTTTCCAAACTTTTCCAAACTTGTTTAATTGTTAGAAACATGCCAATACTTGCTCTCTCTCTCTCTCTGTCTCTGTATATCTGTATGTGTGTATACATGCATGTATATGTGGGTTCACATGTATGTGGAAACCAAATGTCAAACCTCAGCTCTCCTTCCTTAGTCATCAGACAGTTTATTCCTTGACAGGGGCTCTCACTGGTCTAGAACTGCTCAGTAGACCATGCTGACTGGCCAGCAAGCCCCAGGGATCTCCCTCCCCAGAGCTGAGACCACAAGCATGCACCACGACACCTTGCCTTTTTATGTGAGTTCTGGAGATTGAACTTGGGGCCTCGTGCTTGTGAGACAAACACTTTCCTGACAGAGCCCAGAAGCCATTTTCTCTAACAAGCTCCCCTAAGAATCCAAGCTTTGTAACTACACGTCTTTTGAACACACGTCAGCCCTCCACGCTGCAGGGTGAACTAGGTTACCCTCCTCTCATGATCAGACAAGGGATGCTGTCAAGCCCTTGTCTCCAACCCTTCCAGTGACAGTAGAAAGCAAGACGGCTGGACCTCAAGCCTGGCCACCCTTAACACCCAGTCCCAGTTTCCAGGCTTCCCATTCGGTGTTTGTCAAACACACACACACACACACACACACACACACACACACACACACACACACACCGCCTCAGCGTGGACTGTCAGGAGCCTGTCCACAGGGCACCATGCCTAAGGGGGGTGAGACGTCAGCCCTGTTTGAGAAGGGCCACTTAAAACTCATCCCTCTTTCCTTCTCCATTCTCGTCCTCACCCTTCCCTTCCTTTCCTCTCTTTGTTCATTTTTTTAAAATATTTATTTATTTATTATGTATGCAATATTCTGTCTGTGTGCACGTCTGCAGGCCAGAAGAGGGCACCAGACCTCCTTACAGATGGTTGTGAGCCACCATGTGGTTGCCTGGAATTGAACTCAGGACCTTTGGAAGAGCAGGCAATGCTCTTAACCACTGAGCCATCTCTCCAGCCCCCTCTTTGTTCATTTTTGAGACAAGGCTATAACCTAGGCTGGCCTCACTATGCAGCCAAGGCTGGCCTTGAACTTCTGGTTCTCCTGCCTCTGCTGCCATCTTATCAAGATCATAGGCACACACCACTACACCTGGTTCATGACGACTTTCTTATGATGAATTACAGTTAGGATCACAGGTAGGTTTTCCTTCCCAGACTTAATCAATTAAAAAAAAAAAACAAAAGCAAACAAACAAAAAACTAAAGACAACCAAAAAAAAATATTTAAACATCAGTTTGTTGGCTATTCGAGGGTCAAGACTGTTTATTTGGTTGGTTTTGTTTGTTTGTTTGGGTTTTTTTTTTAACATCAGAAAGAAAAGAAATGTCAGGTGGTGGGGGCGTACAGCACTTGGGAGGCAGAGGCAGCTGGATCTCTGCAAGTTCAAGACCAGCTGGTCTACAGAGTCATTTCCAGGACAGCCAGAGCTATTGCATAGAGAAACCCTGTCTCAAAAAAAATAAATAAATAAAAATAAAAGTGAAAAGAAAAGATCACAAACAGAAGCAGTCTTGAGAGAAATGTAAGGAGCACCAGGCAGAAGCACTCTGGACAGAGGCTTGTTGCTCTTAAGAAGAGTCCAGCCGGCTTCGCCTCCATTGAGGCTCTCTGCTGATTTCCAATCGGGCTGCAGTCAACACTGGCCCTATAAAGACAGCAGAGGGCCCCTGCCTGAGGATGTTTCCCCAGTCTTCTGGCCTGCAGCTGACAGTGCAGGGATTCATGAGCCAACGCCCCAGACAGCTGTTGGCAACACATGGGCAATGAATGACGATCGTATGTATGGGAGCCAAACACCTGTTACCAGCCATTCTCAGCTTTCCTGCTAAAGCCCTGCCTCCTGGGGATTCTGGTTTTACCACTGTGGGACGTCTAAACCACAAGCAGGAAAAGGCTGTGTTGTCTATGAAGGCCTGCGTGGCCTAGAAACTGTTCCAGAACAAATGAGAACCCTTGTCAATCCAAAGAGAGCACCCATGGGTGGAGACAACTTTTGGGTAGCCTGCTCCAAGCAAGGATAACTGCTGGGTAGCACAGCCTCTGAGAGGAGGCACAAAGGGGTTCTGCATTTGCAAAGACAGACAGACAGACACTTCTCCATTGAGACCAGATAGAGGAGATGCAAAATTCACAATCACGAATCAGGTAGCCTCTGTTTCAGAGAGGGCCCAGATAGTGGCAGCCTTGGCAGCTCAGCCTCCCTCTGCTGGTCCTCCCTGGCCATAGCTATACAGCCTGGCCTCCGGGCACACATCCTGTTGACTATAGTCTTTGGGACATCTAACTTTGTCACCAGGCCATTTCCTCCAAGGCCCTTGAAAACCTTCCACATGCCACTGACTCCACCAGGTGGGTATATCTTGGTGGGCACACCCTTCCTGGTTCCAGAGAGCTCTTCACTCACATCTTTGACTTGGTGGTTTTCGTTGAAGGTTTCTATAAATGGCTCAATCACCTTCATTCAATTTCTGGACCATTACATTACTCCATCAAGATCCTGCATCCAGGGCTGAGAAGATGGTTTAAGCTAACAAGCATCAGTCTGAGTTGGGAACCCCAGCACTGGGGAGGCAGAGACAGGCTGCTCCTTGGATAAATGTACTGGCCATCTAGCCTAGCCAAACGAGCCAGTTCCAGTAAAAAGTGGGAAATCCTGCATCAAAAAAAAGTTGCAGAATGACTAGAAAAAAACACCCAAGTTTAACCTCTGGCTTCCACACACCTGCACATATACCTGTGCACATACGTGTGTGCACATGCACACACACACACACACACAGAAAATGTACACACAAAAAATCCAGCATCCCCTCTATTCTGGGACTGTTTGAGTCAGACTCCAAGGGACCTGAGGCTGGGAGAACCTGCAGAGCTGGGCTCCTGGAGTCTCCCTGCGCTGAGGCTAGCCCCAACTCTACAAGTGCACGTGCCTCCCTACCCCAACTTCTTACACTCTCAGCTTCAACTGGGGTTTCTCGAACGTGATCACAGATTTTTACAGCTCACAGTCAGGGCTCTTCTTGCTTTACAGATGTTGGTTGAGGTGAGGGTTATGGGCTCCTAGCTCCTGTGTTACTTAGATGAAAACACAAAACAACAAACGTGGAGAATGTTTCAGATAGGGTTGGCCCTGGGAAGAATCTAGGAAAAAGAGTGATTGTCATGATACCTTAAGATTCAAGTCTGAGTGTGCCTAGAACATCCTTTCTTTGTATCAGTTTTATTGAGATAGAATTATGCATCCCGAAGCTCAAGTGTACAATTCAGCGATTTTTAAGCATAGAGTTCTGAAACAATAGCCATAATCTAATTTTAGAACAATTTCATTATCTCCAGACAAGTCCCACGCCAAATCCCTTCAAAGCATGTCCACCCCTCCTCCCAGAACCTTGGCAACCTTTAATCTACTTGACAACCCATTTGGACACTTCATATACACAGGCTCACACAGCACGTAATTTTTCTGTGACTGGACTCCTCACGGGCACACTGGAACATTTCCTTCATGTTAGTGCAGAATAATATTCTCCACCACAGCAGACCACTATTTTTATTGGACAGTGGAGTGTATTTTTTTATTTTCGAGACAGGGCTTCTCCATAGCTTTTGGTTCCTGTCCTGGAACTAGCTCTTGTAGACCAGGCTGGCCTCGAACTCACAGAGATCCGCCTGCCTCTGCCTCCCAAGT
>NC_022028.1:42499392-42505979 GCF_000317375.1 Microtus ochrogaster | reverse complement strand
CATTTTCATTATGAAAAAAATTGCACTCAGTGGGCAAGTTTTTGCCTGGTTGGCCATCTTCATTACTCTTTGTAACTTTGTGTTTAGAGGAAACCCCACCCTTTCACATTCTCAGCAGTGATGTGTGAGGGAGACAGTCTCTCTGCCCTTGCCAATACTAGCTGCCTAAAAAAGAAAAGCACTCATCAATGACAGCAGGTGAGCAATAGCTGGAAAGGAATGTGGTGATTAATTGTGATGGTATTTTGCACAAAGCTGGGGCTTTGAGTGTCTACATCTTTAAGCACGAAGGTGATTCCATTAGTGAGTCTTTGTGCGGTCTATAGGACCTCCTAGAAGAGAGAAAACTTGATGTCTGTATCCTGTACCCTCGGTGACTCTGAGACCAAAGTTTCCTAACTACAGCAATGCCGGAGGAGAGTGTGCTTTTGTTTTCTGTGGAGCTGGTTAGTACCAACCACTGAGTCATTCTTGTAGGAGGTTTGTCTGAGTTGCCGGGCAGCAAGTTACCTGGAAGTGATGCTTTCCCATGAGGGTAGCAGGCGATCATGGCCTTACTTCCGACATGACATCAGAAAGCCATCAACATGGGACTGCAACACTGAAGGCAATAGGGGTCCAAGACCAGACGGAACATCCCTGACTTCACTTTTAAGGATGCTCCAGAGGAGCACAAAGGTAGTGTTCCAGTTCCAGAGCACAGGGATGCTGCTCGGGCTTCCAGCTAGCCTCTGTAGTGCTCTTTGCCGAAGGCAGGATTTAGCTGGTGTATCCTAGAAGCCTCTTTGACAAAGAGTATTTCCTTACACTCCCAAGCTGGGTTTTGAGGTATGCTTGGGGGTTCACTGTGTACTTACTGTAGTGTGCATGAGCCCCTGGATTCCACGATCTGACACAAGAAGAGTCAGTCTAGGGTTTGTTCCCTAGCTGAAAAGATGGAGTGTGATGATACCACTCTTCTCTTTGGGGGGAGGAGACAGGAAGTATAATAAGGCTGGTTGGTGGGAAGACCCTGCCAGTAAAGTGCTGACCAGCAAGCTTGAGGACCCAGTTCTGCCCCCAGTGCCCACGTAAAAAGGTAGGCTGGACGGGAATTGTGTTAAGGCTAAGGAGGTGAAGACAGCAGATGTCTGGCCAGCCTAGATCAGTTGGTGAGCCACGGGTTTCAGTGAGTGACTCTGTCTCAAAAAACACGATGTACAGCTCCTGGGAAATAATTTCTGGTGCGCGCACGCGCGCGCACACACACACACACACACACACACACACACACACGCACGCACGCACGCACGCACGCGCGCACGCACACACACAGGGTAGAGGGGTTGGCATGGTTCCGAACCAATGAAAACAGCACCTGGAAGAACACTGCAAAACAGACACAAGGCGGCAAAAGGCCCATGCCGTGAGAAAGAGAAGGTGGTGAGGACCTGGAGACAGAAAAGCAGACCAATGGGCAGACAGGGCAGGCCCCTTGAGTGGGCCTCGCAAAGCCGGTTTCCTCAGACTCTTCTGGGCTGCGGGCCAGCTCTAGTTTGTGCAGAGGGCATGAGGGTGGTCTCGGGCAGGTCACTGAAAAGCTCTAGAAGAGAGCTTCGCAGAAGTGGCCGACCCAGCTGCGGTGGCACTGTTGAAACCAGGGCAATGAGAAACAAAATGGGATTCAAAACCATTTTGGAGAAGGAATGGGTTGACTTCCATCATCAGAAACCTAAGTCTGACCAAAGGCATCAGAAATCTGAGACTGACCAAAGCGAAAACCCTTTCTGCTGATGTCAAGCCCAAAAGTCATGGTTCCAAGGGAGAGCAAGATCAGAGAATTGAGAAAGGTTTGATGGACAGCTCAGAGGGTAAATTGCTTGCTGCCCAAGCCTGAGGACCCGAGTTCGGATGCTAGAGACCATGTAAGGGTTGGGTGTGTTGAAAGCTGTCTGCAATTCTATTGCTGTAAGGTGGAGACAAGGAAAAAAGAGAAGACCCGTGTTCAGTGTGAGACCCTGTCTCAAAAAAAACAAGGTGGAGCGCAGTTGAAGAAGATCCCTCTTGCCTCCAGGAATATCTGCGATGGAAGTTAAGACCCTCTGTAGGGTCTGTGCGAGGAGGAGCGACCCGTGGACATCAGAAGCTCCAGAGAGCAACAGCTCACCTGCTGTACCGTTTTGCAGATTCGGACCTTGTTCTGCAGAGCAGCTGCAAGGAGAAGCAGCCTGGCCTCAGCTGTCACCCACGGGTGACCCGACGACGTCCGCACGGGCGGCCGAAGAGGCCAAGCCTGGAACTACACTTCCCAGTGTGCCAGGCGGGCGGGGCGCGGCGGGGAGGGCGCAGGCTCCTTCCCAGCAGCGAAGGCGGAAACAAAAGAGCCCGGCGCCGCCGCCCGCACACTCGCGCACCGCGCTCGGGCGCACACGGAGCAGCCCCGCGAGGCGGCAGCCCGGGACACGCGGACCAGCCGCAGCCCCCGCCGCCTGCCCCATGGCGCTGAAGAGGATCCAGAAAGTGAGTGGCTGCCAGGGACGACCTGGGCGCCCCTGAGGGGTCCCTAGGAGTCCCTGGCGCACGGCGTGGGAGGGGCGTGGGCACTAGGGAGGCCGGGGTGCCGATCGGCCCCGCACAGGTGAGGTGTGCACCCGCAGAGTCCGGGTGTCTGTTACGCTGGGTGCCCCGATCCCTCCGTGCCCTCTCCCGGCTGAACCGGTAGCCCTGGTTGCGGGTGCCGGTGTGGTGGTCAGATTGTCCCGGGGTGTGTGCATCCCCGCTGGGCCGGTGCTTGCCCTGCAATGGGCGGCCTGCGTCCCCTATCACGCCGTGCGTCCTCACAGTGTCCCCGGAGCCCTCTTTCTTGGGGCTCGCACCCCGGGCTCCCCCGGCGGACAGGGAAGGTGTGGTGGGCCTAGAGCCTTTATTCTCAGAGCGTGGGGCTGGGTCTTTCTGGGCTCTGCAGTTGGCTGGTGCTCAGTGGGAGGAAAGGGCTGGGAAACCGGGACTGGGGACGAGGAGCCAACAGAAAGCTCTTGCCCTTGCTATTTTGGTGGCTCTGCATGCAGCTGCCACTTCAGGTCACATAGCTGTACTGTGAACATAGTTGCTGATACACAGCAAGATGACCTCCTGGCTGTGATTCATGGAGAGACAAGCCAAGCCGGTTGTTGTTTTTCTTTCTTTCTTTACTCACGATAAACTGTAGAGTTGAAGACACAGCCGTGAGGACCACAAATTAAAATCGTTTGGATGCTTTGATGCATGAGTAGAGAATGAGGAAGTACGAATGGTCAACCAACACACACGCTTCATCCCAACCCTCCTCTCTCTTTGTATTCTTTACCGCACCCATTTCTCCCGTTGGCCGGTCCCCTTCCTCAAGTCTTAACGTTTCCAGCAGGAGTCCTTGCCGGGAACACAGTGTATAGGAGCGCTTTGGAAACAACTGCGCCGACAGCGGATAATGTGTTTGGTAATTGATTTCACAAGAAATGGATGGCTCCCCGAACATTTTATCAACCTTTCCAGCTACACCTCACTACAAATGTTTTGAGTTTAGAGCCGTAGTAGACAGGCATCTTTCGGTACAGAGGACAGCAACTTTTACACCCAGCCAGATTATTTGGGGTTCTTTTTGGATCCAAACACTAGCTTGTGTAGATTGTTGCTATGCTTTGTGCCATTGAAGGTCAACTCGCTACAAAATGGAAAATCAGCATTTATTAAGTAATGACGTTTTTTTCTCTTTTGAAGATAGCACGATGGCGGTTTATTTTTAACCACATAAACAAACAGACCTAAGTTTGAAGCTGCAGTCCTCACCGTGCTGACTTCTGAACGTTTACTGTAATATTGGTTCCCATTTGGATCGCTCAGCACACATTTTTTCCAAGGAAGTTTTCGGACTCTGCTTCCTTTCACAATGGTGAGGCGTTTCCATGTGGCTTCACACACAGTAGCTCTTAGATACCATAGGATTTATCTATAGACCCTTCGTTCAGAAAAACGAAACATTATTGTAAGCGCAGGCTTGACAAGTCTTGTCAGTCATGCCAAGCCCATGTATTTGACTTATGTTAGCATGGCAAATGCCCACATCTCTTCTCTTTATCTAGTAGATATTGTTGAATAGAATATGAACAAGGTTGTCCATTACACAGATAACATGTAAGTAGAGCTGATGTCAGACCTATGACAAACTGGTATTTTGGAGATGCCATTGGAGGTCACATAATACTATCCTTCAATGTCAGACTTTGGCTTCCCTTCTTGTCATAGGACATTGACTGCCCCGAATCATATCAGCCATACCTGCCAGCCAGCCCTTCAAAACCAGTTCAAGGCTCACCTTCGGGCTTTAGAAAAAAAGAAAGGATTTGTGTGTTTGTGAGTACATGCTACTTGAGTACGGGTGCCCACAGAGGCCAGAAAAAGGCATTCCATCCCCTGATGCTAGAGCCACAGACAAGGCTGTATGTGATGTGGGTGCTGGGAATTGAACTTGGGTCCTCTGGAACAGTAATAAGTGTTTTTAACTGCTGAGCCATCTCTCCAACCTCTGGCCTTCTTTTTTGAGTGTATTTTAAAGTAATTGGATAACTTCAACCCCAGTCCACTGGGTTGTATTGTTTCTTTACCTAATGTATCAGGCCTTGGAGCTCAGAAAGCTAGGTTTGCAGCGGTGTAACCGAGAGTATGGGCAAAGAGACAGTCTCTAGGGCAGGGAGGAGAGTCGCTGTAGACCCCACTGCAGCGAGTGAAATGTTGAATCTCGAGGTCGAGTTGGGGGTTAGCATGGAAAGGTCAAAAGCCCTGATGTTCCAGTTTCTTCTCTTTATCCAAAGAGGGGACCTGAGGCTGGAGTCAAGACAGGTTTTTCCCTGGGGTTCATCTCTTGAAAAGTGATTTGGCACGTTTGAGAATAACGCTCACGGCTTCTCATTTCTCCACCTGTGAAAAGAACAAGGATGTTGGATTAAAACTGTGTCTTTATTCAAAACATGTGGACATCGGCGCTTCAAATATATCTCTGTGCCAGCGTAGACTAAATGATTTAATGCTCTAATTTAGTCACTCTGTGCCAGTCTTGCATTTCAGCTCATAAATTTGCACACCCGTGGCCTATTTTTAGACAGAGAGAAAGATGTTATTACAGTCACCTAAATCACTGAAGGAATAAAGTTTGAACAAAATCTGAGGAGAGAAGCCTGGAGCAGATTTGAAAAGAAGAGAGCAGCTTTTCGGTTGGGTGTTATTTTTAGTTGTTTTCTAGGTGTTTCTCCTGTGAACACTGCTTTTCAGTCTTTAGTACACTTTGCTTTGAAACATCACTTTTTAAGCCATCAGTGTTCTAATATAATGCTGCACACTTTGAAACCTAGGGGAGGAAAGAGCCCTAATGCAGCCGCCGTCACCGACACCTTTGTCTTGTTCCTTTTGTGCTGATTTTACATAAGGAAATTTAGGTAGCAATCACACTGGAGGGTATGTACTAGATCTCAGCCTTTTTTTTTGTCTGTATTCTGGAAAGTGAAACAAAAGGCTTTTCGTTCCTAAATATCGTAACACAGATAATTATTCTTTTCTGTATAGTGTTCTGTCCCCAAATGAAACATTTGGGGCTGGGAGTGTGGCACAGTGCTAAAAACGCACACATCTACTGCTCTCAAAGCCCAAGGTTTAACTGCCAGCACCACAAGAAGAAATAGGTTGCATTTGGTTCCAAGCATTGAGCGTTGGACTTTTTAATAATTAATCTAAATTGTGTGCATGAACATAAATTAAAATGTAGCTTTGTAAATGTTTTGAGCTGCTGAGACTTTGATTTGAATGATTCTAAATCAGGTGTTTGTGTGCTGGTCTAGTATACATTGTATCTTACTCAGCTTGACCCTGTGTGTCTGGGTCATCATCCAGAGAAAGAGGATCTAGCTTTTGTTCCCGGCTCTGTGGTTTTACTGACTTCTGTTTTCTTATCCACACGATGTTCCCAAGGATGACAACCACCACCACCATGGGTGGAGCTTGCTCTGCTTAACTCCATGCCAAGGGTGTATGTAACCTACACGAGTAGTTTGAGTTGTTCAGGAGGCCCTGGAGCGAGAAGCAATCTAATTCTCACTTTGAAGGCGCTGAAACAAAGGCAGAGTTGCTAACCAGAATGGCAGAGCTAGCACAGGGCACACAGAATGGCACAGGGTACTCTGGGTGGCACAGGGTACGCAGGATGGCACAGCTAGCTCAGGGCACGCAGGATGGCACAGGGTACACAGGATGGCACAGGGTACTCAGGGTGGCACAGGGTACGCAGGGTGGCATGGGGTATGCAGGATGGCACAGGGTACTCAGGGTGGCACGGGGTTCACAGGGTGGCACGGGATATGCAGGATGGCACAGGGTATTCAGGATGACACAGGGTACGTAGGGTGGCACAGGGTACTCACGATGGCACGGGATATGCAGGATGGCACGGGGTATGCAGGATGGCACAGCTAGCACGGGGTACGCAGAGTGGCACGGGGTACTCAGGATGGCACAGGGTACACAGGATGGCACAGAGTACGCAGGGTGGCACAGGGTACACAGGATGGCACAGGGTACACAGG
>NC_022028.1:42496898-42498237 GCF_000317375.1 Microtus ochrogaster | reverse complement strand
CAGGATGGCACAGGGTACGCAGGGTGGCACAGGGTACGCAGGGTGGCACAGGGTACACAGGATGGCACAGAGTACGCAGGGTGGCACAGGGTACACAGGATGGCACAGGGTACACAGGGTGGCACAGGGTACTCAGGATGGCACAGGGTACACAGGATGGCACAGGGTACGCAGGATGGCACAGCCAGCGTATGGAAATGGTTAGGATTCCCAGCTGGATAGCCCCTCCAGCGGTGGTTTCGGTTCAGGCCTCTTCCATCCTGTGTTTGTTCCATCCTATATGTTGTTTTTCTAAACTAAAAGTCAAGAATCTGGGACTTTAGCTCATTGGTAAAGTGCTTCCCTAACAGGCATCCATCCTTGGCTTGGCGTCTTACTGCTGTTAGCCCAGCACTTTGGAGGCAGAGACTGGAAGGGTCAGTTCAAGGTCATCCACAGTTACAGACTGAGCTTGAGGCCACCCTGGGCTATCCGAGACACCATCTCAAAAACAAACACAGAAGAAGAAAGACGTGGAGTCAGATGGGTTTATAGAGACTAGTGCTTAGCCATATGACATCCAACCCTGCAATCAGGCCTCTGCATCACTAATCGTCACCACGGCTCAGCTGTGAGCAGTGCTTAGTCACCCTTCTCCTCAGAGATGACCCTCATCACTAAACACTGGAGAATAAGAGCTTCATTCATCTCCCCATGCCCCTGGAAGTGTTGGCTCCTCCAGAAGGATTTAGAAAAACAATTGCTCGTAGTTCTTTAAATATTCTGTCGGTATCATTTCATTGTGGAATTTTCATGACATGATTGTAAGTTGGCCCAATTGTTTAAGTGCCTGTCATGGCTTCGAGTAGTAAACTATTCACACACGATGATAAAGAGTAAATGCAAGACTGCAGGAGGAGGGAAATAACCTAAGAGAAAACATGAGAAGCCCAGTATCTCTATCATTTGTGGATGAGCAGTTTGCCTCAAGGAGAGAGGAAGCAGTATTCTTTCTCAAGGAAGCCACTGTGGGGATTTTTCTACCCATAAGCCTCTGTAATTAAACTCAGTCTTTTGTCCTGTCTGTACTTCTCTTTCTTTAACGTAACAAAGGTACAAGAAGATGAGATAATTTATTATAGCTTAAAAGTTCAGAGGAAATAAACAGCATAGACCCAGGTGACACTATTGATGCCTACTGAGGGGAGCCAGGCACACGGAAACCAAAGGATGTAGATTGCCCCCAGGAAGCCAGCAGCATCCCTGCCCCTTTGGCTGCCTGACATAGATGCAAAAACTTTGGGGCCTGTGTTTTCATTCAAATCAAAAGTGATATAACAAAGTTGCCTACCAATGTGTT
>NC_022028.1:42488723-42496518 GCF_000317375.1 Microtus ochrogaster | reverse complement strand
TGAAAGTCCTGCACAGTATACCCAGATTGGTACTTTGAGGCGTGGGAGGCTCTCAGGCCACCCATCAAAGAACATCACGTGTGGCAATGCAAACGGTGCTTTAGATTGCCTTGGCCTACGTGTGCCCCGCGAAGCTGAGATCATGAACGTTTAGTTTGCTTCTGATTCAGCGACACACAGACAGCAACAAGGGCCTTCCACGTGCGGGAGCTCTTCTTGGGGTGGAGAGGAAGGAAGCAGCGTGGATCTAGAAGCACCAGGTTCCACTGTCTTGCCTCTTCCTGGGAACTTTGTCAACCTTTCTCTCTTTCAGTTCTGTGTATGTTGCTTATTCAGAAGCAATAACAACAGTAGAAGAATAGGCAATAAGAAGATGTATTTGGGCTGGGCCTCATCCTTCACTTTTAGACTTGCTGAGATAACCCATGTGCACCCATGCTCTTAGGGTGGCTGCTTCCCCCTGGTGCCCGTGTTTGAGAATACTATAGCTGGGTGGTGCAGGGAACTATGTGTGTGTGTGTGTGTGTGTGAGTGTGTGAGTCATGATGTAGAATCTGTTCCTCAATGTACGTGGCTGAAAGGAAAGATGTGAAAATTACTTATTAATGCGACCCAAAGGCAACTCTTCCAGAAAGGCCTAGCCTCTCTTATCACCTGGGTTTAAATTTGTGTTAATATCTTTACTTAATAAATTCCAACTCCACTTCATAAATATAAATAAATAATTATAAATAAATAATTATAAATAAATAAATAAACCAGTCATTCATACACAAGATAAAATGTTCTGCCCTTGAATGCATTTCCAGTTAACGCAGAGTGTCAACACTCATTGTTTTCTGCCTCAGGTAGCAACAGAGTAGACAGGTAGTGGGGGGTCCAGCCACAGTGTCCCAGAGAAGCACCTTTGATTGTTGTTTTGAGACAGAATCTCTATAGCTGGCCTCAAACCTGTGTTTCTTCTGTCTTGGCCTCCTGAGTGTTGGGATCATAGGTGTGCAGCACCATGCCCAGTTTAAGATGGATTGTTTCCAAACACAAAC
This sequence comes from Microtus ochrogaster, assembly GCF_000317375.1. Classification (NCBI taxonomy): domain Eukaryota; kingdom Metazoa; phylum Chordata; class Mammalia; order Rodentia; family Cricetidae; genus Microtus; species Microtus ochrogaster. The sequence continues at coordinate 42,495,475 of NC_022028.1, read as the reverse complement.
AATTATTAAGTGTCCAATTATTTTTTGGATCAGCGGGGAGGCGTGGGAATAATTGAGACACGATTCACATGGCCTTATCAGGAGGGAGTTTTAAGTGATCCCTCATGAGATCCTGAGTTCACATCCTGAAAATTCACCCATGTTTATTCTCCAAACAGCTTTTATACCAAAACGTAAACTGAGGGGGTAGCGGGACATACATAGGTCACGGCCGCAGCAACTCTGGCTGCTCTGTAGTCTCATAGACTGAATTAACACCTCTTTCCCAGGTGACCACCCGAAATTACAAAGAGCGACATTAGCATATGCTGACCCTTTGTTTAGGATGGCTGGGTGACCCCCTTCTGTGTGGCAGGTGCAAACTGTGGCCTGAAAGTCTGGCAGCCATAGCATGTAGACATATGGGCCTGTATAATACGGCCCTACAATTAAGTGCCTATTCTTTGCCAATTATTAAGAAGAGAACTCTAGGGCTGGAGAGAAAGATGACCCAATGTGTGTGGTCTTATTCCAAAGGACCAGAATTTGGTTCCCAGCACCCACACCCTGTCATGAGACATAGAACTGCCTGCAATTCCAGCTCTAGAAGACCCGTGCCTTCTTTTCATCTCTGCAGGCAACCACACACAGAGAGACATAATAAAAATAAATATTTTTTTTTAAAAAAGAATAGAGCTCTGAAAAGCACTATTTAGTAACAAGTGCTTGGTAGGTATGTTCATGTTTCACGTACATTTTAAAAATGAGTTTTCTCTCGTTTTCTGTTTTTCCTGAAACACCATCTTTCTTGGTTACTGTGAACTAAGCGGTGGGTTTTGATAATGTGGGACTCAAAAGGCAGAGGAGGCTGACTGATTACAAGTACTGGATGCTCTTCCTGAGGACAGTGGTTTGATCCCCCATACCCAAGTAATGGCCCACAACTGTCTATGACTCCAGTTCCTGGGACTCCGATGACCTCTTTTGACCTTCACAGGTTCAAGGCATATTGTCATGCGGTCAGGCAAAACACCCATCCGTACAAAATAATAAAAGTCGTTTACAGATCAACCTAGAAAATAAATAAATAAGACTAAGCGGGGAAAAGGTAATAGCAAGCATGTTCCTCATGTCTAGATTCTGCTGTGCGTTTTGTGAAGTTGTACACAGCCATTTCCTGCCGTGTGTTTCTTGGTTCCGGAAGTGCTCTGAACACAAATGCTCCTGAAAGACTACGAGGTAGTGTCATTTCAAACCTTATGTGATAGACGAAGGTCGACAGAACAGGGGCGTCATGGAGATGAGTGCGCTCTGGGTACCACAGTCCCAGGCTGCGTGGATCAAGTGCTAGAGTGGAGGTCAGTCAGTCTGCTTTGTTCTAGCTTTATCTTCTGACCTTGGCTAAGAGAACTCGTCCTTATTTTCACCATCTAGAAACCTCGTGAGTGAACGCGATCATTTCACTGGCCCCTCTGTGGATCTGTGTGCTATGTACACTACCCATGTGTATGTTTGTGCGTGTGCATGCATGTTATCATTCTCTAATCCTTTCCTCCACTGTGGTAGGGGGTTGAACCCAAACGTCATGTAAAGCCCTCTGCCAGGAAGCAATATCTAGAGCCTCCCCTTTATAATCTGAAGCAAACTTAACTGTCATTTGTGGGTTTTGTTATTGTTTAGCAAACATCTCAACTTGTCACCAAGGTAAAAAACTGAGTCGTGTGTCCTGCAGCTATAAGAGAGAAATCCTATTGACTCTGGGCTATGGGGACTTTTCAATGTTGGCATCATATTGTGTATTGTAAACATTTGAAAGTCTTCTGATTACAAATTACTTATTTGTGATGCAAATGAGATGTGTTTCTATGACGAGCTAAGAATGCCATGTGCTTTTCTGATTCTTTTTGGCTTCCATCTCTTTGACAGGTGTCTTTTTGTCCTTTAAGGGTTGTTTCTTCCAGGTATTTAGAGCGTCGCCTTACATAGTTGCCTCATCTGTAGAGTTTTGGGATCCTGAGTCATGCACCTTCTGATAACACAGTATATTAAATGAATAAGGATATCCACAGGAAAGTAGATATAGCTAGTCGTAAGGGCAAGACAGAAACTGTAACTATAAATAGAGAGACGTAGGGAAATACCACAAGGGAAGAACAATGTGTTTATGCAGGAAGGAAGCCAAATGAGGGCAGGGCAAATTCGTTTGGAGGAAATCAGGAGCTCGTCATTGGGAAAGATGGACTTAGACTTAGATCTGGAGGAACGTGAAATGATTTGAAAGACACAAGAAAGCACTATTTGTACAGAAAGCTATAGAACCGAAGGCACTAGAACCCTCATAACTAATTGGAGCAGACAAGCATGCCTTTGGGAAGCATTGGTGGGGTAGAGCGTGGGAGGACCTGGAAGGGCCATGCTGAGAATTGTATGCTCAATATGGAGTCTGCCTGGTGAAGCCATGAAACATTTACATCTCCTAATCTGGGACTGACTATGCATACTTGCCCTCAAAGGATACAACGTCATTCCGTGTGTGTCTGTCTGTGTGTCTGTGTGTGTGTGTGATTCTGATGAATGTTCTGAACAAAGATGGGCAAGGTTTTCTGGGAATGGAGTAAGGACCACTGAGGATGAGAGAAAACCTCTGAAGATAAAAGTGAGGTGGGTACATGCCAGGCATAGTGGCACACGCCTTTAATCCCAGCACCCAGGAGGCAGGGGCAGGTGGATCTCTGTGATGTCGAGGCCAGCCTGGTCTACAGAGAGAGTTCCAGGACAGCCATGGTTACACAGAAAAACCTTGTCTCGAAAATACCAAAGGCAAAAAAAAAAAAAAAAAAAAGTGAGGTTGGCGGAATGAATGGGAAGGGAAGAAGGGAAGGGAGAGGAGGAGAAAAGAGGGATATTGAGAATTGAATATGTATGTGAGTTGAGAGGGGAAGTGATTAAGAATCTTCCTAAGAGGAAGCCATGTTGAAGCCATGCTGAACAATACAGGCAAGATAATATTTTGAAAAATTGAAAGTCATTTTGAATAATGCAGTCTGTCTTTCTTTCTGTCTCTCTTCATCTCTTTTTTCACTTTCTCTTTCCTTCTTCCTTCCTTCCTTTCTTTCTCTCCCTTTCTTTCTCTTTTTCTCTTTCTCTCTCTCTGTTCCCTCCCTCCCTCCCTCCTTTCTTTCTTTCTTTCTTTCTTTCTTTCTTTCTTTCTTTCTTTCTTTCCTGATGAGGCCTAGCTATGTAGTCTAGGTCTGCTTTGAAGTTACTATGTAATCCAGGCTGGCTTTGAACTCACAACTCTCAGTCTCTTGAGGTCGAAGAACCATCATCCCAGCTATAAACCTTATGTTGAATGGAAACTACTGCAGAGACTTGACATGGCAGCCCTGTGAGCATGTTGTGTGTTAGGTGTGTTAGGTGGAAAAACCCAAACAGCTGTTCGTGTTCAAGTGTTCTCAATGAGGGTCCAAGCCAGAGTGATGGCAGAAGGGACGTTGAAATGAGAAGGTAGGACAACTGCTGGTCTTTTCTGGAGCTGCTCTGACCCACTCTTCCCTTCCTCCCTTGCTTGGCCCTTCATGTTAAATCTTAGAGATTATCTGACTGGGAGTCTCTTTAATTCCCCCCTCCTCATCCAGTGCTCCTGGATGCTTTAGTGGGGTCTTTCTGACTCCCCATCCTGATAGGTCTCTGCTGCTGTGACTACATCAGACACTTTCACCCCGTGGACCTCCACTGGGTTGTGTGAAGTTGCCTGCTGGAACCCTTTTGGAGAGGGATGAGGACCGAGGAGACTCAGAACTCTGATGTCCTTATTAATGAGAGGGCGTGGGAAGCTAAGGTGGTCAGGATGGGACGGAGCCAGATACCCAGAGTCAAAATTCAGGTCACTGTCATGGCTAAACTGTCTTTTAACTTTAAGACTTCCTCAAGAAGATCCATATATCTCATGGATTTGTCTAAAGTGTGCTTTACTTATGTGATTCCTCTGGGGGAAATTATATATATATATTTTAATATATATAATATGCAAGTGTATGTGTATGGAAGTAAGGCTGGGGACATGACTCAGTGGCTAAAGCACTTGCCACCCAAATGTGAGGACCCCTGAGTTCCAGTTCCCCAAAGCCACATAAAACTACGGTAGCATGCATGTGAAATCCTGTAATCCCAGCACTCCTGTGCTGAGTTGCGTTAGGAGACCGGAGAATCCCTGCAAGCTTGCAAGTCAGCTAGCATGGTGTGCACAGAGACCCTGCTTCAAACAAGGTGGAAGGTGAGGGCCAAGCTGAGGTTGTGTTCTGTCCGCCACACACAGACCTGCACTCTACACATGAATACACACACACATTTACTTGAGCACACACACACACACACACACACACACTCAATTTTTAAAAAGTTAAAATGAAATAAAAGGACTTGTGGAAATTAGACACAAGATAGCACTTGCGGAATACAGCCATTGTGGCTGCTCAGAAGTCTGGGAAGGTTGGTGCTGAGATGATGGGTGGGTAAAAACGCTCCCAATCCTTACCTTTAAATTTTTATTCTAAATTAGACTCTGGTTCTGATGCATAGCAACGGGACAAAGGCACCAGGGTCATTGCTGTCTTCACTCCCCTACCCCTGTATCATGGAATTTGTTTAGATTTGTTGACAGAGGTTTCTGTCCCACCCGATCCCACAGCCGTTCAGCCCCAAAGAAACACACAGAGGTCTACATTAATTAAAAACTGGTTAGCCTATTAGCTAACCGTCTGCCTGTTACAGCGAGAAAAACCACAAAAGCGTTTTTCAGTGTGCTCGGCGCCGGTTCTCCAGAGGTGTTTACTGTGCAGCGTCATATTAAATCTCTGGGTAAATAAGGTCGCTGTGGATTGCTGGTCCCCTCCGCTGATGCCAAGGGGGCGCTACTCTTCCGGGAGCCAGAAGGTGGACGCGGCCTCCTCCACTCCGCTCCCAGCTTTATTTCCTTGTATTTGTTTACTCTTTTTGAATTAGGCGGGCCTCATCTACTTTTAGATGTTAAGTCCTAGAGGCAGGGGCTGTGTCCTGGTTGGTTTTGTGGAGAACACTTAGCATATTGTGGGGGTATTATAAACATACCATCTGTGCCCGTTTAAATTCAGTTGAGGCCTCCCAATGCTTCTCTTTGTGTCTTGCTGATTATAGAAGTTTGCACTGGAATAGAAGACATACCTAACCACGGGAGGGTCTAGAAATCCCATAAGTACACATTTTTTTTGCAGCCTTGCAAGGTTTTTTTTGTTTGTTTGTTTATTTCTTTTTGTTTTATGGGTCTAGTCAAGCTATAAGGACATTGGCCTGTAACCTATTAATGACTTGCATTCTGACATTTAGAAACCCCTGTTACACGCCCATCACATGAACTTGGACAATTGCTTCTTTAGCAGAGACCACTTTCCTCTGGGGAGCGTTTTCATCCGTGTGGATGGTGTTTATTCATTGCTTAATCTATATTCAGATATAGGCTTGGCTTCTTTTAAGTGTTGTCTCCGCTGTGAAGACACGTGATCAAATCAACAATCCCACTTTTGAATTTCTGGAATGAAACTGAAACGCACGTCTACAAGGGACGCTCACGTTCACCCAGTGAGCTTGCCATGACACCTAACTGATGACATTAACAGCCATGCTTTGCACGATGTGACCTCCAAACATCCTTGCCTATGCTTTTAATATTGTCCTGTTATTTACTGAGGGAAGCCTGGCTTAAAAGGTTACAGTGTTGGGCCACAGAAATGGTGGCGTGGCGAGCACTCTGCTGTTCATGCAGAGGACCCAAGTTTGGTTCCCAGGACTCATAATAACCTAGAGCTTCAGCTCCAGTGGATCCAAAGCCCTTCATTGTACTCACCTACACACACACACCATTAAAAATAAAGTCTTTTAAGCCAGGAGGTGGTGGCGCACACCTTTAATCCCAGCACTCGGGAGGCAGAGGCAGGCGGATCTCTGGGAGTTCGAGGCCAGCCTGGGCTACAGAGCTAGTTCCAGGACAGGCTCCAAAGCCACAGAGAAACCCTGTCTCGAAAAAAAAAAAAAAAAATCAAAAAACAAAAAAAATAAATAAAATCTTTTAATAAAAACCTCACACCAATTCTTTTTAAAGTTACAATGTAAACATTTGGTGAGCTATAAAAAAGGTGATGGATTTTTACAAAATGAAGAGAGTTGTGAACCTTGCACTCAGAAAATCCCTCACCAGAACCCCAGATGCGTCTTTGCCTAGCTCTCCCCTGCCCTCAGGTAAGCCGATGTCCTTAAAGTGAAACCTGCGCTGTGTCCCCTTTTGCCTCTGACCTTTTGCCTCTGACCTTCATCTGAACTGTTTCCTGGAGGTCAGATTTCTTCACCCTCGCTGCCTGTCATTGGTGGACGTTCAGGTTGTCCTTAAATTGGCGCTGTTGCCAATGAGACCTGTTTGTGTCAGGTGTGGATTTGCCAGTGGGACCTCTGTGTCGCACACTACGTGTGGGCTTAGTTGGCATTCATCACCCAACGATTTTCTGTGCACAGAAACTAAGGGTTCCTCTTTGTTTCACGTCTCCCAGCGCTGTTGCGTTCTTCTTTGTCCCGTGCTCGTGAGAGTGCTGGAGGAGGATGTTTGATGTTAATTGGCATATCCTTGGTGAGCTGGGCCCATTTTGTGCATGGCTGCGTGTGTACGTTTGTATGCAGATGTGCACACATGGAGGCCAGAGGTTGACAACCCGATCTCTCTATTTTTTTTTTTTTTTTTGTTTTTC
>NC_022028.1:42484679-42488623 GCF_000317375.1 Microtus ochrogaster | reverse complement strand
TTTCTTTCTTTTCTCTTTTTTATTTATCTTTCTTTCCTTATTTTTGATGCAGAGTTTCATTATGTAGTGCTTGACTGGCCTGGAACTCACAGACTTGGGCCAGCTTGAACTCACAGAGATCCAGAGATCTGCCTGCCTCTTCCTCCCAGCCCTGAGATTAAAAGTGTGTACCACCATGATGGTGCACTACTTTATTTTTTGAGACAAGTTTCTCACTGAACCTGTAGCTTGTTGGTTCAGCTAGACTGACTAACCAGTGAGCCTCAAGGGTCCTTTGTCTCTCCCTCCCCAGCACTGGGATTGGCAACAGCCGTTGCTGTGCCCAGCGTCGATGTGAGTGCCAAGCATACAGCCCTTTCAGAGGCTGAGCCATCTTCCCACTCCTACCCTGCCAAATCAGTGTTAGTGTTGTATTTAAGGGAACTTTGCACCAGTTAAGGTAGTAAACCCCTCTCCTGTCCCAGAAAAATACCCTGAGCTTTGGGGAATCACGCTCCTAAGGTAACCCTTGAGATTTACGTCCTATTTAGGTTTTTTGGGAAGTTTGGATCTAGCTGCCGTTTATACTTCTTTTTTTTTTTTTTTTGGTTTTTCGAGACAGGGTTTCTCTGTGGCTTTGGAGCCTGTCCTGGAACTAGCTCTGTAGACCAGGCTGGTCTCGAACTCACAGAGATCCACCTGCCTCTGCCTCCCGAGTGCTGGGATTACAGGCGTGCGCCACCATCGCTCGGCTTTTTTTGGATTTTTGAGACAAGGTTTCTCCATAGCTTTTGGTTTCTGTCCTGGAACTAGCTCTTACAGACCAGGCTGGCCTCGAACTCACAGAGATCCGCCTGCCTCTGCCTCCCGAGTGCTGGAATTAAAGGTGTGCGCCACCACCGCCCGGCCTCCGTTTATACTTCTAAGAGTCTGCAGGATCCCTTCCCTGGTCCTTCTAAACTGCATCCCCTGAAGACATTTTTTTTTTTTTTTAAACCAATGTGTAAGTTCTTCAACTCCATGCCTCAGTTTAATCATCATCGGACATACCTCCCTTGTGACCTGAGTCTGTCACCATTTAGTCTTTAAAACGGATTCAGCGGGGTAGGACTGAGGCAAAAATGACAAAATTTGGATGATGTTTGCAAGAAAGGCTGTGTACGGAAAGACCCCTTGAACTTTTATAATTAGCCCCTGTGGTTAAACCGAGCAGGGAATAGATTCTTTTAAGGTCTCCGTGCGCACCACAGACCACAGCCCATCTGACCACTGCTGACCCCGAGCAGTCCCAGTGCTCAGGGTTCCATGTGCTTTGAGATGAGGTTAGCTCAGCACGAACCTGTACTCCACTGGGAAGAGCCACCCGAGGCAGTGGCCCGAAAGTAGGTCAGCAGCATCCTGAATGAACAGGAGGGAATAGAGTTTTGAGGTTTCCTAAACAAGAAATAAAACCCGAAACATTCTAATGTTCCCTCTGGGCTTGGAGACTCTTCTAGACTATGTCTTATATACCGTGTATTAGAAATCCCTGTGAGGTCATACTCCATGGTTGATAGTCTCTTGGTATATTCATTTTCAGGCACCGTGGTGTTCAATGACACATTATCACAAAGGGCATTCCAGGCTAGTGACTGTGCAGTTCTCAGGTCATCGCTAAACTTTTTGCTCTATGCAACCTACACACCTGTCAAGGGAGTCAGTGGTTTTTATTTGTTTGCCAAATCTATTCATTTCCCCATATCTTCAGAAATTTGACTGGAGCATGACTCAAATAATACCAAACATGTAAGTATCAAAAGCACCCTACCCGCTGTCATAGAGGAATGCAGGAACAGGAGGCATGAAGGTCTTGATTTCAAAACAAAAACATTCCATATTGGGAGGAGTGCACACACTCCCAGCGCTGGAGAGGTGGAGGCAGGAGGATGGCAAGTTTGAGACTTAACTCATTTAGCTCGTGAGACCCTCTCCTGAAATAGAAGTAGCAGAACACTAGAGCTTTGCATTGCCCAGAGCTCCATGTGTGTTTTCAATCATCTGTTTTATGTATGTGTGTAGTATATAATCTGGAGACTGTAACAGCAGAGACTAATAAATAGGTAACTCTCCTTGAGTGCTGTGGTACTTTTGCGTCTCATCCTTCGTTGTCAGCTTGTGGGATCTGTGCTGTTCTTTTCAATGGCTGTCAGGATTTCATAGTATGTGGTTTGTAAGCTATCCCATTATTGGCGGGCCAGTGGGTTACGGTCAGTGTTTTGTACTTAGACAAGATGCTGTGTCAAACATCCTCGTGCATGTGTGTGTATGTGTCTATTTTCATGGTGATTTCTATAAAGGGCCAAGGACTAAAAATGTTTTTCCAACTGCCATAGTCATTACCAAATTGCCCTCCCCAAAGCTGTCTTTGAACACACACCCCTCCCACACTGAGCTTCATACTCACTTCCCACTTGAGCATAAATGGGGGTATTCTATTCTGCTAACAGTGGTTTTGTTTGGGTCACGGTCTGGCGGGTGTTTGTCTCATCCATTGCGCATTTTGTTGTCCCCACGAGTCACTGCTTTGCTTTGATGCCCACATGAAGATGGCATCATGAGTCTAAAAAGAATGGTCTTAAGTACTGCAAGCTCTTTTCGTTCAACTTGACTATGCAGGGGTCTGCCTGGAGCCTGAGGGTTCCATGAAACCCCAACAGAGACCACCTGTGGCGTGTCTGAGACTCAATGTAGAAGTTACAATGTGATTGGCTCCTTTGAGAACCCTGTATTCTTGAGCAAACTTATGATTAGTGTCAAGTCTTAGAGAGCAAAGATTAGAATAAGTGGAGAGACAGCTTAACCCTAGCATGTCATCATTATTTCCTTTAAATTTATGTAGTTCATCATAATTATTCTGTGTGTGAAGGGTGTATGTGTGCCGTACATGCATGCCAGGTTTGGAGGTCAGAGGAGACCTGACATGGGCCAGTTCTCTCCTACCATGCAGTTCCTAGGGCTTGAACTCGGGTCATCAGGCTTGGCTTCTGGCGTCGGCCTTGCTGGCCCTGGTATCAGTAAATTAGTTTTTTATTTTTTTAACACTCCAACTTAAACCTTTTTTTCTTTCTTTTTTATTGTTTTCATAGAGCTATACATTTTTCTCTGCTCCCCTCCCTTCCTCCCCCTCCTCTTCTACCCTCTCCTGTGACTCCCACACTCCCAGTTTAACAACGGAGACCTTGTCTTTGTCTCCTTCCTATGGGGATGCATCCAAACATAGGTCTTTCATCATGCTCTTACGGTAGCCGTGACAATTAATTTTAGAGTACATGCGAAATTTTGTCGAAATTAGTTATTTTCTTTTGACCTACTAAAGTAATCGTGAAAGTAAAAATACCAGATACACACCAATGACATATAATAAAATTAACGCCGATTACTCGGTGTCTAGCTCCGCAGACTATGCAAGCAGATTGAAAAGAAACAAATAATTGTGATGCATTTTACTGTATAGATCAAAGTCAGGATTTTATTTTCATATTAATATAAAAGAGTATGCCCCAGTTGATAAATGCAAGTAGAGCGAATTTGATGTATCTCTTTGATGCAAAGTTTAGATGAAACTCAGCTGTCAGTAGACTAATACAACCCAGCAATATCCTTGCCGCATTTAAGGGAGCTGCAGAAGGTCAAGGAAGTTCAGGAACCCTCTGATTGGTGCTAAATGATTAAATGACTCGTTTACAGTGATTGAGCAGTTGAGTAATTTAGGTGATTGAGCTTGATTTATTTCCCTAAATTAGTTTTACTACCAAGTGTATATGATATGATAGAAGTAGATGTGTAATAATGCCAGTGAAAGAGGAGAAAGTGCCACTCAGATTGTAAGACAGTTTGGAAAGAGAGGATGGCTGAGTGACCCCTGACTTCTTGTGTCTCCCGAAACTACCGTGACTACTGAGCTGGTTTTGACAAGGGTGGATGTT
>NC_022028.1:42483230-42484404 GCF_000317375.1 Microtus ochrogaster | reverse complement strand
CGGGCTGGCCTTGAACTCCCAGAGACCCGCCTGCCTCTGCCTCCCGAGTGCTGGGATTAAAGGCGTGCGCCACCACCGCCCGGCTTTCTAGTTTGCATTTAAGATCTGCATTTTTGCAGGTGAGGGAGGCGCGAGTGTCTTGCAGCCTTCCTGTCTGTTGTGCATGCTGCCTGAACTGTGCTGCATGGCTGTGCTTGCACATTCCCTGACAGCCTAGCAGGGCGTAGTGCAGGCTGTTTAATGTTTCGTCAGTTCCCTCTCTTACAGGGAGGGGGAGGGGGGAGCTTTCTGGAGACACTTTAAGAGTCCGCCCTTTGCAGAATTTACTTGTGAGGTTTGTTTCTTTATTCATCTCATCCATCACCCTCCCTCTTCTAAAGAGGAAGTGGAATCAGGACAGAAAAAATAATAATGAGAAACTATCTCTTTTAAATGTAATACTTGAAGACTTGAAGAGCAGCTTGCCGTTTGAGATTTTTGAGTATGGTTCCAGGCTGTTGCAGCTAAAATATGGTTTTGAGTTGCCTTGTTAATAAACAAGATTAATTAGTGTGCATTTGTGTCTCTATCCGATTTATTGTGCACATTATCAGATTGCAAATTTCCATGCAGCTCATTAATAGTTTTTAAGCTGGAGAGATTGCATTTTTCTGACTAACCAGTTAAAATGAACACTAGTACTATTTACATTAATGTTTAGAGCGAGGCATGTTGGCTCATGCCTTTAATCCAAGCATTTAAGGGGCAGAAGCAGACTGATCTCTTAGGAGTTCAAAGCCAGTCTCGTCTACATAATGAGTTCCAGGCAAGGCAGGGCTACATAGCAAGACCTTGTTGAAAAAAAAAAAAAAAAACAGTCAGAAGGCAGTCCTTCTGTAACGGGACTGTAACTAGAAACAGCTCTCTCACTCACATTATCTTTTGGTAACCGAGAATTGACAAGCTATCTCAACATTAATTGGGATGTTTGCTATGGGCTAGAGAGACCCTGCTGCACACTTGACCTGTATCATGTCCCGTGGTTGTCATGGAAACTGAAGATGAAACAGTAATGTCACACTGTATTTTAACGACTTCCCATGGTCGCCAGGTCCCGGGCTGAAATGTCAAAGCCTTGTTTTTAAACGGGGGTGGGGTGGGGCAAAGCAGAAGACTGGAGTCTCCCATTGCTTAA
>NC_022028.1:42481832-42483103 GCF_000317375.1 Microtus ochrogaster | reverse complement strand
AAAACAACCAAAAAAAAAAAAACAGTAGGTGAAGCAACAGAGGAACTGAATGAGTTAGTTCTTTCTTGTTTACAAGGAGGAAAAAAAAACAGAAATGAAAGTAGCAAAAGGCGCTGAAGGGACATGCACTTTTAAAGGAGGCCTCTGGCTTGCACTGGGCTCCCAGCCACGCATCAGGTCACATCTTTTTCCTCGCCTTTATTAGCACGCCAAATGGAAGCAATCACGGCTGTTTTGCTACTGTCGTGAGCTGACGTCTTTCAGGTTCTAGTATTTCTGAAGTGTAGGCAAAGTGTCTTTTGGATGATCCCCGGTGGGATTTTGGAGTCGAAAAAATTGTTTGTGTATCTTTCCACAGAGATGTTGAATCATAGATTCATTCATAGACTCCACATGGCTACTCTCCTCACCACCTTGTCTTCTGGAGGTCCCTACCTCAGTAAACACATCTTTCTTTGCACATCTGTAAAGCTAAGAAGTAAGGAGTCGGGCTCTCCAGGTTTGCAGGTGGCGCAGTATCTTGCTTTCCATGTGTAGAACAGGGGAATCTGCCGACACCCGCCTCTGAGGATGGTCCAGATGACAGACCGTAGAACCCTCTGCTGCCCCAATGTCATTACATTACACAGCATGTTTGGTGGCTTCTCCTTCCTTTGTTCTTATAGACCTGAGGTGGGGAAGCCCCTAGAGTGTCCCAGGCCAGTGCCTTGTGTCTCCCTGCTGCTCCTCCAAGTTTAGTGCCCACCCTCTGCCCCATCTTGCCTTCAGTAACTCGTCTTGCAGTTTGCTCTTCTGCCTCATCATCCCTTGACATTGCAGCACCCTTTAAATCAGGGTGGTATTATTATTATTATTATTATTATTATTATTATTATTATTATTATTATTATCATTTATGTATACAATATTCTGTCTGCGTGTATGCCTGCAGGCCAGAAGAGGGCACCAGACCTCATTCCAGATGGTTGTGAGCCACCATGTGGTTGCTGGGAATTGAACTCAGGACCTTTGGAAGAGCAGTCAGTGCTTGCTCTTAACCACTGAGCCATCTCTCCAGCCCTAAATCAGGGTTTTTATCATAGTCTGACCAGACCCTTCTTCCCCATCCCCCAACTCTGACCATATCCTCAACCCTCCCTAACCACCCAACTTCCATGTTCCCTCTTTCTCTTTAAAAAAAAAACCGGGTGATGGTGGCGCATGCCTTTAATCCCAGCACTCGGGAGGCAGAGGCAGGTGGATCTCTGTGAGTTCGAGACCAGCCTGGTCTA
>NC_022028.1:42471674-42481732 GCF_000317375.1 Microtus ochrogaster | reverse complement strand
AAAAAAAAAAAAAAAAAACCAATAAATAAATAAATAAATAAATGCCGCTCAAAAATATGTAGTCTACTACTTCCTAAAAACTATCTCCGTGCACTTTGTGTAGCACTGTATCCTTCGTGGGGTGTGTGTTCTGGTCCTGTATGGCTTCCACACGCCTTCCCAGGTTCATGGCATATGGCTCGACCCACTCAGTGCCAACTCTTGCTGCTTCACTGACACAGGGATAGACTGTCTTTGATCTTCCAAGCTAAAGTGGGTTCTTCAGGGATAATCTTTTCCTTTGTGGAGTGATAAGGATGGAACCCAGGCCGTTCACATGCTAGGCAGTTACTCCGCTCCTGAGCTACTTCCCCAACCTGTATGGTTTTTGATACTGCTTTTCTCTTTAAGATTCATCTTTAATTACGTGTGTGCACGCATGCGCGCGAACTTACTGTCGGTGCCTGTGGAGGCCAGAAGAGGGCATTGGACTCCCTGGAGCTGGAGTTAGAGATGTTTGTGGGCTGTTGTGTAAGTGCTGGGAATTGAACTCAGATCCTCTGCGAGAGTAGAGCCTGCTCTCAGCTGCTGAGCCATCCCTCCAGTGCACAGTATTTAATACTGAGGTCATACCTCACTCATTTGGGGAAGGTCAGTTCTTTCCCAACCAAGGCTAGGAAGATTAAGTGACTTCTTCAAGGCAGTAGATGCACTTCTATTTGGGATTCTGGGCCAAGGCTGACCAGCCTGAAAGCTGTGTCTGCCATTGGCCTTCCCTCCGAAACCTCAAGGATGGAGACGGGCCCGTGAATCATCAGCGCTGTAGGTTTCAGAACATGGCCTGACTGCCTTCCTACTCTGTACTCGTATGTTGTGTGTGTACATGTGTGTTTGCGAGTTCGAATACACAGGCGCATGTGGGCGTGTAGAGGCCAGACGTTGATTGGTGTCAGGCATCTTCCTCACTTGGTTTTTCCATGTTATTCCTGAGACAAGGTCTCTCACTGAACCTGGAGTCAGCCAGGCTGACTGGCCAGCCAGCCCCAAGGATACTCCAGTCTCTTTCGCCAGTGCGGGGATTAACGGGCTTGCCTCGTGCACTTGACTTTGTACATGCGTGCTGGGAACTGAACTCAGGTTCTCGTACTTAACGCAGGGAGCACTTTCTGGACAGATCCTACACACAGATCCTTGGATGCTTCAAGTCATTCCTTAAGTATCCATTTTTCCCAAGTCCTCACGCCCGCTCATTAGATTGTAACTTATGAGAAGTCAGACCTTGTTTTTAAGGGGCTGGTAATAAAACCTGGGGATCTCATGCATGAGTTACAGTGCCAACCAGGACCTGCTGGCTTTGTTGGTACCATCTGCGTAGCAATGACATATACGATCTTGCGTAAGGAGATGCGAATGAACTGCTTTCATGTTAGGAATCTTAAAGGAAAACACTGTCTTATTCTGCTGAAATCTCTCCAGAGGCTGGAGCTGTCTCATCAAGGATCTCGGTGGCAGAGTCCATTGTGACTAGAATTAAGCTAAAATAATTTCACGTGATGTCCCTAGCTTGTGTCTTTCTGGGTCCACAGTGCTTGTTCCCTCAGAAAGGGAAGGATTAACTGCAAGTATTTCTGCTTTCCTTCAGGAATTAAGTGATTTACAGCGCGACCCACCTGCTCACTGCTCCGCGGGACCTGTGGGAGATGACCGTAAGTTTACTCTGTTGCTAGGGGTTGCTACCGTTGAAAGGGTGGCTTCGAGCAGCTCTAAGTGACCTCCATCCCTCTGTGTTTCAGTGTTCCACTGGCAAGCCACCATCATGGGGCCCGTAAGTACAACTCACACGCATGGACTAACCCCCGCGGCCGGTCTTCACTCTTGCCCTTTGACCTGTGAGCAGATGTTTGTGATTCAGGTTGCCTATTCTTTTCCGCTGAATCACTCACGGAGCAAAACACGACCGAGGGGGTGGCAGCGATTTCTCTAAAGCACCACTGGCAAACACCTGCTGGGTCACAGCGATATTTCCCTGTGCTCATACCTCCCCGATATATAGCAAGGTCACGCTCCCTGTGCAGGCCGTCTGTGTTGGCCCTTGTTAATTTTCTCATACAGAGTCTGCTGTGTTTAAAGGGAGCAGAGCATTCCTCGCCCATATACAGTGTTCATAGGTTTGCAATAAGTCTGACCCAGGAATGGACTTGCTACACCCGGCAAGTGGCCATCTGCAGTAGGTCTCATCGTGGCTCTTGACTGCAGAAGGGGAAGGAGCCCTGCTGTGGGTGGCCTTTGTCACCTTTGGAGTTTGCTGCACTGCCTTAAACTGACCCCTCTTTGTCATCCATGTTTCTTCCTCCACCTGAGAAGCCTCGATGGCTTGAGACAGGCTTTGCTTTCTATGAACAGAATGCTAATTGTGAAAGAGCAGGCGCTGTGCTCCAGTCTGCTCTCTGGGTGAGAACACGCTAGCAATGTCTTTCCTGAGTGCCATACATACTTCCCCTGGGGCACTTTATCTACTCGGTCGTGGAGTTTTAAATCTTTTGCCCTCAGATCCAAAGACTGGAAGGGAGAAAAAAAAATGCTGAATTTCAAAGAAAAGCCTTGGAGGAATTACCCTGAATGACTAAATTATCCTATTAAGTTGTTATGTTAGAGGGGGAAAATGCAACATATTTACCTAACAGCTTTCAATAAGAAGCTGGTTCCTTCTCTTTGCTGTTCATTATCTGCTTCTAACCTCCCAAGTCCCGTCATCTAAAGGTGTGCCTCGCCGTCAGAGCTGGGGCCGCCAGGGTATTTCCCAGGTGACCCGTGTGTCGTGGGCAACTGTGAGGTTGTTTTGCATGCCTGTCCTGCTTCAGTAGCACCAACCCACTCCACCACCCACCACCCGCTGTTACATCACTTCACTGGCCACGCTGGCCACGCTTAGCCTCGTAATGTTTTTTTACAGTTACTACGCTAGAACTCAGCCACATAGTAAGAATAATTATATAATACGAATGTGTTCATCTTTTTGCAGAACTTTAAGCAGGAAAAGGCTGATGCATTCCAGTAAATATGAAGGAACTAAAATAGAATTTAGGGTATATTTTGGTTTTTTCTCCTTTAATATTTCGTGTGTGTGTGTGTGTGTGTGTGCTATTATGTGTGTGTGTGTGCTATTGCCACTTAGGAGGTAACCAAGTTTGAATTCCTCTGGTAAAGTTGTTGCTTAATTCTATATTTCATGAATACTGAATTCATCCGGCTAGGTTTTGGAGTTTTGTCTTCTACAATATAAAGTACTGGCAAATGAATATATGGCGGGTAAACTGTGTGATGGTGCCACTTAACCCTCTTACTCACCCCCTTTCGGTTGCGCTTAAGCGGGCATTAGAACTTCAAGTTTGGAAATGAGAGAAGAGAAGGTAAACATTAGTCGTGGCCTTTATAAATACTGGTGACTGCTCTAGACGCTTATCTTTCCTCGCAGCAACCCTCACGTCTACACTGGTCCCCGTAAGTGATCTGTTTGGTTAAATCATACTGCTCTGCGTGTCTGCTCCCCTTTAAATTCTGTGGGCGCCTTGGAAAACCTCATTCCTGGCAAGGAGCCTGCTCTCCAGGTAAATCACTCCAACGTCTGCTGCTAGGATCATGTTTCTTCTTACACGCTGATATTTGACGGCATTGTGTAGAAGCTGTGGCCATCTCTTTCACGCTCTTCACACCCGGGGGAGTCGTTCGGGCTTGTGTACCTGTTGTGGCCGGACACTGATGCGCCCTGTTGTGTAATTTCAGCCTGACAGTGCATATCAAGGTGGAGTCTTCTTCCTCACTGTCCACTTCCCGACAGACTATCCCTTTAAACCACCAAAGGTATTTATTTCTGTGACTGACGTGTCCCGTAGCAGGGGTTTCCACTGTTTGTCTAGAGATGGTCTCGTGATGTCACAGATTCGGGGCAGGTTAGCAAGGGCAAGCTCCTTGGTACAACCTCCAGATCGGAAACACAAAATACTCTTTCTTAGTCAAGTAGTTGCCTTTGCCTGTTAAAACGAAAGGTGGCATTGGCTGCCAGTTAGGCTCATGGGCTTCTCCTCCTTGAGATATGTGTAGTCTGGAATGTTTTCGTAGTCAAGAATCAGGCTTTTCTATCCTTAACATTATCTTTCCAAAGAGGACCCTGCTTTCTTTTTTGAAGAATTCACCAACACATATTGAGCCTCAACCACATCCCTCACTATGGGAACCACGAAGGATGCACACTGAATGGCAGAAGGGGATGGAAACGCCTTCTCTGAGGCTTAGAGCCCAAGGAAGGGGCAGTGAGGGGCGCACGAGGGAGGGAAAATGAATACAAGCTGCTAGGGAAGTAATTGTAGCAATTTTAAAATACCTAGTTTACACGGATGACATCACCCGACAGTGGCTCTTGTCGAGATTTAGATTCGCAGTGGGTTTTACAGGACAGGTGACCAGCTGGGGGCATCTCACTTCTGCTCTGATGGACTCCGTGGCCTGTTTATAGCTCCAGGTGGCCCGCTGGGCATTACTGACGGGCGGGTTAACAGGAGTAGTTGGCGGTGTGATGAAAGCCAGAGCAGTCGGTCCAGGTGCCACTCAGCCGGTCACACCGGCTATTGCAGACATCCTCATTACACCCCAGACGCCTCCCCACACCTGGAGGAGAAGCAGAGCTTAGCCTGAGGCTCTTCAAGTCCCCAGTAGCTGAGCTGCATGTAGATGTTTTCTGTTCCAAAGCTGGGTACCGTTGAGCGCATTTTACCCTTGAGCGGATCCGTCCTGCTTGTTCGTGGTTTGTGACGGTCAACACTTTTTGCTCTGTTTTATTTGTAGATTGCTTTCACGACAAAAATCTACCACCCAAATATAAACAGCAATGGAAGTATTTGTCTTGATATCCTGCGGTCCCAGTGGTCTCCAGCTTTGACTGTATCTAAAGGTAATTTTAGTTAATGGATTTAAAATAGGCATGGGGAGGATTGTACAATGTCTAGGGATCAGAATTTAAACAAAAGCCAATAATCAGACAAAAACAATGCTTCAACCCTCTGTGCTTACTCTCATCTTTTGATTTTGCTTCCTCTGTTAACTTTTTGGTCACTTTGGGCTTTTAGTAAGCTTTGGGGTTGGGAGAAATGAATGGATGGGTAAATAGAAACGAGATCAGAGATTCAAATTACTGGAACTAAGGGCTGGAGAGAAGGCTCAGAGACTAAAAGTGCATACTGCTCTTGTATTAGACCTGACATAGGTTTCAGGCACTTGAGTTGGGCAGCTCACAACCACCTGTTACACCAGCTCCAGGGGACCCAACACCCTTTTCTGGCCTCCGAGGGCAACCGCGCTCACATGTACATGCATATATATCCGCACGGATGGACACACATACACATAACTAAAATTAGGAAAATCTAAATTTAAACATTGCTAGAGTTGGAAATTTTATGATAAGCCTCTGGATGTCTGTCCTTCTGTCTTTACAAAAGAAGTAAGTGTCGTGCAAGTAAGAGGAGTTTGCTTGTCTGACGGAGGCGGAGGGCATATTTTGGGACTTATCCCATTCATTAAAGTGTCTATTGACAGTAAAAAGAGCAACTTGAGGACTGGCTGGTAAAATAAGCAGCTAAAGAGGAAAGGTCTGCTTCATGCTGCAGAGCGATGTTGTGAAGGTAGCTTACCTGACTAGCTTGAGGAATCTGCAGCATCACCATGATTGGCAGCTGCCCCATGCTGGTGCTCATCTTTCACAGGCAGCATCACCTTGTTCTTTGCTGAGCCATCAGCTGTGCTCGCAGATCCTTAGAAACCATTTTGGTTCCACTCATTGGCCAACAGTGCATACGGTGCCAGTAGTCCTTGCCTAGTGTCTCTAATAGAATAGAACCTGGCAGTTGGAAACAAAACTGTTTGGGTTACACACATCTGCCCCTGCACTAGTGACCACATTTTCCTTTTTTTTTTTTCTTCTTAATAATTTCGAGTTAGGTGTTTCCTTGCAGGTTTCATGAGGCACTGAACTCCTGATTCTTCTGTCTCTATGTTCTGGATGCTGAGGTGACAGGCATGAGCCTTCATTGGATGTTACGGATGGGGCCCAGGGCCCTGTGCATGCTAGCAAGGACTCTATCAATGGAGCTATATCTCAGCGCCATAGGTTGTTCTTAAGTGGGATAGTCTTACCAGAGGCAGGGGCCACAACCATAATTGTTTCAAGTCTTAGGTAAAGCCAAAGAACGTCTGGGTCGATTATTTATAACTGATCAATTTCCTGACCTAAAATGGTCATGCAGCATCCTTTCATAACATTTCAGCAGTGGGCTGGGCGATGGTGGCGCACGCCTTTAATCCCAGCACTTGGGAAGCAGAGGCAGGCAGATTTCAGTGAGTTCAAAGCCAGCCTGCTCTACAAAGGAGTTCCAGGACCTCTAGGATAGCTGGCATGTGCTTCTCTGCCTGGTGGAGGTTTTTTTGGTCTTTTTGTTTTGTTTTGTTTAGTGTAGCTGTTTACATTAGAAGTTTTGACATGGTAGCTTCTGTGTTTCTTTTATAATATACAAGTTAAACAGTTCATGTTGTTTGTTAAATATGAGGTTTAAGGAATGGGAGATTTGGGGCTGGAGAGATGGCTCAGAGGTTAAGAGCACTGACTGCTCTTCCAGAGGTCCTAAGTTCAATTCCCAGCAACCATGTGGTGGCTCATAACAACCTGGTGCCTTCTTCTGGCCTGCAGGCATAAATGCAGGCAGAACACTAAAAATGTAACCCCCATGTGGCTTTTATCGTTTTACAATGCTGGTTTTCTCTGTCTCTGTCTCTGTCTCTGTCTCTGTCTCTGTCTCTCTCTCTCTCTCTCTCTCTCTCTCTTCCTGTTAGGGCTTCAGGTTTGCTTGGCAAGCCACCTACCCCGAGCTGCTCTCTTGCCTCTGCATGGCCCTTTCCTCTTTCGTTTTCTTTATTTTCAGTGCAGTGAGTTCCGCGTGGGTAAGTTTTCTAAAGCAGCAAGGGCATCGCCTAATGGAATGCTTGTTGGTTCTTTTTTTCCCAATGTAGTATTGTTGTCCATATGCTCGCTGCTCTGTGATCCTAATCCAGATGATCCCTTAGTACCAGATATTGCACAGATCTATAAATCAGACAAAGAAAAGTAAGTGTTTCCTGTCGTACACTTCCTGTTGGGTGCATCTCAATATAGTTTGCCCCCCATGGCTCTGTGTAAGGTTCCTCGCCCCCCCTACCTTACCCCCCGTAGACTTTTTTTTTTAACTGTCTTTAAAACAAAAACAGAAACCTCTTTCTGGGTCGGTGTTAGGTGTTCTCTGTCTGTGCTGTGCACTTATCATTTTGAGCTGGTAAATTAGACAAGGAAGGATTTAATCACTGGGAAGCCCTGGGCATTGTTTGGCTATCTTTTCCTAGGAAGCAAAGTTGTTTCTCTGCCCACCCACTCTGACCTTCTCCTTCCAGTGGCTTCATCCTCCTGGTGCATGATAACCCTGCCTCCGGGGTAGCTTCTATAGATTTCTATTTGAAGTTGGTTTTCTGTCTCTTGTTTGTTTTGTTTTGAGTAATCTAGGAATTTACAGGTCCTTTGTTTATGCTTTTGTGTTGGCATGCTTGTGTTGACTAAACCCTGTGAGAGCGTGGGAGTTGTGTGAGGAGGCAGAGGACCAGATTCTGAACAGAGCGAGGCTCCTGCGGGTTAAACGTGTGTGTTTTTACTCTCTTTTTGTATGCCTACAGATACAACAGGCACGCAAGAGAATGGACTCAGAAATATGCAATGTAATGTTTTCAAACACTTTCACTTATACCAGAGTACTGTAAAATCTGTGTCTTTTTCAACATTAGTAGTAAATCGAGCGCTGTTGGCTGTCTCCTTTGTTCCATGAACCCTTTGGTTTCTACTCATTTTAAATGTGTTTCTGAAGCAAGACAGAACAAACCTCCAAAACTACCCTTGAAACTGTGCTGAGAGCATTCAGCATCTTGTGCTCGTTGAGGAGGACATTTATTTTGGTTTCTGAGACACTTGGACACCTGCATCTTCGAAGCAAGATCTGCGACATCACTGAGAAACAACCAGATGATTAGATGATTTTTTTTTTTTTGCTGAAAGGAGATGTTTTTACATGAGAAACACTGTATGTATTGTCCAAGATGTCATCACTTTTATAAATCTGAATTCAGATTTCATTCTTTGTTAGCTCACTTTATAATTTGTATTTTTTTACTGTATAGACTAAATATATTCTATGTCAACTCATGACTTTTTTCCCTGTGAACAGTATTGAAGCCCCCAACAACTGATGATGAATTAACTGTGCCCCCTTGTCTTAGGATATTCTGTGGGTTGAATGCATATTTCTTAAGCCGGAACTGATCTTCACACTGTATTTCCCAGTATACCGATTAGAATGGAGAGACCCTTGTTTTGGTTTTACTGTACTTGACTTAACTTTATTGCAATGTGAATTAATTGCACTGCTAAGTAGGAAGGTGTGTTACTTTTTCTTTTTTTGGTTGCTCTTCACATTTTAATTTTTTTCTGTATAGGCAATATTATATTGACACCTTTTACAGATCTTACTGTAGCTTTTTCCATATAAATAAAATGCTTTTTCTACTATCTGTCTTGATTACTTAATATAAAAACCAAAACTGCTTGATCTGTCCTTAAGGATCAAAACTCTAGACTTTTTCATGAAGACTATTTTCAATGTGGAAAATTAAATCTTTTTTTGTATTTAAAAGAAATTTGGGAGTGAGTTCTGTGGTACACATGAAGAAAAGAGAACACCTTGTAGGAGTCAGTTCTCTTCTTCCATCATGGGGTTCTTTAAAATCCAGCTCAGGTCACTTTGGTCACCTCTAACCCTTGACCACCCCACCTACTATCTTGGCATTTCTAATAACCACTTTATTCCAGTAAGTTAGTACCTCTTTATCAGCTTGTTGGCTATGAGGTCATTTACTTTGGTCCGTTGTTGTAGATGAGAATTTAGAAGCGGGGGTTTAGCCACATCCAAGATGGATTACTTATAAATGTCCCAAAAGGACTGTGGGTTTGTATCCCCTACCCTAAAGAATGGTCTTGATAACTCTGAGGAACGTCCAGGTTGACTTGTAAGAAAGACTCCCAATATTACTGCCATGACATCACTCAATGTTTTAAAGTCTGGAATCTCTAAAATAGAATTTTAATGCCATCACAATTTGAAAAGTATGTGTAAATGGTTAAGAATCTGATGGAACTACTTGGTAGCAAAAAAAAAAATCAACTCCATTGATTATTTTGTCATGATTTGTTATTATTGGAGCACAGGCTAGCCTCTTAGGAAATACATCTTTATGAATGATTGTAAAAAAATAATTAAATAAAATGTGAAATGGATGTGTAAGAAAATACTGGGTCTGAGAAATAGAGATATTAACGTCTTGAAGTAGCCATCTCATGAACAAAACCCATGTTACTGTCCATTCTATGTGAACTACATGTCTCTTGAGGTTAGGTGCTCTCATATTTAGATAATATTTAGTGTATTGTGAAAGTAAGAGATTTTGTTTCTTGAGTATCTTAAAGTATCACTTGAAAAAATTCCTTTGTGTTGACGATGATGGTACATACCTTTAATCTCAGCATTCAGGAGGCAGAGACAGGAGGATCTCTGTGAGTGTGAGGCCAACTGGTCTACCTAGCAAGTTCTAGGCCAACCAGGGCTATAGTGTCAGAGATCATATCTCAAAAAAAAAAAAACTAATAAAATTTTTTTCCATTTGTATGGCATTTACTTTTAGAAGTGTCTTTGTGTTTTCTTTTTAAAAATGGTGTGTGTGTGTGTGTGTGTGTGTTGCTGGAGGCTGCTTGTTCATTCCCGGCTTCCAAGACTCGAAATAAACACTCAGAAACTGTATTAATTAAATCACTGCTTGGCCTATTAGCTAGCTCTAGCTTCTTATTGGATAGCTCTTGTTGTTCTTTTTTAAAAATGCTGCAAGATCCCCAGCGGCAGTAGGCAGCAGAAATGCTGTAGGTCCCAAATGGTGGCGGCAGGCCATGTGGTGGCAGGCAG
>NC_022028.1:42470479-42471009 GCF_000317375.1 Microtus ochrogaster | reverse complement strand
TGGCTTGTCCCTTAAAGCGACAGGAAAGCACAACAGCTCTTACATCTTAAATTAACCCATTTCTATTAGTCTGTGTATCGCCACATGGCTATGGCTTACCAGGTAAAGTTCTATCCAGCATCAGGCATCTATCTGGCATCTGTCTCTGGCTACAAAAGCCTGGATGTTTGGGTTTTCCTACTGGGCCCCTCGAACCAACAACTCAATTAGATGTCTGAGGCTGCGGTTCTTACTGGGAGCTAACTGTGCTGGCACTCTGTGTCCTTCAAAAGCCTAGTTCCCAAGAAGGAAGCAGGTGTTAGCCATAAATCACATTTATTGTGTTTACTTAAAAACTGCGGGTGAGTTAGCGTAGCGGGCACAAGCTTATCCCTTTGGGAAAGTTATCTGGCCAACAGAGCTTCCCAATAGCAGGCTTGTATAACTCCTATAAGACTCCCTTCCCCTTGAATCACTTGGTACCCTGTTGAAAACCCACCAAGGCGTCCCTCTGGATTCTCGTTTCTATTCCTCCAAACTCCCGTAGCTTT
>NC_022028.1:42456752-42470379 GCF_000317375.1 Microtus ochrogaster | reverse complement strand
CTCGAACTCACAGAGATCCGCCTGCCTCTGCCTCCCGAGTGCTGGGATTAAAGGCGTGCGCCACCACCGCCCGAAGTATGGGCCTTCCCACTTCATTCTTCTTTGTTACTGACTTGCCAGCTCCATGGTAATTCCCCAAGCCCTTCAGAATCAGCTTTTTTGTCTTTGTGTGTGCACCCAGGTATATGCAGAGATGCAGACTCCTACAGGTGGAGGCTGGCGGTCAATCTCAGATTGCTTCCTCAATTCTCTGACCTATTCATTTGTCATGTGGGTGTGTGCTGTGTTGTAGAAAGCCCTGAAGCCAATTATATCTAACGTTTTAAAAACTTGCTGGAGGGCTGGAGAGATGGCTCAGCTGTTAAGAACACTGACTGTTCTAGAGGTCCTGAGTTCAATTCCCAGCAACCACATGGTGGCTCACAACCATCTTTAATGAGATCTGGTGCCCTCTTCTGGGGTGCAGGTATGCACACAGGCAGAACACTGTATACATAATAAATAAATCTTTAAAAAAAAACTTGATGGAGAAGATTAATCTGCCAGATGTGAATGGCTCACATGAAATCAGTATGTGTGTGATCTGCAAGAGGTGTGACAAAAACAATCGTTTGGGGACGTTGACTCAGCGAGCATTTGAATGGGCTACAGCCTTTTAACCTTGAATTCAGCGACAGCTTCTGTGTGTGCAGCTGGCCAGTGCCTTCCAGGCGGCACGTCTGCCTTTGCTGCGTGAGCCAGCACAATCTCAGCTCTGACTCTCAGCCCTCTTCCTGTGTGATGGCGACAGCTTCCTCCCTGGTCGCTTCTGCTTTCCCACTCCCTTTTCTCGAAATGCTCCCGTGAGAGGTTGCCTAAAACCCAGCTTAGCTGTGCTAGTCATCTGTGGCAATCGTTCTGCCGTCACTGCTGACAGACTTCCTGTGTCCTGAGCTATGCTCAGTTCTCCCCAAGCTAACCCCACCCGACCTCTTCGCGGTCGCTTCAGTCACTCCTTGGCGTGTTTGTTCTCTTCAGAGCACCGAGACCTCACACACACTCGTGACTTGCAGCTTCCCTTTTCTAGGGAGCACCCCACATTTTCTGCACTTGACAACAGCGGTTCCAATGTCACCTACTTCCCAAAGCCGTTCCCCTGCTCTCCTAGGCCAACAGAAACAGATGGGTCAGGCCTTAGTCATCTTGGTATTTTTAGAACTTATCACCGTGTGTAACATAGGACAGGCCTGTCTGAGAAACTGAAAACATTTTTAATTATTACAGAAGTATGTATATATTTTTAATATTGCATTTTAGGAAAAAGTTGATGTAACAGAAATATATGTAGTAAAAATGAAAATTTCCCACTTTTTTCCTGCAGTATCTAGATAGAATCACCACTACCTTAAGTTTTTAATATTTTGCACTTTTTAAAAGTTTCCTAAAGTTACCTTTGAGATTATAATTATCTCTCCTCTTCCTTTCTCCCATAACACTCCCCCATATACCCCTCCTTGCTCTTTCAAAATCATAGCCTATTCTTCATTAATGGTTGTTACATACATATAAGCATGCATATATAATACATATATACCTGCTCAGTTAGCATAATGTTACTTGTATCTGTACTCTTTTTTTATTACATGGGTATCCATGAATGTGCTTTGTTTCTTTCTTTCTTTTTTTAAGATAAGAGTTTCTCTGTGTAACAGCTCTGGATTCATTACATCAGTAGTAGCCCTGTGCCCTGGGAGCTTTTGGAGAACCTGTTCTGGGAGCCAGGGTTTCACATACACCCACTCACGTATTCCCAAGCATGTTTGTCTCAGACTGTTGTCCAAGGCCCCTTGTTCGCGTGGGAGGGCTGCACCCTTCCCATCCGCACCAACAGGGGCTTACTGAGTGGAGTGTCAATGTGGAGATTCTAAAATGATTTATGAAATTATCAACTTGGATGAGTGAGGTGGGAAATTTAGGTAGAGTGCAAAGATCATGACTTTTCTTCGTCGAATTTTAAAATTGGGTCTAAGGCGATGGGCCTGCAAGGCAGGTCTGGGTTCTGTAGAGACTACAGGAACCATGAGGTAATGACACTCAGTGGGTCTGTGGACACAGAGCTGAAAGGAGATCTTGGTTACATGTAGAACACTGGAACCACGAGGTTCAGACGGACAGTAGAATTATGGACATTGAGAACAAAATCCAGAGAAAGGCTGTGCTGTTTGTTTCTTTTCTTTTTTTAAATATTTATTATGTGACTGGGCGGTGGTGGCGCATGCCTTTAATCCCAGCACTCGGGAGGCAGAGGCAGGCGGATCTCTGTGAGTTCGAGACCAGCCTGGTCTACAAGAGCTAGTTCCAGGACAGGCTCCAAAACCACAGAGAAACCTTGTCTCAAAAAACCAAAATATATATATATAGTATACAATGTTCTGTCTGTATGCCTGCAGGCCAGAAGAGGGCACCAGACCCCATTACAGATGGTTGTGAGCCACCATGTGGTTGCTGGGAATTGAACTCAGGACCTTTGGAAGAGTAGGCAATGCTCTTAACCTCTGAGCCATCTCTCCAGCCCCTGTTTGTTTCTTAGAGGTAAATAAAAACCAGAAGTCCTTTTTGTTCAAAGAAAGTTCAAGCATTGTTTCCTTCGTAAATACGCATTTACAATAAAATCACTACATAGTAATGGTTGATAATCTGATGATAACAAACCTGGGTTGTTTATTTTTTGACACATTTACGTGTGTGTGTGTGTGTGTGTGTGTGTGTGTGTGTGTACGTCAGAGGGCAATTTGCTTGAATTGGTTCTCTTTCACACCGTGGCATTGAACTCGACTTGCCAGCTTTGAGGTCAAGCGCCTCTACTCACTGTGACATCCTGGGAACCCCTTTCTATTAATTATAAAAGAGAAGAAGGCGTTCAGAGGGATGAGTTTCATGACCACACCTCCCGCTCCTCCACCCTCCAGTAGCCCCGTGCTCTCCTGTGGGCTCAGAGGAGACACAGTGGGATTCAGGTATTCTGCGGCTCGGGCATCTGCAGTACCACTCTTATCTGACCTCAAGGGCCAGGCACTGTGACACAAATCGCAGCACCAGCGTCACTGACCTGAGCTGGGGGGTGAGGACCCTGTCCCCCAACAGCCTGCAAGCCGCAAACAGAACACACAGCGGGGCGGCTAGCAGCCCCCGCGGCTTAGAAACACCAGCTCGGGACCAAGCCCTCCAGTGCGGGCTCCGCCCCTTCCCAGCCCTGCCCACCGAAGTGCGGGGGAAGGGGTGGAAGGACGCACACCGCTTTCGGTCCGCCCCGCCTCCTGCCTCAGACCGGAAGTCCGGGCTTCCCACAGTGCCCCGCGCGCGGCGGGCATGATAACAAACGCCCGGGGCTCCCACGCGGCTTGTTCGGCTGTGAGGACACCGCGGTGTGTACCACGACGGCTGCTCGCAAGCGGCGCCGCGCCAGCGCCTCGTCGGCCCGAGCGATGGCGCTGTTCCGGGGAATGTGGGGTGCGCTAAGGGCACTCGGACGCTCGGGGGCCGAGATGTGCGCGGGCTGCGGGGGTCGCCTGCCCTCGCCGCTCAGGTAGGCCGCGGGGCAATAAGCTCCGCACGTCCATCATCCTGTCTGTCCTCTCGTTCCACCCTACTTTCCGGGCCGCCAGGGGCCTTGCGCTTTTGGTGCCCGACCCCCACTTCCTGTCACCTTCTACCTTTGGGCGCCCAGGGCTCCCGCCTTCCTCTCGTGCCCTGGAGGCGGGGCCGGAGCTGTGGCGCGGAACGCTCGCCCCTGTTCTCTTCTGACTGCCAGATTTGTGCTTTAACGCTGCAGCCCCTTCTGTTTGGCTAGGTCACCCAGGGGCCAGGGTTTGTGCTTTAACCCTGCAGCTTCTTCTGTTTGGCTAGGTCCCCCAGGGCGCCAGGACTGGTGCTTCAAACCTGCAGCCCCCTCTTTCGTTTGTCTAGGTCACCCAGGGCGCCGCGTTTGCAGGCTACGTACAGCCCCAGCAGTCTCTTACTTGGTTAGGGCAGGATTTTAAAGTAAGTCTTAAGGCTGGGGAGTAGCTGGTTGTGGAGCACTTTTAAACGTGCTTCTACAAATGAAACCCTTGGATTTATTCTTAGCACAGCAGAGGAGAGAGAAATAAAGGTTATTAGCATTTCTGGCGAAGGTGTTGGTTATTTAGCACCTTAGCTGACGTTCTATTTAGAACGTGAGGTCTGTGTACAGGAGAGGTAAATAGCTGACCTTCTGACATTCGATTCTTTAATCCGCGTGTAGCCTTGTCTGTATTCCGAAATGTTTTTCATCCAACGTGAGTAATCATCCAAAGAAACCAATGAGTTCATACCTTCGATTTTCTACAGAACAGCTACCCAGATTTAAAGCTAAACACCCAGGTAAGAAGTTTGTGACTTCATGCTCTTCTCTAACATGATTTTCTTTTTTAACTGCAATCTTGATTTGCGCTACCAGAGCATCTGGCAACAGTCATTTTCTTTAATGGTCTGTATAATATCTTATAACTAATAGAAATTCTTTGAATACAAATGAGAAATGAGAACAGTATTTTTAAAAATAACCTGTAGAGTGGAGAGCACTCTAGAGAAAAGGATAAAGTTGAGATCTAGTTGCCCTGGGCTTAGAAGACCCGCCGACGAATTTATTTCTTTCTCACTTGCTCTCTCGCTCTTAGATTTTTTTGAGGCAGGATTTGTAATAGTTCTGGTTGTCCTGGAACTCACTTTGTAGACCAAGCTGGTCTTGAACTCACTGAGATCTGCCTGCCTCTGCCTCCCAAGTGCTGCGCTGGCATTAAAGGTGTGCACCACCATGGCCCTGCGAATTCATTTATCTCTTGCATAGCACTTGCTTCTTCAATAGGACATTGTAAAGGTGCAATAAAATAACTGACCAGGAAGTGTTCTGTAAAATATAATGGTCTATACAGATCATTGCTAGCTTCGTTGAAAATTATCTGAGTTCTTGGAAAAAAAAGAAAGAAAAGATTGGCAAGTAGGAAATATTTCCAGGTAGTCTAAGAAAGGGTTGTTGGGCCTTCATTTGATTATAAAGATAATAGCTGAATAAGTTGGTCGTTCCTAAGATTTCCAATGCCCTTTTACTTAAAGTACCTCACGGGGCACTTGTGAAAATCATGTGAGCTGTAATTAAAGTTCTTCTGTTGGAGGTAAGGGACAGACAGTGAACTTTTAAGAGACATGCTTATACCCATACTCCTGTCTTCTAAAATGTAACACTTGGCACTAAGGCATGGTCGATAAACAGTTGTGTCCCCAGTTAAGACAAAGGACTGGAGAATAATGGATTAATTTTATGATAGTTTTATATCTGAATGGTATTTCTATAATTGAAATGCAAGATGATATTGTATCAACAAGACTAATTTGTAGTTTATTTGGGGTTACTAACAATGATTTCTGAAAGACGTGACAGAATGTTTCGATTGAAATACAGAAGTAAGAAACCTGAAGCAATTGATTTCTCGGGTGCTTACAGTAGCAGTGGCTTTCCAAAGGCTGTCTTTGGTAATTTGTAACATGCTCCTTAAAGCTAAACAACAGTTTCCTAGCATTTCTAGATAAAATTGTGTCTGGAGGGTGTAGAGATGTATGTAATTAGCTTGATTTTTAGAGTGAGGCTATTTTCAAAAGCTTGTAGACGTTAACCCCTAAGAAATAAAATTGAGACATCTATTTTGATTCTGTTCTAATTTGTAGATGCAAAACTTTCAGAACTGGTTAGAAAAATTGGGGCTGCGTGGAGGGAACTACCGGATGCAGAAAAAAAAGTAAGCATTTATGTTTTCAGTAGTTGTGTAGTTAGGGATGTAAGCTTTTTCAAAGATTAGTTAGCTCATACTTTTTTCTTTTAGACGGGGGTCTCTGCTTGTGCTCATAGCTTGCCAACTGATCTAAACTGGCTGGCTGGCAAATTCCAGGGATCCACCCCTCTCTGCCCCCACCCCATCCTCAGCATGAGGGTTATGGACACTGGCCATGGCAAGCACTTTCCCAACTGTGTTATCATCTTAGTTTTCTCTTTCCTTAACAGTCATATCCATACAGGTGTTCCACCATTTGTTTCATAAATGATGTTGATATGGATGGGTAGAGTGTAGGTTAGTAGTTGACAACAATGAGGAAGGATGGCCAGTTGCTGTACTTGCACCTTGATTAGCAAGAGTTTGAAAAGTAAATCTCAGAGCACATTTTCACCTGTTTGTCCTTGGTAAATGTGATGTGTTGAGCTTGCCAGAACCGGTTCATTGATTTTTATTTGGGTTTTTAATGTATAGGTGTATGAAGCTGATTTTAAGGCAGAATGGAAAGCTTACAAAGAAGCTATGAGCAAGTTTAAAGACCAGCTAACGCCAACCCAGTTGGTATCTTTTGAGAAAGAAGGAAGGCAAAAACGTTTAAAAAAGAAAGCTTCAATAAAAAAGAGAGTAAGTATCATTGAAATACTCTTCCTGTGGAAAAAATGTCAGCCAAGAATCTAGGTAGTTCTCCCTTGTGTCAGTGACAGTAGAGGTGACAGCAGAGCACTTGGGCACAGTAGATGTGACAGCAGAGTACTTGGGCACACCATTTAGACAAGCAGGATGTTATAGCTCACATGGTGTGTCTGGAAAGTCCTGGTTGCAACAGTCAGTAGGATTGGTCCGAAGCTTGAGTTATGAAACAAGTGAATGATGCACAATTAGAATCTTTACTCTGAGTCTTCCTTCTAGAGTAACTTTCACATTTGAATTGTCTGTAGAGGACCATGAATTTGAATGTTGCTAACCATACTAAATTTCTTCATTAGCATATCAGGAAAATGCCAGTTATTCAAGTAGGATTCTATTTCCTTTTAAAGAAATAACTATTAAAACTTCTATCTGCATGCTTAAATTTTTTGTTTCCTGATTTGCATTAATTTACATGAAGGCCACTGTTTCAAAGTCAAGCTACATTTTTCTTTATTTAGGGAATGCTGTTGTGGTTTCTGTAATAAAAGTTATGTAGACAAGATTGTAGGTATTTAATACCCCTAGTCTGCTAACCCCTCCCAGGCCCCTCCCCCCTTTATTTCATTATTAAATTTTGTGTATGTGTATGCAGTGTGGGGGAGGGGTCTGACTTACAGGTCAGAGGACAACTGTGAAGTTGATTTTGTCCTTTCACCTCTACAGGGTTGTGCAATACATCCCTTTAGCTGCTGTGTCATCTCAATACATACCTTTAGCTGCTGTGTCATCTCAATACATACCTTTATCTGCTGTGTCATCTCACCCACCCCAGGATTTTATAAATTCAGATACTGCTAGTCTCCACATACAGAAAATCAATAGGAGAGTGCAGTATCTATCACAGTGAATATGGGACCATGTGCAAGAGATGCTGCATGCCCATCCTGTGGTTCCCCTTCTTGGCACCTGCTAAGAGTTGAATACATCTTTGGAATTTTTAATGTTACGAGTATTAAGAGAAGAGGTGAGATAAGGTTACTAAATAGTCCTGTGTTTATGAGCCTCAGTGGAGGCATGTATTGATTGGGCCAGTATGATTATGTATCCTGCAAGGACGAAACCGCGATTAAAAACATGTTTCAAGAAAATTTATATGTGAATACAATGATTCAGTTCATGGAAGCTACAAAAATAACACGTAAAGGAAATACCTTTCTGTGCGGAGAAATGCCTCATTATATTACAGTTTTTAAATTATTATGCTTGGAAAAGTTTTTGACTTCCAAGATGTAACAGACATATATATACATATGTATACTTTATATACAAATCACACTGCTGGTGTGGTGCCACAGGCTGTCATTCCTGTCAGCACTTGGATTCTGTTATACATTGTAGTGAATTGTTTTGTTAGATAGTAGGCTTCCCAGTATCTGTATCTGACTCTTTTATTATTATTCAGGAATTAACTTTGCTTGGAAAACCAAAAAGACCTCGATCAGCATACAACATTTATGTATCCGAATGCTTCCAAGAGAGTAAAGAAGAGTCTTCTCAGGTAAGCAGAGCTGCAGGTTGTTCGTAGGTTTGTGTTTATTTTAGTTTAAAATCATGTAAGAAGTTGTATGTCTATCATGTCACATAATGAAGAAAATAGAAAATGTGGAAGGTTATTCTGTCTCTTTGAACAACAACAATAAAAAATCCTTGGAGCTGAGTGTATAGTTCACTGGCAGAACTAGCTGGGTCTGTGTGATACCTCGGGTTTGATTGCCAGCACTGGAACAACATAAGTTCTTGTGCTTACTATACAGTTGGGTGTATGGTGACTATAGGTTGCCATATATACTTTATGCATACACACTAGAACAACTTTGAAAACATTTCTAATTAAGTTACCTTTCTGTTTTTATGGTTTATACAGACACACACAACTCTATATAACATAAACCCTTTACATTTAAGAGACATAACATGTCTGGTGGTGGCGGCGTATGCGTTTAATCCCAGCACGGAGAGGCAGGTAGATCTATGTGAGTTTTAGGCCAGCTCGGTCTACAGATTGAGTTCTGGGACAGCCAGGATTGTTACACAGAGAAACCCTGTCGTGGGAAGAAAAGAGAGAAGAGAAGAGAAGAGAAAAGAAGAAAAGAGAGAGACATAACACTAAACTGGGAGGTGGTAGCAGACACCTTTAATCCCAGCACTCGGGAAGCAGAGGCAGGTGGATCTCTGAGGTCGAGGCAGCCTGGTCTACAGAGTGAGTTCCAGGACAGGAAGCCCTGTCTGGGGGCGGGGGAGACATAATACATTTGTATCATGAGAAGTTAAGATTCTTCTAGAAATGCTCTGGTCCCGCAGCTTTTCATTGTCAGCATCCCCATAAAGAATGAGATTAGTTCTGGGGTTGGGCATGAGCTCTCTTCATGCTTTGTCCTTTAACAAGATTGGTTATACCTGTTGGGATCCAGCCTCGACAAAATTTGTACCTTCCAGGGTAAGAGTACGAGGATTAGAACTATTAAGCAAAGGCTATGAGAGAAATAAGAGACAGAAACACAGAACAGCATTGGGAGGGACATTCAGTGACTACTGAACCACCCATGGTTATTTTCCACACGCTTATATACTTCACTCCAGAAAGTGAGGGGGAGGCAACAGACTTCATTAACATGATATAAGGAATAGACCAAGTATCCTGCAGGCAGCCACTCCCCTGGAACCTCCTGCCAATATCCTTTGAAGGAGTAGGAATAACAAGATGGAGCGGATCCACCTCTATACTCAAAATATTAATTAACCACACCCTAGTTCAGGATCTCTTGTTTGTAGCTCCATCTGTTATCAACAACTTTGAAAGCAAAATTAAGCTCAAACTCAGTGACCTTTAGTCAAGGTGAAACAGGCTCACATCTGTGGACCTCCACAATACCTGTGCAATGGGAACATGCTGTATGTGTGGACATAGTCATAGAGTGTGGTGTTGTGAACCCAAAGCCCATGTCATACCTCTCAAGACTGACAATAGCCGCCGTGTTTTCCTCATATAAAGTGCCGTGGTAAAGAAGTGTAGATGTCCAGATCACTCACGGGGCAGTTGAGCTTGCTAGGCTCATCACTGGAGTTAACTGGTTCTGTCATTCAGTCACAAGTCCTTTTTTTTTTTGTTGTTCTGTTTTTTTAAATATTTATTTATTATGTATATAATATTCTGTCTGTGTGTATACCTGTACTCCAGAAGAGGGCACCAGACCTCATTACAGATGGTTGTGAGCCACCATGTGGTTGCTGGGAATTGAACTCAGGACCTTTGGAAGAGCAGGCAATGCTCTTAACCTCTGAGCCATCTCTCCAGCCCGAGTCACAAGTCCTTTGACTGCACTTACATGTTGTGTATGTTTAAATAAAATATATGTGCAGCGTGGTTCTTCTCAGGCTTGTTACTGACTACTTAATCACTTTTTTTGGGGATTTTAAAATTTTATTCATTTTTCCAAAAACACCTTTATTTTTTAGTGTTTAATAAAGTCATACTGTTATTTTCCCAGAGTAACCATGATTTGCTTAGAAAAATGGATGTTCATCTTTGAAGTCTTTTCCATTAATGGAAATGGGTTTAAAGAGACTAATCATTAAAAGTAAAAAACAGCAAAAAAAGTTAGAATCTTGTGGAAGTCAAAGAAATATCTTCTTGGGCCCTTTTTCTAGTACCCAACATTGTTTTTTTTTGTTTGTTTGTTTTTTTTTTTTTAACTTCCACTTAGCAAAATTGGATCAATTTAGCAATCCTTCTTGTACAGTTTCAAACTCTGGCATCTTCCAGCATCATACTGATAGCCCTCAAATCTAGAAAAGAAATGTCTGTCGCTCTCCCACAGTGTGAATTCTTGGCTGTCCTCTTGATACGCTTTACTGGCAAGAGTACAAGAAGGGTTGGTGGCAGATTAACAGCCATGGCCGTGGCAGAAGTTCTCTTTGCGATTTTAATTTTTGTGACTCCCTGATACTAAAATGCAGGTTTACCTTTTTGATTGTTAGAATTTCACCTTTTTTAAAAAAAAATATTTATTATGTATACAATATTCTGTGTGTATGTCTGCAGGCCATAAGAGGGCACCAGACCTCATTACAGATGGTTGTGAGCCACCATGTGGTTGCCAGGAATTGAACTCATGACCTTTGGAAGAGCAGGCAATGCTCTTAACCACTGAGCCATCTCTTCAGCCCCAGAATTTTACCTTTTTGATCATTAGAATTTCCTCAGTCACTGATTTACTCTGGGTCTAAGTACATTTATGTTTTTGTTTTAAAACTGCTATAGGAAAGCTCTCTGCTGGTGAGAACTTTTAATACATCCATTCTGGCTTGCAGGCTGTACCCTAGAATTACCCATCAGCCTGAATGACTGGGCCCTGTTCTTAGTAATGGGAATATAACTTGACTATAATTTTATCCATTTAAAAATACTGTCTAAGTTAGATGGGTGGCTCATGTTTGTGCTCCCAGTCCTCGAGAGATCAAGGCTGTCTTAGATCATAAAGAGAATTCTAGGCCAGCTTGAGCCACCTGAGAACATCTACAAACACTCCAGCCTCCTAATGTCCCCCTCCCCCCAAACTCACATACATAGACGTGTGTACACATATGCATATGTGCATGCACAGGTGCACACAAACACATAGCTACATATACATACAGATGCACATAGATACAAACACATAGCTACATATACATACAGATGTACATAGATACAAACACAGAGATACATATACATACAGATACACATAGATAATAACACATATGCATACACATGCAGGCAGGGCTTATCAGCAGTTAATCCCCAGCGTATTTACAAAGGAAACATTATTGAAATTACCCAGTTTCATTTACGATCTTTTTTTGAATCCCATTTTGTCAGTGCTCACTAGCTCAGTACGTTTAGTTTGATGTCAGATCAGTTTGAAGCTTCTGGTTTATTCCAGATTGGTGGCCGCCATCTGTTCAGTGTACACCAGCATGCCAAGCTCCTGCATCAGTGCTCTTGTGCCTTTGCTTATATTTCTTTTTTTTTTCTTTTTTTTTATTAATTTATTTATTCATTGAGGATTTCTGCCTCCTCCCCGCCACCGCCTTCCATTTCCCTCCCCCTCCCGCCTTTGCTTATATTTCCTGGTTTATTCTCATTCTAGCTTTTCCTTAATTAAGGATATATGGACATATATGGATATATTTCAAGTTTTGCATATCTAAAAACTGCCTTTTTCCTGTGTTTTTAGATTGGCCATTGAGTTATGGTTTGAAAATAATGTTTCTTCGGCATTTCAGGATTATCATTGGTTTACCAGCCACTGTGATCTTTGAGAAATACAATCAGCAGTTGGGTAGTTGAGTTAGAAAGATCAAGAGTGTGAGGCCACCTAGGTTGTCCCCAGAATGACAGATTAAAAAATTCTGAGCCAGATAGTGATGGCATAAGCCTTTAATCCCAGCACTTGGGAGGCAGAAACAGGTGTATCTCTTTGAGTTCAAGGCCATCATGGTATACAGAGCAAGTTCCAGGACAGCCAGGACTGTTAGAGAAACCTTGTCTCGAAAAACCAAAACAAAACAAAAAGTAAACAATAAAAATAAGGCAAAAAAAAAAAAAATCTGAGCTGATGGGATGGTCATCTGGTAAAGGCACCTTACCTGAGTTTGAGTTCCCCAGACCTGCATGGCAGAAGGTGAGAACTGGCTCCTGTAAATTGTCTTCTAATCTTTACCAAGAAAAATATCATTTTAGAAATTTTTAGATAAAACCAGTTTGAGTTTGGGTTCTTTTTGATTTGACTTCTTTGCTTGTTGCTTTCTTTTTAGACTCTATATAGCTTGTATTTGTGTATAGACCTTCTGAGTGTCTTCTCATTTTTGTGTTTTTGAACTTCCTTCCCTGTCCCCTAAATACTGTATGTTTTCATGTATTTCCCTTGTCTTTTTGCAAGACGCCATTGTCCTCAAGAGTGCCTATTCTTCACTGTGACTGTTTTACTCTCTTGGGAACGTGAATGTCTGGAATCTGCCATGGTGGGCATTTAAGCTTCTTTTCACCTTACCCTCTGTGACTCCCACCCAGTCCTGCCTCTGGGACACTGGATTTTGCCTTGTAAATCTGGTGCTCCCAGGTTCTCCTTACTGCCTCTGGGCACTGCAACCAGTGTCAGTCACTTCAGTTACCATTCCAGCCTGCTACTGTCCACAGTTTAGGTGGGTACTGCCCTCTTCTGTTGGTTATTGTCCACATGTATTTATGCCTTAAACTTTAATAGAGTTTGGAGGAAATTGCAAAACAACCATGTTTTGTCATTCTCCCTGCCTCCTATGACTTTATGTGAACAAAGTCTGAGGGACGTAAAGTGGCCTTTTTGCTGTGATACCACCTAGGTTAGCTGATCAGGTGAGTAGAATTAAGGACTGTTTCTCCATTCCTAGGGTGATGCCTAAATATCTTTGCACAAAATTTAGAATAAAAAATGGCTACAGGGAAGAAAACAATCTGTGAAGTTAGTTTATGACAGAGTGGAGATGACTACAGACATTTTTGATTTAAAGGGAAACTCATCGTATTTCATAGTCCCGTTACATTTCAAAATGTAAATGAAAATGTAACAGCTCAATAAAAATGTAACAGTCCAGTAGAAATAAGTCAGTGGATGTTGCTTGTGAATGACAGCTGAGTTCTTTGTTGGGGTAAATGGGAAATGGTCTCTTTTGCTGCCTTCTTAGGTGTGTACATCTTAACTGTTATCTTACAGGGAAAACTGAAGACTATAAATCAGGCTTGGAAAAATCTATCTAGTGATGAAAGGCAGGTGAGTAGTACAGTTTCGGCTTTATATGTTCATTTAGAGTACCTTCGGGTACTTGAGATTAGGCTTGCTCATGTAGCAGTGCCAGTGAAGGCAGTACTCAGAGACTGCCTTCATTAAGGCCAGCTTGGAGGATGTCAGTAAATAAACTAACATTTAAAACATGTCTTGTCCCACCTGCCCCTCCCTCTTCTCTCCCCTAAGTTGCTAAATTAACAACCTACCTACCCTTGGACACTTTCTTTTTAATTGCTTTTGTTGAGGTATATATTTTTCTCTTCTCCCCTCCCATTCTACCCTCTCCCATGGTCTCCATGCTCCAAATGT
>NC_022028.1:42439175-42455292 GCF_000317375.1 Microtus ochrogaster | reverse complement strand
AGGTATTCGTAATTATAGGTCTTTGACTCAGTTCCATTGGTCCTCCTGTCTGTTCTTATGTCAATACCAGGCTGTTTTCAGTACTGTAGCTCTGTTATAGAGTCTGAAGTCAGGGATTGTGATGCCTCCAGAAGTTCCTTTATTATACAGGATTGTTTAGGCTATCCTGGGTTTTTTGCTTTTTCATATGAAGTTGAGTACCATTCTTTCGAGGTCTGTGAAGAATTTTACTGGGATTTTGATGGGCATTACATTGAATCAGTAGATTGCTTTTGGTAAGATTGCCATTTTTACTATGTTAATTTTTCCTACCCAAGAGTATGGGAGATCTTTCCATTTTCTGGTTTCTTCAATTTCTTTCTTCAAAGATTTAAAGTTCTTGTCATACAGGTCTTTTACTTGTTTGGTTAGAGTTACTCCAAGATATTTTATGTTATTTGTGGCTATTGTGAAGGGTGATGTTTCTCTATTTTCTTTTCTCAGCCCATTTATCATCTGTGTAAAGGAGGGCTACTGATTTTTTTTTTTGAGTTAATATTGTATCCTGCTACATTACTGAAAGTGTTTATGAGTTGTAGAAGTCCCTTGGTAGAATTTTTGGGGTCGCTTATGTAAACTATCACATCATCAGGAAATAGTGAGTTTGACTTCTTTTTTGATCTGTATCCCTTTGATCTCCTTCTGTTGTCGTCTTGCTCTAGCTGGGACCTCAAGAACTATATTGGGTAGAAATGGAGAGAGTGGACAGCCTTGTATTGTTCCTGGTTTCAGTGGGGTCGCTTTGAGTTTCTTTCTGTTTAGTTTGATGTTGGCTGTTGGCCTGCTGTATATTGCCTTTATTATGTTTAGGTATGTTCTTTGTATCCCTGCTCTCTCCAAGACCTTTATCATGAAGGGATGTTGTATTTTGTTGAAGGTTTTTTTTTTTCAGCATCTAATGAGATGATTGTATGGGTTTTTTTTTTTTTTCCATTTAGTTTATATGTGGATTACATTGACAGATTTTCGTATGTTGAACCATCTCTGCATCTCTAGGATGTAGCCGACTTGATCATGGTGGATAATTTTTCTGATGGAGAACACTTTCTTAAATACTTTCTTAACCTTTTCTCCTCTTACATTTTATTTAAAATTATTTCTGTATTCTCCTTTAGTGCATGGAGTATAGTGATATAGTTTCGGTGCAGATGGAAGCATTCCAGAGATTAATTACTCTTTTCTAAATAAAATATTTTAACACTTTCTCAGGTATACATTCAGCTTGCTAAAGATGATAGAATTCGTTATGATAATGAAATGAAGTCTTGGGAAGAGCAAATGGCTGAAGTTGGACGAAGTGATCTCATCCGACGCAGTGTGAAACGATCAGAAGACATCCCTGAGGATTAAAAGATAGAAGATGGAGTTGTCTTTGTTACTAGGCACAAGAAACCAATTAGGTCTCAATGCCTTAAACTGTCAAAGTAGAAAGGATAAGGTCGGTTAACACTTGATATTCAGTTCCTTTTTCTGTAGCCCATGGACTTCTGCCTGTTGAATACATTCTGTTATAATCTCAAGCCCTGACAGTGGAAGATCTTGCAGAGTTCTGCGTTTTCCTTAAGAACTGGGGATGAGACTACCCGTGCATCTGCATGTAGTGGGGATGAATCATTCTGGGTTTGATGGAGGTAGATAGACTGTGAAGTAACTTTTACACTCGTAACAGTTACGTGAGGTTTTGTGAAGTTTTTACACTGATGACAATACCATGGGTGTGTAAAGTTTTTACACTGATGACTGTTACGTGCAAGTGTGCCTCTTATGTTCTGGGGCCAGAGCTGCTTTCACAGCTATGGCAAAGCTGTGGCATAACTGCACATTCAAAGAAGCTGACTCATTAGATGAAGTGATTCCTAGGGACAAATCATGTATAGAGTTGATGCTTGTACATGCAAGTGATTGCTGACATCATAACAGCTTTTTATAGTAGTAGGAACAAAGATTTACAAACCTTTTTCATTATTTTTTTTTCCTAAAGCAAAAACTAAAAAAATATGTACCAGGTCTATGCATATTGTTTTTATTGCATAGAATAAAAATTCTAATTTTCCAAACATGTTTTCTGAATTATGTATTTTAAGATGAATTATTTGGTTAACAGATTTTTTTTCTTGTAAGGATTTTTTTTCCTGAATTACTTTTTCATGTGAGAATATTCACACAGCTTGTGTGGCTTAAATTTTTAAATGAGAAATGTGAAAAAAACAAGTCTACAAAGTCAGAGATCTGATCATTGTCCATGACTGCTAACAGAGAGCCAGCTGCTGAGCTGACCAGGTCCAGCCACTGATTGACTGCTTTTCAGAGCCTATTCATTAGAAATGTATTTATAATTTAAATAGGTTTTTAAAAAGAAAACCATGAATGTGAAAATTAACATGCTCTTTAGTGTTTGTGGATAGAATTGGAAGACAGCCATATGCTCTCTCGGGTTTGGTATGTTGGGTGCTCTGCTTCAGGAACTGGGCTGGGAAGCTCCCGCGTGCACACGTGGCCCTGTGCAGATAGTTTTCCACCATGGTTTGTGGCATGGTGTAGTGTAGCTACTGTGCATGAAGGGCTAGTTTTCTCAGCTGTCCTTGATGTTCTTGTGGAACTGTCGTCCTGTCTTAGGGTCGTCACTGGGTCACTGTAAGCCTAATTGTGCCTGTGCTAGCAAGGGAAATAGTCTTTAATTTCAAGTAGTGGTTAGTGTGGAGCAAAAGGCCATGTTGTATGAAATGAAGCCCTCCCTCCTCATTGTTCCTGTAGCCCAGAAGCATCTTTCCACCTTTGAGCTGGCACATCACAAGCCCACCAAGCTATGACTCTTGAGCATCTGTTCTGTTTTAGAGAACAAGTAGTTTCAAACCCACACCACTGAGCAGACCTCAGACACTGGGTAACAGAGTTGGCACTCATGTATTTGATGTTTTGAAGATGATCATAGAAGGTGCACTTAGAACTCTAGAGGACTCAGGTGTTTCTCTTTGCTTTGTTCATGGGAAAGTAAGTTTGAAATCACTGAACTACTGAAGGTAGGAACAGAGGAACACACGGAGGGGAGATGTGAAGGAAGCTTGCCTAGACTGCAAGGCTTTCAATTCTATTTCTAGCACTGCAACTCTCTGATAGGTAATCAGAATTTTGAAGATGAATTAAAAAAACATAATTTTCCCCAGTGCATTCAAATTCAGGCCTGATTTTTCCCTTGTTGAAGTAGATGGCATGGCATGAGTTTGAAGCCAGAGTAGTTTGGAGGTGGGGGAAGAGGCCAGGGTGAGCGGTGTGGTCACATTGTTATCTTCCCAAATGCAATTCCAGGAGAGGCTTTAACCCTGTATTCCCACAGTGTTGTCTGGAAGGGAACTGATTTGTGCTGTCCCCGTGTCTCAGCATTCAGAGTGGCAGGTGCTACAGTGATGCATGGTTGTGCCAC
Source organism: Microtus ochrogaster (assembly GCF_000317375.1). Classification (NCBI taxonomy): domain Eukaryota; kingdom Metazoa; phylum Chordata; class Mammalia; order Rodentia; family Cricetidae; genus Microtus; species Microtus ochrogaster. The sequence continues at coordinate 42,451,832 of NC_022028.1, read as the reverse complement.
GGGTCTCAGAGCTCTAGCTGTGTAACCACTTAACTCAGATCTACCTTTTCGTGATGCTTGCTTGAATTTGATTTTCATTGTTTGTAAGAGAAGCTCACTGTTAGTAGCTTTCCATCCCTCCTCCCCCATACCTCCTTTATTTCCCTCACCCTCCTTTAAAGACTCTGTGTAGATAAATCTGGCCTCGAACTTACAGAGATCAGCCTGCTTTGTCTCCCAAGTGCTGGGATTAAATAAGTGTACACCACACCTGGCGTCCATGCCACTCCTTCACGCTTTTTTTAAATTCAGTAAATGTTGAGAATGGCCTACAATATAGTTGTACACATTGTTTTTGTTGTCAAGGATGAGAACACAGCATCAGTAATCAGTGGCTTGTTTTTGTTGTTGTTGTTTTTGTTTTTTCAACAACAAAGTAGTTGCCAAAGGGGCTGAAAAAGTACTGGAAGGAACTGAATGGATGAGGTGGAGCTGTGTCTGTACAACATTAGGTTGCTGTGTGGGGACTTTGTGCTTCTGAGGTTGGAGTAACAGTGTTAGGGTGTCTGATCGTTGAGGTCTACAAAGACTTGGTGCTAATTATACTTTCTGATGTTTATATAACATTGCTGACAGCCTGCTCTTCTGGCTAGCTCCTTTTTTGGCAATGCCCTTTGTGGTGGTTGAAGTAGGTATGACCCCCATAGACTCCTGTTTGAATGCTTGGCCCATAGGGAGTGGCACTATAAGGAGATGTGGCCTTGTAGTCACTGTCACTCTGGAGGTGTGTTTTGAGGTCTCACGCTCAAGCCACTCCCAGTGTGACAATTTTCTTGCTGTTGATTGTGGATCATTTAGAACTCTCAGCTCCTCCAGCACCATGTCTTCCTGCATGCCGCCATGCTTCTCGCCATGACAATGATGGACTAAACCTCTGAACTATAAGCCCACCCCAATTACATGTCTTCCTTTATAAGAGTTGCCGTAGTCATGGTGTCTCTTCACAGCAATAGAAACCCTAACTGAGACACCCTTAAAAACAACAAAAAACCCTAGTTGGTACCAGTGTGTATTTCTAAATTTAAAGGTTGGTATTAGTATATTTTAAATGGATTTAAGGTAGCTAGAAAAATCTTCCTGGAGTTCCTCACATTCACTGGACCACCAGGAGGCGCCAAAACAGCAGCTTTAAGGTAGATAGCACCCATCAATTCTGTTTAGCCATCTTCAAGAACCTTCTTTTCTTCCCTAACGGCAACTCTCCCTCCTTTATCACACTTGGCACCAGCCTGTCACTGATAAGTTTGGAAATGTTATAACAGTGTTTGTATGTTTTGAAGTATAAACAATACTTTTTTTATAATTGAACTTAGAAAATAAAATGAATTTATTACTCTGAATTTGTAAAACTTCCCAAGCAAAAAGTAAAATTATGCACAACTGGTACTATCAATTGTTTATCATTCACAAATCAGATACTTTTGGTAATTCAACCACTGGCTGTATTTGTTATAAAATACATTAAACATAAAACCATCCTTTTGTAAAGTTAGAAGTGCTGACCAAGAAACTGCAAATTTAAATTAAATGCTAAACATGAATTTTAGATGTGTTTTAAAAAACTATCATTTAAACCAGACTCATTAGAAACTATAATGGTTTCTAATATAAGCGTGATGTTTAAGAAGATCAAAAATGGTAAAAGATGTATTTGCAGGTTCCTTCTGGGTATAAAATGGCAGAGGTTGGAGAATCCCCAGCATCCTCTGCTCCAGATCATCCCTAATCTTAAACCTTAAGCACCGGCACTACAACTAAAGCATTCTGTACATTACGTTTGTGACAGGTCGTAGGAGAACAGAAAGAGTTGGTAATGTGTGAGATGACTTTCAGGTTGTCTATATAAGGTGTAGCTACAAAATATGAATTTCATTTTTAGATGTACATTTTACCCTCAAGATCTCGTTATACACACACACAGAATTTTTTTTTTAGGTTTCCAAGATTTCATTATAAATATGTTTCCAAAATCTGAATCTGAAGTTTGTCTAAAGTGCACACAGGGACAGGAAGGTTGTCTAGCATCCATGATATCCTGGGCTCAGTCCCCACTTCTGCCAAAGGGTGGCAGGGAGTATAAATTGTTAAGTGGTTAAGCATTGGATTAGGTGTGTTCAAATCCTGACCACCCCCTTGGGGTTGGACTAGGCCTCTTGTCCAATGTCCGTGAGATTGATCATATTTATTATTTGTAGGACAGAATGCCTAGTATAACTTTGAGGGGAGGAAGGGTCTCTTGCCTTGTGACTGCAGAGATTTCATGCCACATCTTGAATCTTTTGATGGTGGGTCCAAGGATAGACAGGGACCTCTTGGAAAGATGTAGAGAAAGAAAGTATTCATGGTTGAGAGTGGACAGGAAGTAGAGGAAAGAGATACAGGAAGCAGTTGGGGCAAGATCTAGTTCCCCAAGGAAACATCCCAGTGATCACTTTCTGAAGCTAGCTGGCCCCACGTCCTGCACCACAAGCTGGGAGCCAAGCCTCCAGCACATGCGCTCTGATGGACATTTCAGCTACAGACCATAACACCTAACTGTAGCTAATGGAGCTACCAAAGCAGGCCTTGCTTTCCAGCTTCATGTAGTACCCTTTCCTGACTCTAGCTCTCATTTGTCATGACTGTCTTGGCAAATAGGCATGCATTGTTTCCATAAAACATCTCTACTTTGGAATTTTCAGTTTTTCTTAGCTCTAAGGTTTTCTATAGGTTATAGCTTTAAGATAACTTAGATTTCTTATTTTTAACACATTTTTGGGGGGTTTATTTGCGTGCATGTATGCAGGTTTGTACCTGTACATGCAGGTGCCCCACCAAGGAGGCCAGGAGAGAATTGGGCCCTCAGCTGTAGTCTGAGACAGTTGGGAAGCACCTGATGTGGTGCTGGGAACCAAACTCTTGAAGAGCATTATGTGTTCTTAGTACTCTCTGCAGAGCTCACTCTCCAGCCCAGCTCTGAATTCTCTTTCCTAGAGTACTCCCTCTGGCGTGTTAGTCAATGGAGGAGGGCAACAGGTAACGTTCTCCAGCTCCTGGTGTCTGGGGTTCGGTTTTGTTTTTTGCATTCTCCTGGCTTGTTTGATGCCCTAACACGTGGTCTGTTCTGCACTGTAATCCATGTGTTGGCCGTGTGCCAGCCAGCATGCAGGAGGGTCTCCTCTCCCCGAGTCCACTGCTCACATGATGTCACAGAGTAATAACCGTCTTAAGAGTTTTGTGAGCCTCCTCCTCTCTCCAGGGAGGGATATTCAAATTCAGAGGAAGTAGCTGTGATACAGCCTGTTACTAAACAGACATTCTAGACCTGAAGCCAGGCTCATCACAGCTTCTGAAGATGCCTTTCATCATAACCTGGGGTCTTAGGCCTCATCTTGCTTGGTTGAGACAAGCCCCTTTGAGTTTTGCCTCTGAGCCTGACAGGCTAGCTGGCCTACTCGAGCTGTCTGGAGTTTCTTCCACCTCCGACTTCCAGCTTCTGTAGGGGTGCTATGTGTCCAGATTCTACATGGGTTCTGAGGATTTGAACCTAGGTCCTTACACCTATATGGCAGATTAGCCACCGAGCCATATCCCAGTCCCTACATAAGCCCTATGTTCATTAAAATGTAAGTTCTAATAGACAGGGAGAGAGGGGGAAAGTGTATATATATGTTTTTTCCTCAGCTAAGCCTACCCTGTGTGGGGCCCTCTGCAAACCTGACTGGTGGGAGTGGGAAAGGCTGCTGGGGCCTGTGGACCCTCATCAAGTGTGCTCAGTTCCTCTTTGTTCTCTGGCTCTCTCTGCTTTGTCTCTGACAGCATAGTATCAAGTCTGTTCTGAAACTCGAGTTTTGGGAGTTTGTTGTGATTGTTGTGTCTTACGTATTAGGATGCAGGGATGCTCCGCTTTTCGCCTTCATCTCATGATGCATCATGTTCCATGCGACTGCACTCCAACTTCTGAACGGGTCTCTGAATGATGTTTCCAACATTAGAGAACCCTGATTCCGTGAATACACTCATCTACCTCATTTTGTCCTGCTACGATTCGGACACATTCCATAAAGCAGAATGCTAGAGACATTTGCATCTGCGACTTTGACCTACAGTGCTGTAGTAGCAGACACAGGTAGTTCCAGTTACAGACCAGCTAGCCGTGTGTGTCCAAATAATTTTTAGTTGAATGCGTGTTGTGGCATTGTACAAACTACCATGATTTGTTTCCTGTATCTTCTCTCAGTGAATGATGTAATTGCTTATGCCACCTTGACCTGTTTCCCAGAGCCACACTGTTGTTCTGACGGCACTGCTCATCCCAGGGGTCTGGCAGTTCTCATTATCACAACAGCAGCAAGGCAACCTCGTTTCCTAAGTGTGTGTCCCTCAATGGTCTCACTTCTCTGGTTAGGCCACCACCTCTAGCCCCTGGGAATTTCCTCTGTGAACCCAGCAGGATGGCATCCCTTGAGCCAAATTCCAAAGGCCTGAAGTAAATCAGCAGATCAACCTCCCTCCCAAGACCTGATTACACAGGCCCTGACCCCACACTAGCTTGCCGCCACCCCTTCCCCCTACGCCCACCCCCATTCCTGCCGCCTTTCATCCTCACTGCCTCAAGGAGAGCCATCTCTTCCCCAGGAAGAAAGCAAACAGCAGATGGACAGAGTGTGATGTGTGTCCCCACGCCTCCGTGCAGGGGACCTCTGATCTCTGCCTGGCCTTGTTTGCAAATGCCTTTCCCCTAACAGCAAAGCACTTCAGAGACTTGGGATGGGGACAGCCAAAGCACCTGGAAGCTAAAGACTTTGCTGCCCAAGCAGAAAGTAAGAAATGTTTTCTGTTGACATCTCCAGCTTACAGTGGTTTGAAACTGTGTGTCAGAGAGCTTGCAGTTACCTAGAGCTCAGAGGCGGTGGTCTTGGGGTAGAGACAGTTCTCACAAAAGGCACTGCAGCCACAGCCATGGTGGCTTTGAAGCTGGCTGGGCACTGAAGGGTCTGGAACAGTCTCTATTGGTGAGAGTGCTTCTGATCTCATAATTCTGTTGGTATTTTCGGGTGTATGGATTTAAAATTACCAACAATGACTAGTTTATTGGTTGCACAGAGTGAGTGGCACTTCATTCCAGGATTGTCACAAGTGATTGATAGTCACTTCTTTCCTACTGGCTGAGTCCTGTAAATCACAGACCTTACCCTCTAATCTCCATCCAAGGTGAGGACCGGTGGGGGGTGGAGCTCGGGCCCTGGAAAGATAAGCTACAAAGAATAGCAAACTAGCAAGTCAGACACTTCCTGGTAGGGCTTAACTGGGAAGTTCACACAAACCATGACATCAGCTTTCTGGTTACAGTGGGTAAATACACTATGAGGCCTGAGCCAATAACAACTGGGGAAAATGTGGCCTGGATGTCAGCTGACCAGATCAGTTTGTGGTAATGATGGTGACCAGTCTGGCGGCCTTGTCCTGCAGCCTGGAAGTTCTTGTTTCTTAGTACCAGGTATGCACAGCTACTCATCCTATTAATTAAGACGCCATGTGATTGGGTGGCGAAGCAGTTTGTTTCACAAACACCAGAGGGCAGCAGAAGGTAGCATTTGACAGTTTCCATGACAGTTTCCAAGGGCCGCGGGCTCAGACTGATCAGCTCAAATCCTATGGGTCTGTGCTCTCCTCCTCTCTTGGCTACCTCTTTTCTCAAACCAGGGGGTACCTTTCCCTGTGCAGGCCACAGCCCACTGGGCCCCCCTCTTCTTCCAGGGAGTCAGGGAACTGGCTGAGGTTCCTGGTGCCTGAGACACTTCCAGATTGGGAAACGAGGTCCCAAATGCAATTGTAGCTTAGGCCCTCAGACAGACCATGGGAAATTTGGAAGGCGCGGTGGGCCAGGCCGGGTGTGGAGGGAGCACAGTTTCCCTAGTGGCTACCCAGTTGCTGGCTTCAAGGGTGACAAGGTATGGGGTGTGGGCAGGCAGGTTTTGTCAGCACAGTGCTACAGCAGTGTGGCTTTGAAGGCAGCCCCTTTCCTGACTGTGTTAAGCCCCAGGAGCAGTTTTCTGACTCCACTGCCTTGGTCGTGGCAGGGGTATCTGCACCATGGAGGCCAGTTCTTTGTACTGTTCTCAGAGTTATTTCCTGAGCCCCATGCCCACGTGTGCGGTTTCAATCTTCCCACCCTTCTGCCTGGAGCCAGTCTGCTGCATTCCTTCAGCCTCTTCCTGTTTAATTAAAGTGGTTTCTACTTTCTGAGGCTGACCTCGAATGATACACAGGCTGAAGGTGAGGCAGCTTAGCATGGTTAATCTGGAGCTGAGCATGCTCACACAACATATAGCAAGCTTGCCCAGGTCCACAATGACTGTGGCTGGTGGAACAGACAGACCTGAGGGTCCCTGCCAGTATCTTCAGCTACTTCACGGACCTTCCTGTGTATGAAGCACAGCTGCCCTGAGTTCTTTGCTTCAGTGGCCCTCAGAGCAGCATTAGAAATACGGAACCTGAGGCTGTATAGAAAGGACTCAGTGGGTAAGAGAACTTGGCAAGCAGAAGGATTCAGCACCCACATAAAATGACTGCTTGTGTTTGTAAGCACAGCGCTGGGGGATAGAGACAGACTAGCTGGGGTTTGCAGGATGCTGGAATAGCTGGAAAAACAAAGAGCTATAGGTCATGTGTGTCTATGTGTCGGTGTGTGCGTGCAGATGCCCCTGTGTGTATGGAGGTCAGAGGACAACTTGCAGCATTCTCTCTGTTCACCACGTGGGGCCCCTGGCTCAAATTCAGGTCACAAGCTTGACATGAGCTGCTTTTACGGTTGGACCTAAGCTTAGATTTGAGGCCATTTGTGTCAGTTGAGTCCTGGGGGAAAGCACATACAGATAAAACTAGTTAGGAAAGCGTGGGTTTTCCTGCAGAACATGCATTGAAAGATGAGGGGGAGAGAGGGTAGTTGATTTTGATGTGGACAGTTTATTAAAAAGCATACTGATGATAGCTGTGCTTGCTTAATAAAGAAGCAAATCTTGAACATTTGGTGCTGCAGGATGTACAACAGCATGCAATGTTTTGCAGAGTTCATTGATATTTGATTTTATAGTTGCCAATGCTGAGAATGCTGTCTCACTTCAATATGTAATACAAAGTGAGAGGAGTATAGTTAGGGCATTTCAGAAATTGTTGATGATTCCTTAATCCCAGGCCAGAATTCATTTTATGAAACTCAGCATTGCAAACAACATTTTTTAAAACTCAGGTATTCTGACAGAACAAAATCCCAAGGTATGCTAATATGATACTTCCACACTGAGGAATGTCTGTAAGAAAATAATAAAACTTTGTTTTTGATAACCTGTTATCAAAAACTTATATTTTTAAAAGAATAAGCAACTATATAGGTATGGTAAAAAAAAAAAACACAGTTTTTAACAGTGGCCTCAAATCTGTACCAAGGTGATATGGTATTCCCTTCTGTATGCTGTGAATATGTTTTATTACCATTGGTTAACATAAAAGCTTCTTTGGGCCTATGACATCGCAGAATAGAGCAAGGCGGGAATTCAAAGCAGAGATAGAGGAGAAAAGAAGGCGGAGTCACTTTATAGCTGCCTTAGGAGAAAGACGCCCACCCCAGAACCTTACCAGTAAACCACAAGCCTCATGGTAATACACAGAATAATAGAAATGGGTTAATTTAAGATGTAAGAAATACACTTAAGCTATATCGGTCAAACAGTATTGTAATTAATATAGTTCCTGTGTGATTATTTCGGGTGTGGGCGGCCAGGAAACAAACGAACAACCTCTGCCTACACCAAGATGTTCTGGGCAGCATTTGTTGGTGCTGTGTAGTGGGTCAGAACGCATGGTGTGCAGTGTGCATGTTATGTGTTTGGGAATAAGCTGCCCTGAAGCTCAGTGATCACTGAGGGCCACTGCTGCCATAAGCACCTCGGAGTCATGACAGGCTTAGTTTGGGATTGATTTTTTTATATTGCACAACCTTTGTGTGCTTGGCAAATTGTCCCTCCGCCCTCCCTCCCCCCACTAACAAATGCAGCCCAAACACCTTGGTGGAGGTAGAGGCTGCTCGTTTGTTTCCTGGTGGTCTCTCCTGACTCTCAGTCTCTGCCCCTCTTCCACCAGGCAGAGTCAGCCACACCAGTCAGTGTAGTAACTCCTGCTCTTACCTGCTGGTCCTGAGTGAACCCTGGCTGAGCCACAAGCCGCAGGGATCCTTCTGTCTCTGCCTCCAGAGCTTTGGGGTTTACGGGTGTGGTCTACTGTGCCCACCTTCTTCATCCACACTTCTGTCCTTGTACCCACCCAACAAAACTAACGATTTGGGATGCCAGCTCTAATACATTTAATTTATGTATGTGTTTGGACCTATTTTTGGATTTAAAAATTCTATTTAAAGTCGGGTGAGTTGGTCTTGTCTTCCACAAACACTATCCCAATTCACTGTATGAGACTTATAGCTTTATTTTTCTGTCTGGTAGGGCCATGTTTCCTCCCCATCATCGCACTGTCTTTCTTAGCTCCTGGCTCTTTCCTCTCATCTTTGTTTCTCTGTGGCTGCGTTTGAGGCCAGTCTGGTGTACTTAGTGAGTTCCAGGCCAGCCAGGCCTACAGATTGGTAGAGGAGGCGTGGCAGCAGGAGCAGAAGCTGGCTAATCACGTTCCAACAGCATACAGGAAGGAGGGGGGCGGGGCAAGGGGAGGGAGAAATGAGAGGAAGAGAAGAGGAGAGAGAAACAGAACAAGAAATGGGGTCAGACAATAGGTCCTCAAAGCTGACCCCCAGTTAGATACTTCCTCCAGCAAGGCTCTGCTTCCTAAAGGTTCCATGACGTCCACAGAGAGGGCCACCTACTGGGGTAGAAGTGTTCACACATGCCCTCCTGTGGGGCACACTTCCATCCAACCCACAGGGTGAGGCTATATTTAAAGTGGGTCACTCCGTTAACAAGGCTCACATTTCAGTGTGGCCTGAAGGACAAAAGAGACTGGATTTCCATCCTAACCTCTTCCCACTGCTATGTCGAAACATTTCCTTCTTGAAAGTTGGTTACAGCCTGATGGGGGAAGCCTCCGACCTCCTTTCTTCCGTGGTCTCCAGTGACACTTTAGGGAGAGGCGCCGCCATCATTTTGGTAAGACCCAGGGAGACAAAAGAGGCTGAAGGGTGGTGACTCAGTCCCCTGCCCCTCCCCTTCCCAGAGTTCTGCTTACCACATCAGTGAGCCAGGCCCTATTGAAGATGTAAACACAGCTGTGGTGTTGATAGCAGTCATTGGAGAGGTTGGGAGCCAGGGCCAGAAGGGAAACTGCCCTTACCCATCATGCCTTGAGCTAGAAGGGTTTCTTGAATTCATTCTTTGTGTTGCTTTCTTTGTATGTATAGAAAGTTTGGTCAGAGGTTAAGAGCACTGGCTGCTCTTTGAGAGGTTCTGAGTTCAATTCCCAGCAACCACATAGTGGCTTATAACCATCTATAATAAGATCTGGTACCCTCTTCTGGCATGCAGACATACAGGCATACATATTGAACTTAATAAATTTTAAAAAATGTTTTCAATATCATCACTATGAACTTCAGAGCCATGTTCTCGTCTGCGAAGTAGAGGTATGAATGGAGAAAGTATAAGGGCTTAGGTGTGACAGACAATTGATATACGGTGAATTCTAATGGAATTTCTTAAGAGACGTTTCTCATTTTCTATCCCTTCAGTGACATGACACACTCTGATACCCTTTCATTGCAAGTCAAATGGAGACAATAAACCAATAAACTATCTCCGTTGAAATTTATCCTTTGGTTGTCCTTTGATATAAAGGAGAAGAACTGAGTTCCGGGGTCAACTTTGGCCATCTCCCTACTCCTTAGTATCTAGTGCCCAAAGTATCTTCATTGGGATTGTACCTCTCTGTCACAGTCAAACTATCTGACCCCTACCTACCCATGCTTGGGTTTGTATCCGTGCCGATGTGAAGCTGCTATGGGTAAGGTGTTTTGTCTGAAGCATCCGCCAACAAAGCAGGCGACAAGACAGTTCAAGAGCACGCAAGATGTAGCAGAATTCAGTGGGATGGAATCACGACCGAGTTACAATGACAAATACAAACGGCCCGACCCCGATGTAGGCAAGCTGAAGAGGTTCTCAGTAGAGGGCTCTGGTGTTATTCAGAACAATTGAACAAACATTTCTTTTGATAAATGTTACGGTTGGAAGCTTCCATCACTTCTCATTGACGTCAAAGGAGTTATTTTGCAAGCGCCTACTTCTTTGGGGGTTAAACGTCCCAGCCCCGAGAGGAAGAAGCAGTTGCGGGCTTGTTTAGTCAACTCAGAACACATTTGTATGGAAACTACTATTTATCACACACAGTTTTAGGCACTAGGAGTAGAGAAGACTCGGACTGAGACCACGACCACGTGGTCTTTAGCTTCTTGAAGATCACGTGACCACGGGGAGCCGAACGTCTCTGTAACAGATTCCAGGTTGGATGAGTACTTTGGCCGAGGACTACGTGGAGCTCTTGAGGGTCGTGAGAGGACATTATGAAGAGCAGTGACCTATTTAGAGAATAGGACTGGCTTCCTACCCTTGGCACAGTAAGTCAAGGGAACGCCAGTTGAGGAAGGCAGGTGCCCTCCTCCCCTTCTGGGTGCGTTCTGAAAATGCATGTGCTGACGTCTGGTTACGCAAAGAGCTCGTGTAACACGTGGTGGCACATGGGCCAATCTAAGCATACCAGCCGTTCTTTCCCAGAGAATTGAAAAGACATACACTTTGGCATGGTTATCTAGCAATAGGGTTTAATGGGAAAAAATGACGTGCTAATTATATGCATCCACTTCACAGCGATGGGAGCCCAGGGCCCTATTTTATGTCCTGTGGCTACAAATCGCTAGCGTCTGTTTCATTTCACGGCAAGAATTGAAAGCGTTCGTGGGACAGAATGTTGTTTTGTTTCAGTAGGTTGTTAAGGTTCCTTAGCAGTTTTAGCCAGTAACTGCTTTCAGCTTTAAGAAATTAATATTTCCATTTGGTTGTCTGATCCAAAGACGGTGTAAGCAGATTCTTCTGTTTCTCATGCTTTATCCTCCAGTTAGTGTGGTTTAAGGTAATCAATCATTTAGCTGAGAGTTTAAAAATGCTGGCTACCAATCTGTCACACATAAAACTTATATTTGAGTGGAGTTGGGCTCGTTCAAGGGTTTCAGGAATTGGTCAAAGTTAGGCCTCAAAAATGCTCTAGGATTTTGGATCCTACTCAGCTTGGGAAGCCGCCCCTTGAATTCGTCCAGGTAAGGGCCTGGTAAGCCAGGATTCCTCAGAATACTTGACAGAACTATGTGGTGGCTGATGCCTTGGGCTACTAAGCAAGTTCCTTTCTTTCTTTTTTAAGATTTATTTATTCATGTTTAGTGTCCTGTCTGCATGTACCCCTGCCTGCCAGAAGAGAGCACCAGATTTCATTGTGGGTTCTGGGAATTGAACTTAGGACCTCTGGAAGAGTAGCCAGTGCTCTTATCTCTGAGCCATTTCTCCAGCTCCTCAGCAAGCTTCTAGCTACTGTCTCCTGGAGATCTTTCTATGACAAGCCAGAGGGGAACCCCTCTCTCCTGTTTTTCCTTGGGGCCCGCAGCTAGGAGTTGTTTATAAATATAAAGAAATAACTCAAGTGCGTATGCCTCTGCTCTTTGAGGATCTCTCTCCTTTCGGCCACTAGGGGGCCAAAGGTCATCCCTAAGGAGCCTTATCTTAGTCACCCTACGTGACTTGAGGTCACGACCAGTCTAAGCTTTCTGCCCAAATGCCCTCCCACCATGTGAGTTTCCTGTGTGGTAACCAATGACTTCAAACTTGGGGCTTCAACAGCTTATCCAACATCTTACTGTTTGAAGGTCAGAAGCCTGAAATGGTTCTGCTGGATGAATTCAAGCTCAGGGGTGTTTTGCTTTCTCTAAGCCCCAAGGGAGAAGTCTTCTTGCTTTTGTGAATTTCTTTGTTTTTGCTTTCTTGTTTTTGTTGTTGTTTTGAGACAGAGTTTCTCTGTGTAAAAGCCCTGGCTGTCCTGGAACTCACTCTGTAGCCATGCTGGCCTCTAACTTAGAAATCTGCCTGCCTCTGCTTCCTGAATGCCAGCATCGAGGGCGTATGCCACCCACGCCTGGCTGATAATCCTTATTTTGAGGTCAATTATAGCAGCAGGAATTCCTTCTTGCCACTAACTAATGAGGTCACGTGCTCTGGGAAGAATGGGGGACACTTTGGGGGTTTACTATTCTGTTCAGTGGCCTTCTTCAGCGTTAGCAAAATTTCCTTTTGTTGTCTCGTGACTCCCTGCTAAGTTAGATGGAGGATCTGACAATGGAGCCCACGGGGAGACTATGCAGAACCATTCCCTACTTCCTCTCCTACGTCAGTTTACGTGCCCTAAGTTTTATATTACTACAAATGGCGCCCACGTGGACAACTGCTTCCACATAAAGCCTGAGACAGCTTGGGAAGTAATTCTAGAACAAAATGAAAGCATTGTGCCTGGTTTCTTGGTAGCAGCGATTTCTCGGTTCTGCTCTGCTTGCTAGAGTCAAGCAAGCGCTCTCATCTAAGAGAGGCTTCCTGACTCAGC
>NC_022028.1:42429874-42436582 GCF_000317375.1 Microtus ochrogaster | reverse complement strand
AGTGTTTAAATGAATACAATTTGTGTGTTGTTATTTCGGGGCATAAGCTAGCAGGCGGCCCGGGGTGCTGGGGACGCAGCCCCGCCGCTCCCATTACTACACTAAGTCAACTGCAGTCCCCCTAGTGCTGACACAGAAGGGCCTTCGTAGCACCCTGGAACCACTTCCTGGTGCCTCTTGGTGATCTTCCTTCTTAATATATGCATCGTCCCTTCCTCAATAACCTCTGAGCTTCTGACCCCTAGAGACTCCTTCAGGTTCTCTGAGTTCAGGATCACTCTGTAGAGGACCCATTGATGCATACTTTCCCACTAAACTCCTTTCTTATATGGAGTTTGTCACCCACAATGTCATGCCAACAGTTGATTCATTTTTGTGATGAGAAGAGTTACAGATTCTCCTCAGTTGTCTGCTTTGACAAAGTAATGCAACTTTTTGTTTAATTTGTGATTAGCTTTTCTTGTTAGATTTGTAGAGTTCTTTATAATTTCCCGGGGACCAATTCTCTACCAGGTATGTGTTTTGGAAAGATTTTTTTTTTTCATAGTGCATGACTTGCCTTTTCCTTTTTCTTGCCTTATAAAATTCATGGTTTTTTAAAGATTTGTTTTTATTTACATTTTTTAATGTTTATTTTATGCGTATGGATTTTTTGATTGCCTGGATGTCTGCACATGATGTGCTGGATGCTCACAAAGGTCAGAAGAGAGCATCAGATCCTCTGGAACAGGATGTACAGATAGATGGTTAAGAGTTGCCACGTGGATGCTAGGAATTGAGCCTGGGTTATCTTCAAGAACAAATGCTCTGCTGAGCCACATCTCCAGCCCCCTTTTATTGTTTTCTTTTTAAATTAATATTTTGTTAAGTCTTTGAGTATTTCAGACAATATATTTTCATCACATTCACCACACTTCCCATCCCCTGACTTCATAGCCTTTGATTTATTATTTTTGTTTAATAACCCATGCTTCCTAAATACTTTTGGGTGTAGGGCTATTTACTGGAGCGTGGTCAACTTACCAGGAGTCACAGCCTTAATGAAAACTGGCTCTTTTCTCTCCTCCTGAAGCCATCAACTGTCAGCAGCTCTTCAGCTTGGGGCGGGGCATTCCGTGCTGGAATGCTGATTGGCTGGATCCTGTATAGGCCCTGTGTAGGCGACCAGGGCTGCTTGAGCTCTTGAATGCAGTGGTCCCTGTCATGTTCAGAAGACACGGTTACGTTCCAGCTTCCCCTGACTTTTGGTTCTTGCGATCTTTCTGTCCTCTTTACTAGGATGGAACCTAAACCTTCGGGAAGGGTGTCTTTAAAAAAATAATCTCTTCCACCATGCCAGCCATATTGTCAATCTGGCTTTGTAAATTATTACAGAACATTGGTTTTTATTATGATGTTTCATATCTGTCATTGTATCTTGTTTATATATTTACCCTCTACTATCCAGCATGCCCTCCCTTTTTTATATGGAATAACATTTCACTTTGTGGCTATAAGTATCACATTTTCTTTTTCCATTCATCTGTCGGTGGGCCTCTAGGCTGGTTTCGTGTCATAGCTGTTGGGCCTAGCACAGCCCATCAGCATGGGTGTTCGGGGAGGGGTGGTGTGCGTGAATTCTGTCATGTGTACACCCAGGCATGTTGTGAGGAGGCATATGTGAGCTCCATCTTTAGTTTTTTTTGTTTGTTTGTTTGGTTTTTTTTGTTTTTTTGTTATTTTGGATTTTTCGAGACAGGGTTTCTCCGTAGCTTTTTGGTTCCTGTCCTGGAACTAGCTCTTGTAGACCAGATCTGCCTGCCTCTGCCCCCCGAGTGCTGGGGTTAAAGGCGTGCGCCACCACCGCCCGGCTTCGATCTTTAGTTTTATAGAAGAAATTCCACCCTGATTTCTGTAGTAGCTGTGGCTGTTTGCGTTCCCACAATCTCAGTGCACGCCACATCCTCTTCAGATTTTATTCTTGTTTTGTCTTTTGGTTTGATAGCTACGCCACCTGGGGCTAGATGGAATATTAAGAGGAGAACAGTGTTGTTTTTGTAATGAACAAAAGTTACACGCTCATGTGGAGGCTGGAGGTCATGCCCAGGTGTCATTCCTCAGGAGACATCGTGACGAGTGTGTGTTTGAGGCAGGCTTTCTCACCAGGTCCTTGGTTGATCAGTGAGTCTCGGAGATCCACCTGTCTCCACCTCCCCAACACTGAATTAGAAGCACAAACCATCACCGTGGCTTTTGATGCTTTTAGGTGCCGGGGACTGAACTCAGGTCTTCATCCTTTCTCAGCAAACATTTTACTAATTGGATTATTTCTTCGGTCCTAAGAAAAATCTTCAATTTTGATGGTATATAGTGATCAGTGTATTGTTTTACAAATTATCCTTTGATGTGATATATAAGAATCATTTATTTAACCCATCACTGCCTTATATGTTGTCACTGTCCTAAATGCCATTTTTTTTTCAGTTCTGATTTTTCATTTCACGTGTCCAGATGCCATACTGTTTCTCTCCTCTCCATCTTTCCCCAGGAGCACAGTGCCTGGCTGTTCCACTTTCAGTGAAATCAAAACAAGGCAGGGAATTGAGCAGTGTCAGCACAATCCTTCCAGTAAGCCGACCTCCAGATTCTCGCTTAGCATTTCTGGACAACTAGCACAGCCTTGATGAGTTAAAGGCGCACACAGGGGCTTTTCAAAATCATGCATCATTGGTATTTGACAGTTTCCTATGTGTAAACAGTCCGTGCTCATCTTATCCACCTCAGCTCCCTCCTCCCACTCTGAACACCCCCATCCCCATCCCATTCCTCCACCTCACTCTAGTTCCCCTGCTCTCTCTCTCTGGTAACCCACGCAGCCCAGTTAATGCCGCCTGTTAGACTATTGCCTGGTACTGTTGCCTTGACCCTGTGCAGGTGATCACAGCTGTATTGATGAGTGCAGTGGTCATGTCACACCCAGCAGACAGCCTTACTCCGAGGGTTAAGAAGAATTGCGTGAGTGAGGTGTCCAATCCCATGGACAAGTTATATGTGACAATATGTTTTCCATGGAAGTGTATAAAAATAATAGCCAGTTATGATGCATACTCCGAAGTAAATCCACTCCTGTCTGCTATACTTGGGAGGGCTATGGAAACATATTCCAAGAACAAGTCCATGGTTTTTCGGAGAAACTGAGGTCATAAGACTCTTGTTTTCTTGAAGTTTTCTCTCAAGCATTCAGAAATCTCACAGGACTCCATTCTTGAACTGCGTTCCAACATTCCTGATGTTTCCTGCGCTTTGGGGAGGGTCTGTTTATATATTTCCCTTTTAGGGCTCAAACAGGTAGTTTTCTAAGTGGGTCATTCTCTTTGTCTATGCTAACTGAAATGTGTTTCCAAAGAAGACATTGACTTTCTGCCTGACTTGGCCCGGATATAGGGGCAGAAAAAGCAGCAGCACACATGCGTCTTTATTTTTGATTGTTCTTTTTACAGTTCAGGAGCATAGAGATATAAAACCTTATGTAAGTACTGTGCAAGTAGGTACTATACTGTAGACTTGTTGTTATTTGTTTCTTTGTGACAATGCCTTACTATGTCGGTCTGGTGAACTTAAGTAGTCTATTGTGGAACCCAAACTGGCCTTGGACTCATGGAAATCCTTCTGCCTCAGTCTCCTGAGTGTTGGGATTTCAGGTATGCACCATGGTGTCCTGTGTTTACTGTTTTGTTTATAGAATCAACACATAGCAAGGTCTGAACATGTTTAGAACACAGTTTTTCCCCCAAATATTCACAGTCAACAGTTGACAAAATGCACAGATGCAGAACCCGGGCGTAATGAAGGGTTACTGTGTTCTGTATATACTAATTTCTTTTTCTTATACAGCGAACTGTAATATTGCTTGTAACTTAGTGCAGTCGCATGCCTGACCAATAACTAGTGAACTTGAAAGGAAGGCCAAAACGAGCACTCTTTCTTTTCCTGATAGATATTAAAGCTTCTGATGAGAGACTCCAGGTCTCTAATAGCTGCTGGGAAGGACAGCTACCATATGCTACCCAAGAATGCATAGGAATGGGCTGGAATGGAAATAACCCCTATAGGCTCATAGGAGTGGCACTATTAGGAGGTGTGGCCTTGTAGGAGTAGGTGTGGCCTTGTTGGAGGAAGTGTACTTTCTTGCTTAGAGTATTTTTGTTGTTGTTGTTGTTTCTAGTTTAAGAATCCCTTACCACAGCAAGGAGATGACTTGGTGGATTAAGGCCTTGCTGTGTGAGTGTGGGAACCAGCAGCAGATAGCTAGCACCTGAATAAAAAGCTAAGCCTCAAACCCAAGGTCATCCTCCTTCCTCAGCCTACTTAGTGCTGCACTTACAAGCACAGCCAGCAATGGGTGGGATAATCACCCTACCTCTTTTGTGAATGGGGTTATTTTTTGCACAGTGCACACCCACTTCAGAAGCAGCATAGCCACTGCCCTCTGCAGAAGCTTCTGGCTCATCTGGTGCACCTTTCTGCCTCCTGAAGCACAGGGCAGAAGCTGTTATTGTTTCATTCATTCATATTCCTGACGTCAGCAGCTGCAGCGACCGGCAGATGCTTTGTGGCACACACACCTGGTACATCAGGAAGTCGTTCAAATCAGGGCAGGATGCTCAGGAGAAGTGGTCTTCAGACTGAATGGCTAAGCCACTGGGCAGTTTGAAAATGGAGACCGAGATAAGTTCCTAGGGATGAGGAGAGACGAGAGACTGAGCTTATGCTATTCCAGTGGGAATACAGGAAGGAAGCAGGTTGGAAACAGAATTAAAAAGAGAATTACTGTGTCACTGAATAAATTATGTGTTTCCTGCAACACAAAGTCATTCAGCAATATAATGGTGAAGGTTCCCCAAGGGTCTCCTGTATTACAGGCTTGGAGGTCGGACAGCATCACTGTTGAGAGAACGTGGGGCCATTAGGTGGGTCTCAGTTGGGGATTATGTGGATGCTCCTTTTTGCTCTTTGACTTCCCAGACACTAAGGGTTGAACAGAACAGGTCTCCTTTCCCATGCTCTTCCCACTGCAGCATCCTGCCTTACCACAGGTCCAAAAGGCCGCAAGTCGAGAGTGTGAGCCAAATTGTTATTCTTGCTTTCAAGTGCACTCGCTGAGGGATCTTGTTATCATTATAGAAACTGGCCATTGTTCAGTGAGATATTCATAAGGAGAAATCTTAGTGCTGAAGAGATGGCTCACTGGGTAAGAGCTCTTCCTGTGCAAGCACAAGGACCTGAGTCTTGATCTCTGGCTCTCGTATAAAAAGCTGAGCACAACCCTATCTCATCTCTTCCTATAACACTAGTGCTGTGGGTGAGGGGCAGAGACAGAGGATCCTTGGCTCTTATCGACACCAAGGAAGATACCCAGTGTCCTCTCCTGGCCTCCGTGTGTGCGTGTAGACATACACACCTGCACATAGAAGTTCACACCCGGGCAGTGGTGGCACACACCTTTAATCCCAGTACTCAAGAGGCTGAGGCAAGGCAGATCTCTGTGAGTTTGAGGCCAGCCTTGTCTACAAGAGCTAGTTCCAGGACAGGCTCCAAAGCTACAAAGAAACCCTGTCTCAAAAAACAAAAAAAGAAAAAAAGAAAAAGAAAAAAAAGTTCACACATACTGAGAACACACATGAACATAAAAAGAAATTGCTCCCATCAATCCGATCACAGGCTATACCAGCATCTTATTTTTCTTATACACCCTGTTTGTATTATTTCAGTTATCTCAGAAGTAAGCAATTTTCATCTTGCCGATGGGTCTGGTCTCATTCTATCCCCTTCCCATCTGTACACTAATCCATTGCTTCATGAGCTCCAGCCTTGGAAGCTATGCCCATTTGTTGAAATAGGAGCAGCGGGGCTGCGTCCAAGGCACCCTGCCGCCCACATGGCTAGCTTATACCCCGAAATAACTACATGGAAACTGTATTCTTTTAAACATTGCCTGGCCCATTAGTTTCGGCCTCTTAACCCATTTCTAATAATCTATGTAGCACCACGAGGTGTGCTTACCAGGAAAGATCTTAACCTGCGTCTGTCTGGAGTGGGAGAACCATGGCGACTCCCTGACTCAGCTTCTTTCTCCCAGCATTCTGTTCTGTTTACTCCACCCACCTAAGGGTTGGCCTATCAAATGGGCCTAGGCAGTTTTTTTATTAATAAGAAATCACTCCCACATCACCCATTGTTTGATGGACTTTCAACTTAATGCAACTGATGTGGGAGTGTCATATATCAATCTGTTGATTTCATTGGTTAAGCAATAAAAAGAAACTGCTTGGCCTCATAGGTTAAAACATAGGTGGGAGGAGAAAACAGAATAGAATGCTGGGAGAAAGAGGAAGTGAGCTCAGAGACTCGACAGCTCTGTGCTCTGGAGCAGAGACGTCATGCTCCCGGCTCCTGGGCGGATGCGGGGATAGCTCTGCTCTCTGAAGCACACGCGATGAAGCTCCGACCTAGGATGGATGTAGGCTAGAATCTTCCCGGTAAGACCGGTGCTCACAGATTATTAGAGATGGGTTGATTGGGATATCAGAATTAGCCAGTGATGTGGGAGTGATTTCTTATTAATAAAGAAACTGTCTAGGCCCATTTTATAGGCCAACCCTTAGGTAGGCGGAGAAAACAGAACAGGATGCTGGGAGAAAGAAGTTGAGTCAGTGAGTCGCCATGGTT
>NC_022028.1:42427988-42429433 GCF_000317375.1 Microtus ochrogaster | reverse complement strand
ACACCTACAAAGCCCTGGAAGTTCTGTTGGGGGAATCTTTGTATTTTAGGTTACTTCTGAGTCATGAGGACTTTTGTCTTGCCTGTTTACCAGGGTCTAGTTCAGCTTTTTGTGCACACTGGCCCCGTCTCTGCTGGGTTTTGAATGAGCAAGTCAGTGAATGGCTCTACCTCACCCGGGATGGGATGTCAACCCATGTCTCACCATCTGGATGCAGTTTATTCTCAGTGTACTCTGATGTTGGCAAGATCTGGGAAGTCATTTAGACAGAGTGTGTACTTCTGTTCCTGAGGTTTGCCGGAGTCTGGAGTGCAGCCCTGAGAACATGATCTACAGCGTCTGTGTGAGGTTTGGGGCTTCGCTTCCTGGACCGTTGTCCACCAGTGTTTCCACAGCCTCCCCTCTGAGAAAGGGAAAGTTATCGCCTGTGGTAGAAGGAGTTTCCCATACTTTTTATCTCTGTGCAGTAGGCGCCTGAGCCCGGGCCAGGATGCTTGGCTGCTCCACTCTTCTCTGTGAGCTTCAGAGGAACAACACGGTTTGTGTTCAACTTGAATTTTTTTGTTATCACTGTGATGATTTTTTTTCTTTGTAAAGGGAAAACATAATTTTAGTTTAGATCAATATTTGATTTGGGATCCAGCCAACCTGAACCATAAGCATTTGGAATGGAGACTTTAGACTCACATCAGTCATGAGTAGTATGTAGAGGAGTATTCGGTACTTATTCTGAGTACTGGGTACTGTGTGGAAGAGCACTTGGTACCCATCCTGGGTACTGTGTGGAAGAGCGCTTGGCACCCATCCTGGGTACTGTGTGGAAGAGCGTTTGGCACCCATCCTGGGTACTGTGTGAAGAGCATTTGGTACTCATCCTGGGTACTGTGTGGAAGAGCGCTTGGTACCCATTGTGGGTACTGTGTGAAGAGCATTTGGTACCCATTGTGGGTACTGTGTGAAGAGCATTTGGTACCCATCCTGGGTACTGTGTGAAGAGCATTTGGTACCCATCCTGGGTACTGTGTGAAGAGCATTTGGTACCTTCCCTGTCCTAACATTTCTCTTACACCATTCAGTTTTAATCACTGTAGTGAAGTAGGAATTGTTTCTTCTTCTTCTTCTTTTTTTTTTTTTAATTTTTCCCCCAAAGTGGTTTCTAAGTTTTAATGAAATCCCTGTAGTCAGATGGCAGTGGTGCACGCCTTTAATCCCAGTACTTGGAAAGCAGAGGCAGATGGATCTGTGAGTTCAAGGCTAGCCTGGTCTACAGAATGAGTTCCAGGACAGACTCCAAAGTTACCCAGAGAAACCCTATCTCACCCCCCCCAAAAAAGAGGAAATCCCTGTTAATATCTTTTTCCCCCAACAAAATACTTTTATTGATTATTTGGGAATTTCACATAATGCATCCTGATCACAGTCACTTCTCAGTCCTCCCAGTCTGT
>NC_022028.1:42421861-42427654 GCF_000317375.1 Microtus ochrogaster | reverse complement strand
CCCCTTGCAAAGCTATGAGTTTTCACAAGTTTTCATCTCTCCTTCATGCTTGAAAGCTAGGATTCTGAAGCTTGCCTGGCCGTGTCCTGCAGAGGTAAGATGGCTTTCGGAGATGTCGTTCTAGCCATCCAGGGCCACCCTGGATAGAATCATCAGAAACAGGGTGAAGATGAAGATCTCTGCTCCTTAACCCCTTCCTAGGCACAGTATTCTCTCCTGACTTTAGAGGTGAGGAGCCAGGAAGCTAGAATGTCACGGTGGTTCGCATGATCACAGTTTACTGTAAAATTGAGGCTAACGCTCAGGCCTTCAGCCCCCCAAACTAACATCTTCCCACTGTGCTTATGGGGCAAGCAGACGTTCATGGTTAAAAGCTCAATATGAGTTATAGTCCAAGCCAGAGAACATGGCCTCATCCTTTTCATTACGGCAAATGTCCTGCATCACTGGAGATGCCTAGTTGCCCATTAATCCTCCCAGAGTGACCAACGGAATGTGCTCACCCTGGGGGCCACACTGGGGACCTTGCTTGACGGGCTGTCCACCTTCAGTACATAATGAATCCCAAGATGAGAAGGTTTCCCCCAGCCTCCAGTGTAGACCTCAAAGGAGCCAAAGTAAATAGAGCTTTCCGCCTCAGCAGCTGTATTTATTTTGGGCAGCTTCTCTATCTACAATGCCCGTTTACTTCCTCGGAGCTCCTCGACCTGTTTGTTTTCAACCTCCCGAGGTGTCCAGCTGTTGTATCTTCCCCCCGTCATAGAAAAGAGGACTGGACAAGTCTTCTGAAAGTTTTTTTTTTTTTTTGAGATCTTAAAGGATATAATCCAGAGGAGAGCTCGTCATATAGCTCTTTCCTGAGTGAGACACCAGCCTTCTCACACGGTGCATCCCAGCTAGCCAGGAGATGTCACTAGAAATGAGATGGGCATTGACAATTGCAGAATACTGAGAGTGGGGAAAGTAGAGTCAGCTGATTGTGCTGTAACGGGGTAATCCCTCGGGCTGGATGGAGCTCCAGATGTTTTGATTGGGGTGTGTGTGTGTGTGTGTGTATGTGTGTGTGTGTGTGTGTGTGTTCTTTTGAAATAGCCAAGTCTCTTGGGCATCCTTGGAGCTGCTAGGGACTTAGCTGACAAACACCTCACCATCATGCCCTGGGTCTTAGAACTCTGTGTTCTTCCTGATGCTGAGGCCAGCTCTCAGTTGTCTTGTGTTCCACCTCGCAGCGTGGCGTCTCTTCCAGCCATCCACTCCAGTGTGCGCTGTGCCCCGGACATGTGAATGTTTCACTCCCTATGCCCTTCATCCCATTCAGGGAGTGCAGAGGCCGACAGGATGCCCAAGGGCTGCTATGAATGTCACACTGATTACAATGTGACAAACACCGATAAATGATGCTTCCTCCTTGGTTCCTTACAGGGAACCCTGCCAGGCAGGGGATAACTTTCCATTTTACTAATGGGAAAAGCAAGCCTCAGGAATTGTATGAGCAGTTGAAGTCAACCAGTTAGTGACTAGCAGGGATTCAGAGTGCCATCCCCTGCCTATCCCCATGTCCTGCTCTACCCACTCCAGTAAAGCTGGGTCTTAGACCCGCAGGGGCCTTTGTATATTCAGAATATGAAATCAGAAGCATGGAGGCTTTTACCTGTAAAGGCAAAGATGGAAAGTCGCTCATGGTGGAGCTTCATTTAGAACACAGATTCCCTAGACCTCATGCCCAGGGAGTCGTGTAACACCCGATTTTGTGTTACACCCTCGGTACAGTTCACGCACCACGGTACCGAACGCGAGTCGAGCAAGGGCCTGGAGATTGAAAGAACACACAGAGAGACCAGGGTCATTCGAAAGAAGATCAGCCAAATGCCAGTTTATTCAGATATGGGGAAGTCCTTGTCTACCTAACTGCTGCACAAGGATCTCCGCCCAGGCAGGTGGGAAATTACCATATTAACAATGGAGACAATGCCCTGCAGCTAATCACCAGGTGGAGCAGGTAGAGCACAGAAACACCCAGGAAGCTTAGTTAGCTGACCACAAACTGTCCCTGCAAATGCACCCCAGGAATAAGGGCAGACCAGGGCCCTACAAAGTCGAAATCAGTGGATCAAGGCTGGGGTCAGAGGTCAGTCAGGTTTTCTTAAGTCCAGCTGATTCTGGTACACCTGGGTCTTGCTCCTCTGGAGACACATGGGTTGTGGGGTAACGGGAGACTCAGTTACAGAGGCACCTCCATGCATAGCCATGCATGACCGTCTGCTTTCACGTTTTATGTTATCCCTCTCTCTTCCTAGGTAGACCAGCCAACCTCAACTGCTTCATTAGCTCTGGCATCTCCTCCTCAACATCAGGGCTGTGCCTTCTCTTTCTTCCCAAAGCTTGCTATACATTTCATTTACTTTCTTTCATTCACTTCCCCTACCTCTTAATAAAATGATGTATGTATGTGCCTCTGTTTAGCACCAAACTGTAAAGTCCTTAAAGGGAGCTGACTGATACATTACTCCTTATATGGGGAGCCTTCTACAGGACATTGTGGTTTCTACCTTGTAGTAGGCTCCAGACTTTAACATCAGTTTTTGTTGAATGAATCTACCAAAACGAAACAAAACAAAAAAAACCCAAAAAACCCCACATGAGTTATCGATTTCCAGATAGCATTTCCTATTAAATCCCATTAAAGGCTCATTTGCTTTCCTAATAGTATTTCCTATCACAGAAATCCAGAAATACGAGAGCAACATAAAATCACCTTTTAAGATAAACAGAGGAACTAAGATGATTTGCCCAGGCCTCTTTACTTCGCAGAGAAGGAAACCACAGTTCAGAAAGGGTGAGTGGTTTGCCCAGTAGCACATGGCATGCTGGCTGTAGAGAGTACCAGACTCTTGGCTTAGTCCCACGTGCTTCCAATGGACTGTGTCCCTTCCTCCCGCTGAATTGGGTGCCAACCCAAAATATCCACACCCTGACCTCACTGACCTCACTAGGTATTGATCACGGAGTTACTGCTTATGTTATTTATATAAATTTGTCCAGTATACTTATCCAATCCTGGATGGATACCTGTATCTATATCTATATATATGATTTCTGTATTTATCGACTTCACTGTTTGTATTTTTGTTTACAAATACTGAAAATCTTATCTGCCTTCTCATGTTGTAGTTGTTGTTTTTTTGTTTTTTTTTTTTTTGTTTTTCAAGATAGGGTTTCTCTGTAGCTTTGGAGCCTGTCCTGAAACTTGCTTTGTAGACCAGGTTGGCTTCAGACTCACATAGATCTGCCTGTCTCTGCCTCCCAAGTGCTGGGATTAAAGGTATGTGCCACCACCACCCGGCTTCTGACTTCTCATCTTAATAGACTGATCTCTAACCAGATAGATTTTCCTAGAGACTGTCTCATTCACCAGTATTTAGGGGAAGGAAATATGATATATTAACCATACCCTTGGTCTCACAAATTCATCCAGAGTTTCCTCTTCCACTTATGTAACCAGATGTGGAAAATATTTAGTATCCAATCAAATCCTCAGTTAAAATTGGCATACATGAGAAATGGCATGGGGCTGTTTAATTTGCTTTCCCACGGAAACCTTTATCTTTGCCCAGCGGCTTGACTGTAGTTTAATAATAATAAAAGAAAGAAAGGCCTTTTGAATAACTCTTGTGCAACATGAGGTCCAAAGCCGGTCTATGAATAATTTGTCAGACCAGGATCTTGTTTCTGTTTATGAATTATTATATTATGGCCGAGGTCTCTAGCGCTAGACCTGAGCCATGGTCACAGAGTCCTCCTAAGAAGGTCCAGCTCAGATACAGAGAGATTGTTGCTGCAACTCTTCAAGCACAGAGCCAAATTCGGCGGGGGGAGGGGAGTTGTCAGCTTCTTGTGTTGTATCCAAAGGTTTTCAATTATCAACAAAAGATAGCATACCGACCCAATGACTCCTCGTGGATTCCAGCAAGGGATTCCAGGAAACCATAGCCGTGTGGGCGTATGTGGTCTGAAATAACAGGAATCAGTGAAAATTTCAAGTGTAAATACACAACCGAGATAATTTACATATCACAGACAAACACATCCCATTGAGCTAACTGTATGATCCACAAACAAACAGGGACTTCTGGGCCACCTCCCAGCCCGGATTACAGCCTTTGTAAACTAGCCTAACTCCATCTTGTCTCCAGTTTTGCAACAGGCACTTCCAACAGCCCGTTTGCTGCGCATGTCAAGAAAGTTGAAACCCCCAGTGCCTCTTGCGTAAGTCAGGCAGAGATATAAAATACCACTGCGCTTGCCCTGCTCACCCCTGTCTTGCTGAGTCTGAGGCTGACCCCTTCACTCCTAGATAACTTCTGTTCATTCTTTTAAAAAGTCATAGTTTTAAAGTGGGTCCGCAATCCAAAAACACTGGCAAAGTGAGGAGAGGAAGATTCATGGATCCCCAGCAGAATATAGGCAGGCTATCGTATGGGAAATCGTGTCTGGGTATGGAGCTGAAAGGAGGTTCCTTAAGGCAACTTCTGACTGCCCAGATCTTTTGGCCACACACACACACACACACACACACACACACACACACACACACACACACACACACACACACATACCCCGCTGGCTTCATTTGTCCAACAGCTAGCAGAAATGATGGAGGCCATCTATGGGGTGGTAATACCTTCACCTTGTCTTCTCTAAGCGTGACTGAGATCATGTCACTGGATTTTAGTTGGCCCTTCACCATTTACAGCATCAGTTACACACTCTTGTTTTTTTTTTTTAAGATTTATTATATTCTCTCTTTCTGTGTGTTTGTGAGTATGTATGTGTGTGTTTTGCGACATCTGTGTGGTTTAGGTGTAGAGTTCCTGGATCTGGAGTTGCAGGCATTTGTGAGTCAGCTGGTGTAGTATGTACTATTAACTCAGGCCCCTCGACTGCACACTCTTTAGCTGGCTCTCAGTGATAAAACAGTCCCTGTTCTGCTGTGATATGGATCCTATATGATTCCCAAAGGCCTGTGCAGTAAAAGCTTGGTGCCACCATAGGAAGTCACTGAGAAGGTCAATCAGTTATGGCTGAGACCTCTGGAAATGTGAGTCAAAGCCTTGAAAACATGCCATAGACTGAGTGACATACACACACACACACTCCCGTGTAATAACAATGAAGAGAGAGGTCATGAATTTGAGAGCAAGGAAGGGCCTGTGGGTTTGGAGGGAGGAAAGGGAAGGGAGAAATGTTATAGCTTTATTATAATCTTAAAAATAAATAAACACAATCCCAACCCCTTTCTCTTTAAGCTGATTTATCTCAGTTGTTGGGAAGGTAGTGGAAACCTGTCCAACATATCTGCCCATACATGATACCTTATATGGTATATATGATGTCATAGATTGGGGATTGGCACTGGAAATTCATACCGAGGCGGTGTATTTATTGTACATGTCAGTTCATCTGGGCCTTGGTACCCAGTTGTGTGTTCATCATTCTGGATGTTTCTCACCATGAGTAGCACTGAATCAGTGAACTTTGAGTATGGCAATGCTCTCTATATAATGTGATGTGTCTCATTCGGTCACCTCCAAGCCTGGGTAAAGTCAAAGACTTTGCCCATGTCCCCTCACCCCATCTAGGGGGTGTTCTGTTTGGTGATGGTTTGCCTCACCTCATCTCCCCTGAAACCTCAGCATGAGGAAGGCCTTCCCTGCTCTGTGGACTTGCCAGCCTCCTTCACACACACACACACACACACACACACACACACACACACACACACACACACACACA
>NC_022028.1:42420290-42421761 GCF_000317375.1 Microtus ochrogaster | reverse complement strand
TTTCGAGACAGGGTTTCTCTGGGGTTTTGGAGCCTGTCCTGGAACTAGCTCTTGTAGACCAGGCTGGTCTCGAACTCACAGAGATCCGCTTGCCTCTGCCTCCCGAGTGCTGGGATTAAAGGCATGCACCACCACTGCCCTGCGTCCTGTTTTTTTTGTTGTTGTTGTTGTTTTTCATATGACATTACAAATGGGATTATAACAAAACTATTTTTTAAAGATTGTTTTTCCTTTACACCAAAGTGTAGATAAGTTTTATCTATTTTTTTAAAATTATATACTTATTTATCTTGTGTGCACATGGGTTGATGCCCATGCCACTGTGCCTGTGTGAGGTCAGGTGTCAGTTTTCTTTTTCTACCATACTGGTCCAGGGGACTGAATTCAGGTTTTCAGATGTGGAATCAGGGGTCCTTTTTTTTCCAAGAGTAGATAAAAATTTATTCAATACAGAATATATTTATATTTTGTATATAGCAAAATATATTAATATTTATTCTTCAGTTTGATATTAATAGCTGTAATGCTTACATGTTACCCAAGAGTTTTTTATTTATTTATTTTGCATCTTGACCACAGCCTTCCCTCACTTCTCTCCTCCCACTTCCCCCTGCTTCTCCTCCATCCACCCCTTCTGCATATTTTCACAGAAAGTGGCAGGCCTCCCATGGGTGTCAGCAAAGCATGGCATAGCCAGCTAACTTAAGAACAAGCCGACTAGGTTCCCAGGAGCCAGCCAAAGCAGCAGGGACAGCCCCTGCTCCCCTTGCCAGGAGTCTCACAAATAGACCGAGCTACACAACTGTCACATATACACAGAGGCCTAGGTTCATGCAGGCTCCCTGGTTGTTGGTTCAGACTCTGTGAGCTCCCATGAGCCAGGCTAGCTGTTTCTATGGGTTGTCCTCTGATGTCCCTAACTTCCCTGGCTCCTACAAACCCCTTTCCCTCTCCTCACTAGGAGAGGGAAAACACTGAGTTTGGCCCAGTGTTTGGCCTTGGGTCTCTGAACCTGTCTCCATCAGTCACCGGATGAAGGCTCTCCGCTGACAACTGGGATTGTCACCAATGTGATCACAGGGGAGGACCCATTCAGGCTATGCATCCACTGCTGCAGGTGTCTTTCCTTTACCCACCGAGCTGTCTCACTGGTCCAGTCCTTCCTATCTATCTATCTATTTATCTATCTATCTATCTATCTATCTATCTATCTATCTATGTATCTAATGTGGGGTGTGCATGTGTGTGCACATGCCATGGCACCTATGTAGAAGTCAGGGGTCAACTTGCAGACGTTGGTTCTCTCCTTTTCTCACATAGTCCTGGGATTGAATTCAGGTTGTCAGGCTTGGCCACAAGCACCTTTACATACAGAGTCTCCTAGCTAGCCCTAGGTATGTTTTTTATTATTATTATTATTTTTAATATTTATTTATTATGTATACAATATTCTGTCTGTGTGTATGCCTGC
>NC_022028.1:42414999-42420190 GCF_000317375.1 Microtus ochrogaster | reverse complement strand
GTGAGCCACCATGTGGTTGCTGGGAATTGAACTCAGGACCTTTGGAAGAGCAGGCAATGCTCTTAACCTCTGAGCCATCTCTCCAGCCCCCCCTAGGTATGTTTTTAAAAGAAGAATCCGAAGTGCTTGAGAACAGTGACTCTTCTGAGGTCACTCAGTCTGTTCGAGGCCAAATGGGAGTTCTCCAGTCCCTGATCGGGACCTTGTCAGGATGCAGTACACC
Organism: Microtus ochrogaster; assembly: GCF_000317375.1. NCBI lineage: Eukaryota > Metazoa > Chordata > Mammalia > Rodentia > Cricetidae > Microtus > Microtus ochrogaster. The sequence goes on along the minus strand of NC_022028.1, from coordinate 42,419,967 downwards.
ATAGCATCCCAGAATGAGCTTTTGCTAGCTATCTCTCTTAGGGAAAGAAGCTTTCCAAAGAGAGACATGGGCTTCTTGGGTGACTAAACCAGTCCCTGCTTGGACTGGCAGAGAAACTCTGCTTGTGTTTCTGCTTTCTCTGGCCTGTGGTTCAGAAATTCTGGATCATCTTCTTACTGTGGAGGCTCCCAAGACGGGTAGAGCTTGCAAGCTGTAGAAGGCTCGGTTCCTCAACCGTGGTCTTGTGAACCACGGAACATGTGAGTGTTGCTCTGTCAGGCTGGGGGCTGCTGTGGAGCACCCCAAAAGACATGGAGGAAGAGTGCCGCTGGGACTAGAGTCCCCCTCTGGGGAGAGTGGCTGGAGCCACCTAGCATGAAAGTTTCGGGGCTCTCTGGCTGCTGAGGTTGAAGGTTGGGAGGTCTGTGGTAGTTCTGGGATTCGTATTTTTTTACATGTAGACAATGAAGTAATTGATCGACTCACTGTTTTCCATTATGATTACATTTCTGTGGTTTTCCTTATGAAAATAAGAGCTGGCAGGGAAGATGGTACAATGCGGAGGAATGGCTTGGAACCTTGCCCACCTGCGCTGAGGGAAATGGGAAGTAGGGTTTGAAGTAAGGACAGGGAGCGGATGGCCTCTCTCACAGACACATGGGAACCCGAGACAACAACATCCTTCACCATCATGCAGAGGGACTCAGTTCCAGATGGAGAAGTGGCCAGTGTTTACATGTTTCTTGAGCATCTAGTATGCACCAGACACTGTGCCAGGTGTCGGAGATGCTTCGGAAAGCAAAAGAGATGAGTGTTTGCCTTTGGCGATCTAAAGGCCTAGAGGTGCACTGAAGAAGTAGACTCCAGAGGCCCTGGTCACTTTGGGTAAAATTTAAAAAACGTTCCTCATTGTAAACTTTTTTTTTTTTTAAGATTTATTTATTTATTTATTTATTTATTGTGTATACAACATTCTGCCTCCATGTATGCCCACATACCAGAAGAGGGCCCAAGATCTCATTACAGATGGCTGTGAGCCACCATGTGGTTGCTGGGAATTGAACTCCGGACCTCTGGAAGAGCAGCCAGTGCTCTTAACCACTGAGCCATCTCTCCAGCCCTCTCATTGTAAACTTTCATCCCTTAAGATTTCCCCTGAGACTCGAGGAGCTCCCAGAACATCTGGAAGCTTCCTTAGTTTTCACTGACACAAAGAGGAAGAAGGCTAGGGGGGCGGCTCAGTGGGTACCTGCTAGCAGTGCAAGTTCAAGGACCTGCGTTTGCATCCTCAGAAACCACATAAACCTGGAAGCCGCAACATGTCTGTAAGCCCAGCCCGCTTACGGTGAGATTGGAAGCAGAAGCTGGAGAATCACTGGAAGTTTGTGGGCTAGCCTGGCAATGCTGAGCGTGTGGGCTAGCCTGGCATGTGCTGAGGGGAATAACAAGAGTCACTGTCTCCAATAAGGTAGAACATAGGGTCAGAAACTGAGTTTGTCCTCTGACGTCCACATCTGTGGCTTACACTCACATTTGAACATTCGCGCGCTTACCTCTCTCTCTCTGTCTCTGTCTCTCTCACACATACACACACACACACACACCCAGGATTATATATCCACTCGCTCATTCTCTACTTACACAATATTTAGTGAGGATATACATACAGATACCAGTCTTAAAGCTCACCAAACTCACAGCATAGGCGCACCTAGCAGATAGTAAATTCCCATCTGTCGGTGGCTGTTTCTGAACACTAAACCACAGAGAGTGGGCTATCCCAGGCATAGCCTTCATCGTTTGGCCAAACAAAGCTGGTGTACATCTGCAAGCTTCTGGTAACCCACCTTGGATGTCCCTCTCTCTCTCTCCCCTCCCTCCCTTCCTCCCTCCCTCCCTCTCTCCCTCCCTTCCTCGTCCTTCTCATTTTTCTTTCTCTTCACCTGCTGTCTTTTTACCCAAGGAAAGGTGTGTGACCTCTTACACCAGCCAACTTAACAGGAGACAGCAAGCCCAGGCAGGCAAAGAGTAGACCGGGGTGGTTAACTCTCTCTCTCTCTCTCTCTCTCTCTCTCTCTCTCTCTCTCTCTCTCTCTCTCTCTCTCATTCTCTCTCTGTAGCTGCCCCACATTATAAAATGTACATTTTCCGAAGGAGAACGTTTCCTGTGTCAAGATTTTCTTGACCACAGTGGGGAGGTGAATGCAGGATGATAGCCCCCAGTGTATTGGGCAAACAGGAATCTGGCACCAATCCCCAGTGGAGGCCAGGGCGGGGAGCGGGGGGAGAAAACTGCAAAATGCCACAACTATGCTTGACACCTCCAGATTAAGAGGAGGGCGAGAGGCCTAGACTTTATCAGAGCAAATAGTGTTATCTCCTAGCCTGCATGGGAATGCCCAATATTGACCCACCCGGACCCCAGAAGATATATTCCTCATGGCTGAGGCATTAAATTCCTCTGGCAGCTGAATTTTAAGGACAGGAATGTGGGTCTAGCCCTCCCCCCCCCCCCCCCCCCTTGTTAAGATGGAAAATGTGGGGATTACACATTCGGTCTTCAATCCACTGATGTCTGACTTTATCTTCCTCTCAGGCACGTGTGTGGGCCACGTGCGTGTAGGGTGGCAGGTCCCTTGGAAATAGTTACAGGAGTCTGTGAGCCACCCAATGTGGGTGCTGGGAACTGGCCTCTTGGTCTTTGAAAGAGCAGCAAGTGTTCTTAGCTGGGGAGCCAATCTCTCTAGCTCCAAAGTCAGCAAGGATTGTTGGACATACATTTAAACACTGCATAAAAGTACCTTGCGGGTCTAATTTCAACAAATAAACATGTTACATATTCAACAAACAGGCTGCATATTCTTTTTTGAAACATTTTTGGTTTTTTTGACAAATAATATAAGACTGTATGCTTTCATCCCACACAACACGATGTTTTGAATTATATTCATATTGTACAAAGGTGAGATTTAGCAAACTGGTAAATGTATTAACTTGTAGTAACTTTTGTGGGGAGATCATATGACATCCAGTGGTGGGGAGCTCTTCTTAGAGAGATGTGAACGGATCTATAAATGTCTTCTCACCTCAGATAGGGCAACAATAACAGACCAAAGGCAGGATCCTGTCTCTGGCTAGCTTGGGAACCAATGAGTTTAGTGGGTTTATTTATAGGAGCAAGGGTGTGGGGTTGCAGGCACATAGGTGGCCCTAAAACAGTCAAGTCATGAAAAGTCTCATCCCAGCCTCCCTAAAACCGGCCTATATGAGCTAGGTAATTGTGGTGTACTCCTTTAATCCCAGCACTCGGGAGGCAGAGGCAGGCGGATCTTTGTGAGTTCGAGACCAGCCTGGTCTACAAGAGCTAGTTCCAGGACAGGCTCCAAACCACAGAGAAACCCGTCTCGAAAAACAAAAAAAAAAAAAAACAAAAAAAAACAAAAAAAAGGCCTATATGGATGTCGTTGGGCATTTTCTTGATTGACGACTGGTGTGGGAGGGTCCAGCCCACTGTGGATGGAATGGCCCGGAACTGGTCCAGGTCCTGGTCTGTCTAGGAAAGCAGGCTGAGCAAGTCATGGAGAGCAAGCCAGGCCACTCCTTTGTGACTTAGGCTTCAGTTCCTGCCCTGGCTCCCCAGGGGTGGAGCCGTGGCCTGAGACTTTTAAGCTGAAACCAGGCCTTTCCTCCCCATATTGCTCTAGGTCATGGTTTTTATCCCAGTAATATAAACCTAAATTCCTTTCTCAGAAGCTGTTGAGTCTCGGTGGGTTTATACAGTTGTTCTTTTCCAACTTTTGTTTTGTTTTGTTTTTTCAGTTTTGGGCCTCCTAGTTTTTCTTCAGGGCTCTCCTGTCCTCCTTCTCTATCGCATGTGAACAGGCTATCTAAGGGTGTCCCACGAGGGATATACTTTCCAGTTCTCGTCTCTGCAATTCAATCCAAATAGCTTCTATTGATCTGTGTTTTCTAAAATTGATTGATTGATTGAGAATTTCATACGAGAAGACAATGTGTTTTGATCTAATTCACCCCACTCTCTCTCCTCCAATTAATCCCACCCTTTACACATTTTCTCTCAACTTCATGTGCCTTTTTAAAGTAGTGTTAACACTGTGTACATAGGTGTGGGGCCGTTCGCCAGATCTTGAGCAGCTTATCAGGCTGATTTACACCCTCCCCCCCTCGCAAAAGAAGCTATCGGTTGTCTATAACTCCTCAGTGAGGGATGGGAATTCAGGAGTTTCCTCCCCATCCATGCTTCGCTTTGACAGGCTTGATGCAGTCACAGATGCCTTAAGGTTGTGTGTGCAACTTTCCAGTCATGTCCAGAAACTCTGTTTCGTCGCATCCTCTTCCACCCTGGCTCTTACAGTCTTTCTGTTCTCTGTCCCATGATCAATCCTGAGGCTTTCAGAGGCTGTGACATAGATTCCCATTTAGGGCTGAGCACTCCGCAGTCTTTTTATGCCCTGCAGTTGGACAGTTGTGAGACTCTATCAATCACCATTCACTGACAAAGGAAGCCTCTTTGATGAGAGTTGAGAGCTGTGTTAATTCACAGGCATAAAGATAACTACTTGGAATGCCATGGAATACCATGTCCACTTAGCTGGATAATACTAGTAAGTTCTCCCCTAGGGAAAATTGGGGGAAATGGCTTGGCAAGATCTTGCATCGGATCCAAAGGGCAGCAGTTCTAGTGAGACCCAGTCCCCGTCCTGACCTCTGGAAGGAAGGTGGGGCATGGCTATGTGGATGCTAGCATTGAATCTTTAGGTACCCATGCTGAAACTGGAATACCCAAGGAACTGGAAAGGGACTATGGGTGGGCAGAAAATAGAATATGAGTGGTGTGAAGGAGAAAATGAGAAAAAAGAGGTGGAGAGGAGGGAGACAGGAAGGCAGGATAGAGGAGGGCTATGGAGAGGGACAAGTAACACTGAAAAAGCCACATGGAAGCCGGGC
>NC_022028.1:42410183-42414189 GCF_000317375.1 Microtus ochrogaster | reverse complement strand
TACCCATATCCACATGGAACTGAACAGAAAATTCTAGAAATGCATAAAGAAGCTTCAGTGAAGACAGACTCCCTCTCCCACCCCTAGTTTCCAAGTTATTTTTCTGTATGTATATTTATTTATTTATAAATGATGGAAGATGTGAGAGTATACATTTCGGAGGACTGGTGGAGTAATTAAACAAGGAAAACCACACGGGTAGAGCTTCCTAAATGATAGTCAGTGTTTTATTATCATTCTTATAGAGATTTCAACAGATGCTTAGCCATTTGGTCTCATGCTTTCCTTGTACACTAAACTTGAGACCAGGTATCATAAGCACGAGGGTGAGGGGCAGGGGGAGACAGCTCAGCAGGTAACCCCCACTTGCTGCTCAAGTACGAGGTACACAAAGGTGGATGTGCAGAGAGAGCATCTATAATCCCAGGCCTGTTATGGGGAAATAGAGGCCAAGACAGGAGAATCTAGGAAGCCCATAGGCTGGTCAGCCTGGAGGATTAGCAGAAAACAGAGACCTGCCTCGAACAATTAGGAGGTAAGGACTGACATCCTTTGTCACACGTTATGGTATGTTCACACACACACACTCTCACACACATATACATTCATACACATACACACACACACACACACCATAAAAACAACACCAGCAAACCGGCCAAACCTGGCCTGTACCCTGTTTTTATTAATAATTTATCACAACCTAACCACTTGTTAATATATTATTCCAGTGGCCACGGTAAGAGCTCAGAAGCTGTGACAGAGAATATGGGGCCTGAGGGTAAGTTTGTAAATGCTGATCTACGTGATTATATTTTAAATATTTTTTCCACTAAACAAGTAGTTTTGTGTACAGATATAATCCAGCAACTTAGTTTATTTCCCTAATGCCGTGCACCGCCCCTCCCCCCCCCCTGCCGTGTCTGCGCTCTGTGCGCTGGCACCCAGTTACTGAGCTTCGGGCAAGGGGCTGGAGGTTAAAATACACAGACACACACAGAGAGACAGCGACACGGGTCATCCTTGAATTCCCCAAGAATGCTCTCTTTATTGTGTTCAGGGGCAGATTATATAGAGATAGCCACGCCCCAGCCAAACCCACCAGAAACTACTCTCCTGCCATCAGGAACTCCTGAAGGTCTCGTGCTCAGAGCAGCTGTAGGCACTCAGATCAGGGGATTACAAGAAATTCAGGATCTGGGGTCTCACTGCTCCCAACACCCTAACTCAAAACTGTACACATGAAACAGGATGTGTATTTGGGATTTTGCAGAGTTCTGCCACCATGTCACTCCTGAGTCCAGATAGTTTACAATTGGTCTTTAATTCCCTGGACTTCAAGAGAAGGCAGGCAGAAACCAACCCCGCGATAGTGACAGTGTAGCTGTGGCCTCTCTCCTGTTGTGAGAGGTGTCTTGTTCCAGGAAGGGGACGACAGATTCTGGTGGCTGGCAGCAGGTAAGCGATCGGCCACCTCTTGGAGGACTTAGCAATATTGCTGATTCTTTGCCTTTCCATACCCTTCTATTCCATGATAATTTTCTCTTTTCCCCAGTAACTATTGTCATCCCACCTCCTCTCCAAGTGACCTCCCTTCTCTGCTTTTTTGAGCCTAGATTCTCCATCTCCCCCTTCCCAGCTCTGTGTTCTGCAGTGTCCCAGTCACACTCCGGGTGTAACCCTGCAGCAGAAGACCTGTGTTCCATGGTCCCAGGGAGGACCAGGGGGCCACAGAGACAGAAATACCAGCAATTCTCCGTGGCCTTTGAAATTCAGAGCTGAGAAACGGGAGACTAGGAAGTGTTTGCTACCCCCAGGGCACTCGGGGAAGCAGTTGAGGACTCGTCGTCTTGATCCCCATTTTGAATCAGCCCCAAACTCTAGTTCATCATTTATTTTCTCTGAGCCTCAGTTTGTATTTGCAAATGAAGAAAGTAATTCTTTTAAAAATGATTTTGCTTTGTGTGTGTGCTTGTGGAGGTCAGAGGGCAAGCTCAGATGACATTCCTCAGGAGCTGTCCACTTATTTTTGTTATTTTTTGGGTGTGTGTGTGAGATTGATTGATTGATTGATTGATTGATTGATTGATTGATTTTGAGACAAGGTTTCTCTGTGTGACCCTGAATGTCCTAGAACTAGCTCTGTAGACCAGGCTCACCTCAAATTCAGAGATCTACCTCCCACTGTCACCCAGCTGCTAGAATGAAAGGCGTGTTCCACCACACCCAGCTCAATGACATAAATTTATTAATAGATCTGGGCAGTGGTGGCGCACACCTTTAATCCTGACACTCGGGAGGGAGAGGCAGGTGGATCTCTGAGAGTTCGAGGCCAGCCTAGTCTACGAGAGCTAGTTCCAGGACAGGCTCCAAAGCTACAAAGAAACCCTGTCTCAAAAAAACTACATAAATAAATAAATAAATAAATAAATAAATAAATAGAATACTATTTATCATTAAGTAGGAAAAATAGCTTTATAGCTACAGCAGTATGAATGAATCTAAAAAAGATTGTTTTGTCAGAGACAGGCTCAAGAGAATGGATACAATATAATTACAATTATGCAGAATTCTAAAACAGGCAAAACTGATTTCTGATGATATAAATATGACGATTACGGAGCCAAAGGTATTTGTGAGTCACCTAACATGGGTGTTAGCGACTGCACTCAGGTCCTCTGGAAGAGCAGCTGGCATGCACTTTGAACTGCTGAGCTGCCTCCTGGTTTAAGTGTGTACTCTCTGTGACAGCCCATGTGCCTTTTACTTCTGGTCTTCCCGAGACTCCCGTTTAGTGCCCTATTCTTTCTAGGCCCGAGGAAACAAAGGAGTATTCTCAACTCGCTTCCCATACCTTTCTTTCTTGAAGTGGGGGTGCCCGGACTGGTACAACTCGGGAGCTTCCAGTTCTAACACCACCTCACACACCTCAAATCCTCCCTCAGAGTCCAGCTCCGCACAAGAAATGAGACCTAGATTAGGGGTGTGGTGGTGCATGCTTGTGATCCCAGCTCCCAGAGGGAATGCTGCAGGATTGAGGCTCTCGTGGGCTACAGAGCGATGGGAGCCCAGCCTGGAATGCATGTTGAAATCCTGACTGAAAGCAAAAAGACTAATTATACGTAAACACAGGAGCCTGTGGGAAGATAGCAGGGTCCAGGGAAAGGAAACAGGAAGGAATTTTGTGTTTTTCTTGTGTTTATTCTGTTTCTAAAAGTTTGAGCAACATAGGGATGTATAAGTGAACCAGGCAGAGCCTCATGGAACTTTACCTCAGAGAGGCAACCATGGGGGACTGTTGAGCTACTGTTTGTCTAGGTGGGGTTTGATTTTAATTGCTTCTAAATTCTGAGGTTGGTAACAATGGAGCCTAATAGAGAAGATATGGTTTCTCCAGAGTCTCTCTCTCTTTCTTTTCTTTTCTTTTTTCTTTTTTTTTTTTAAATTTATTTATTATATATACAGTGATCTGCCTGCATGTATGCCTGCAGGCCAGAAGAGAGCACCAGATATCAATACCAATCATTGTGAGCCACCATGTGGGTGCTGGGAATTGAACTCAGGACCTCTAGAAGAGCACTCACAGGTGAGAAGACCAGAAAAGGGACCAGTTTGAGGCAGAACTCAGTCCGGGAATGCGCTCTCTTAGTGGTGAGTCGCTCTGATGTTATTCTGTATAGTTTTGTGGTAGATATTTAATTTTTCTTTATGTGTATGTCTGAGTGTGTGCCATGTGTATGCGAGTTCCCACAGAAACCAGAAATGGGTGCTGCGTCTTTCTGGAGCTGGAGTTATAGCCCTTGTGACCAGCGTGAGTCAGTGTTGGAGACTGAACTCAGGTCCTCTGGAAGAGCAGCAAGGGCTACGAACTGCTGAGTCCTCTCTCCAGCCCAGTATCGGATTAGATTTTGTCCACAGGAGCAAATGGAACTGAAAGAACCGTGTGAGGACGTGAGTGGAGAATTCAAGACAGAGTTTTTTCCCCTCAAGTTGTCTTAGAAAAAAA
>NC_022028.1:42407683-42409312 GCF_000317375.1 Microtus ochrogaster | reverse complement strand
GCTATTCTGTAACTGCATAGTCACTATTCTGTAACCACACAGTTGCTATTCTGTAACTGCACAGTCACTATTCTGTAACTGCACAGCCGCTTTTCTGTAACTGCACAGCCCCTGTTCTGTAACTACACAGTCGCTATTCTGTAATTGCAGAGCTGCTGTTCTGTAACTGCACAGCCACTGTTCTGTTAATGCTCTTGTATGTTGGTTTGTCCAGCTCAGTCTGTCAGCATCTCAGTGTCTAGCTTCCAGGATGTCCCTTGCCCCCGGGATTAATAGGAATAGACATCCTTAGAAATAGATCTGGCTGCACATCTGTGTTAGGGTTTTGTACCCTCTCTTAATCCTTTTGGGGATATTTTTTTTTTACTTAATTCAATTCAACAAGTATTCAAATCTTTTCAGCTCATAACCTTTCTAAATCTTGTGTATGTGTGTGACGTGTATGTAGGTAGGCCAAAAGTTCGTCATATTCTCTTGGAGTTGGAGCTACAGGTGGTTGTGAGTCACCCATCATAGTGGGAACTAAACTTGAGTTCTTTAGAAGAGCAGCTCACGTTCTTAACTGCTAAACCATCTTAGTCCCAAAGACACCCCCTTTACACAATGCAGTGTATCTTATATCTAGATATACTTCGGCATCAGTGAATAAGATTTCTTTATTCCTTCTCTTGCCCTAGCCAAAATCATTTCATAACTTGATTTAAAGCGGAGGAAATGTGGCCTGTATTATTGAGAGGGCATTAGTTATTTTCTTTGGAAGATATAATTAAGGTCTCTCCAATATGGATCTAGGTTAGCAGATGGGGAACCCCAATGCCCTTTCCTACCACCACCTAAATCATGTGCCCAAACAAAATACAACCTATATCCCTCTTAGATTTATGAGATGAAATCCATTAAAGGTTCCATGGTGGTCTCAGGCTGGAGAGCTCTAAGAGGCAAATATTTATTTCCCAGAATAGCAGTGATCGGTGCTGAGCCGGCAGGAAGTGAATAGCAGAACACACGTGGGCACAAAACACAGCTTCATGTGCAATCGAATCCCAGGCAGTTGCTTCCTCTAGTCCACCCAGGATTTGATTTGTAAAGACTGCTTCCTTTGGAGCCCAAGTCCTTCCTACTTGGTTTCAGCCCAAAGGTGAACATTTTTGGGAGAAGGTTAAATCTTTTCAGATGTTTCGGAGGTTCACAAAGAGGAAACACTAAACCGTCCTCTGGTGTGTGTTCCTTCCAGCTTCATGCTACTCTGATGGGTTTGAGCATTCCTTGCTTTATTCAGTTTTGCTCAAAAATTGGTGTGTGGGTAAAAAAAAAATCTTGTCAAATGTATTCTTGTCAAATAAATTCTGAAAATAGCTGCGTTGGAACTCATTTGGAAAAGTCAACCTTTCAAACCACGCAAAAGGTATTCTAAGATAAAAGCGTATATACAGAAACTCATCAACACGGAAACTAGTAGGTTGACTTCAAAACTGAGCCTATGTTAGTTCAGCTTTGATATTTGGTGGCTGTGTGTCCTTAGTTAAAAGACTTACCCTCTCTGAGTCTCATATTTCACTTATCAGGAGTCATGATAAAAGAATATACTTTCAGCTGGGCAGTGGCCTTTAATCCTTACCCTTGGGAGGC
>NC_022028.1:42402185-42403427 GCF_000317375.1 Microtus ochrogaster | reverse complement strand
CTCTGTGCACACACTATCCCTCACTCTGAGGACTCTGTGCACACACTATCCCTCACTCTGAGGGTTCTGTGCACACTATCCCTCACTCTAAGGGCTTGGCCACACTATCCCTCATTCTAAGGGCTTGACCCCACTATCCCTACTTTTTGGGAAGTCTAAGTTTCCATGTGCCAGCTCATCTTGACATACAAACACATGAGTAAGAATGTCTATTTTTTGTTAAAAAAAATAAAGTCAAACAGAAAATAAATTTCAAAGACAGAAAATGCTCCAAATTTTATAATCCTAAATTTGGTGGTGAGTGACATTGTGAATCTTAAGAAATGAAAGATGAACTCAAGCCTCCTAAATATAATAAGAAACTTATGACAGACAACCCAAGGTATCTATTTTCTCTTAGCACAAATAGTATGTGTTTACTAGCTGGAAATGGCTGTGATTATGTGGTAAACAGTAAAGGGCCAAAGACAGGGGAATGAGAGGACCAGACCAGAAGGCATGCATTGGGCAAACAGCTCCCAGACAACAAATGCCATTGGTTTTAAGAAAGCATTTTTTCCCCTCCAGTTTTAGTATCTATATGGATAACCTTTAGTTTTATGATCTTCATATTTTAAATAATTTGAATACAAGGATTCATGTTCCATATTTGCTTCTAGGCAGTCACATGTTCAATAGGATAATTGAGTCATCTTTGGGGTATTGTATCAGTGTGTTCAGCCATGTGAAGGCTACCATGAATGTAACTTGTGAGTAGCGTATAGGCTCCTTCTGCCACTCTCAAGGAAGGGTGGCATGGGTATGTTGCATTTAGAGGCTGTTTTTCATTTATCAGCCACATGAAAATTTTAATGCTTTTTAGTAGGAAGGTAAAAAATAATTATAATTTTGAAAAAAATGTCTTCCTAGTCATGTACTATTCAATGTGTATGTATTAAAATTTATATTTAGTTCACACTTATTTAAAAGAAAATATAAAATATAGATAAGCAAATGACTGTTTTAAAATCTATAGTTATACCTAAAGACAATCATTTAAGCTCAATATATAGACATCCAGACTCTTAAACTATATCACAAGGTCACAGTCAAGATTTGGTTTTTAGATTTTTGTCTGTCTATCTATCTGTCTCTGTCTCTGTGTGTGTCTCTCTCTCTGTCTGTGTATGGAAGCCAGAAGAGGACCTGGGATTTATCCTAGGACTAGAGCTACAGGTGGTTGTGAACTGATATGGGGGTCCT
>NC_022028.1:42389741-42401771 GCF_000317375.1 Microtus ochrogaster | reverse complement strand
CTGTATATTAATAATGTAACATATACCAGGAACAGTTGTCTCTGAAAGCTGCTCTCTAACCTGTATCTCTGTAGTATAGTGGCTGACACGCCAACACTGAAAACATCTCTGCTTTATGGCTCCCCGGCAGGTCACGGGCAGAGCTGGTGTTGTTCAGGCACCCAGTTACTGTACACTGGTGTGAAAGAAGGTGCTGGAGCGTTACTGAAGCAGCTTCCTGAGCAGTAGGAAAGGGAGATGTTTCATAGTAGGGTTGCGTTGATAGCCCGGTCAACCATGTCCTCTCCGAGTATCATCTGACTGGAACTGACCTGCTTTAGTAGATGAAAATGCAGTTGGTCTTAATTCTTTAGCCCTCTGTGTCTTTGGATTGGGGGAGTGTAATACATTTATGTCTGAATTGTCAGAGAAGGGCAGGTTGCTGTTCATTATTTTCTGTCAATGGACTGTTTTTCTCCCTCCATCTTCTTTTGTGTTGTTTGCTTTTCTTTTATTGTTACATTTTGGTTCTTTCTCTATCTGTGACTCTATTTTAGGTATTTTAAAAGGACCATGATTGCCTCGGGGCCGATACAATATATCAAAGTACAGTCTTAAAAAAAAAAAAAGCCCAGCGGTGGGAAGATGGTTGAACCAGTAAACTGAGTACACTGTAAGCATGAGGACCAGAGTGTAGATTCCCAGCACCCACTTAAAAAGCCAGGAGTGGTGGCTGGGAGCAGGGATAGAGATTGAGGATTGGGCTTCACTGTCTAGCCCATCTATTGGTAAGCTCCAGGTTCAGCGCTCTCTCTCTTTCTCTCTCTCTCTCTCTCTCTCTCTCTCTCTCTTTCTCTCTCTCTTTCTCTTCTTTGAGATGGGGTTTCTCTGTGTAGCCCTGGCCATCCTGAAACTCACTCTGTAGACCAAATTGGCCTTGAACTCAGAGATTCACCTGTCTCTGCCTTCCAAATGCTGGGATTAAAGGCTTGTATCACCACTGCTTGCTTTCAATATTTGCTTTTAGCTGTAAGTTTCTTACTTTGATATGTGGTCATGGCTGTTGAGTAGAGGATCATTTCTGCTTGAAGTGCTCTCTGACGATTCATATTCTCTCTCTCTCCCTCCCTCCACCCCTCCCTCCGTCCCTCCCTTCTTCCCTCCTCTTTTGTTCCCTCCCCTTGAACCAACTGATCCTTGGTTCTAATGAAGAGAATGTGCAAAATACATTATATCACTTTTCTTTTAAAGATGTATTTATTTTACCTGTATGTACTGGGATTTTCCCTCATGTATGTATGTATGTGTGCCATGAATGTGCAGTGCACCGAGGGGCCAGAAGGGGGCACTGGATCCACTGGAACTGGATCCATGTGGACGCTCATAATGGAATCCAGCCAGGTCCTCTGCAAGTGCTCTAAACCCCTGAGTCATCTCTGTGACCTCACATTGTGTTACAATGAGTAGTTCATAAAGATAAGGAGGCATGACACTTATTTTCCCCTGGTTCCATGAGATGAGAACAAGCCCATGCTACTGTTGCCCTGTGGAAAAGCCCAAGCAAAAGGAAGCCAGCAGAGCCTCTAGCCCACAGCAACTGTGTTGCCAACATTCTGTTGTTGCAGCAAATACCTGAGACAAACAACTGAAAACAAGGAAAGATTCAGATGGGATGGTGGTTCTGAAGTTTCGGTTCATGGTTCCGTTGGGTCTGGAATGGACACAGCAGAGGGAGCCCATGGCAGAACAGGTCTGTGTACCTCCAGGTGGCCAGCAAACGAAGAACAACAGGAAGGGGCTGAAGTCCCAGTGTCCCCTTCAAGGGTGCAACCTCAGCAAACTCTAACGTGCTTCCTCTAGGTCCCACCTCTTAGCTGTGCCAAGCATTTAACACACGTGCCTTTGGGAGGCATTTAAGATCCAAACCATAAGAGAGAGCAGCTGAGGTCCCCGCCCCAAGAGCCTGTGAGGAAATAAATTACTGTAACAACCATATGTGTTGGAAGTCATTCCTCTCTCAGCGAAGCCCTGGAGTGACACCACAGTCCTGGATGATTGCTTGAGTGAAGTCTTCTGAAAGTCATTCACCCAGGAAATACCAAGTTAAATGATGGGCATTCTTGACCCCTCAAAACCCAGAAATATCTCAAATATGGTTTTTTTGATTTTCATCTTCTTTATAATGAAGTTTAAACAATATCCAAGACCCAGAAATGACAAATATTTGCCATTTTGAACTGCTAACGTTGGGAGTAGTTAGGTTTAAAGGAATCGATAATGGACACAGAATCACAAATGGCCAGTGGCCCAGTAGGTGTGTGGTAGTCCAGGGATTTGACTTCAGAGGATATGTTCTTTTCATGTGACAGTGACTGGTTCACCCACATCATTCTGAGCTCCTTTGCCTATGTCCTTAAGCGATCATCCTTCGGGTCTTATCTGATTATGTTCTCTCTTCCCTCTGCCCGTTGTTGAACTAATCAATTATTTTTCCAAGTGAATAATCCCCTCAAATCATGATGATTTTGTATTATGAGCAACCCCCAAATATCATATAACATAGTTTACATCAACATGTTTCCAAGTGGTATAGATGGAATTTTGTCTCCCCAAATGAAACTTGCCCCAAGTTACATGATTAGAGAAAGTGTGTTTAAACACTGAATCTCCTGGTGTCCAGTTAAGGGCTATTCATATACATGGTCATAGCTTGCTGCCCATTCTGGGGGCACTCATTTGGATTCCCCCTCATCTCAGCTGGACAAAGATTCTGAAGGGACAGGCTGAGACATAGTGACTAGGATGTTTGTCTCCCTTCTCGTAGGCTCACCTCCGCTAAGAAGTCAGCAGCTCGTGTTTCTCGGGAGCCATCTGCCTTCTGGTCATTTAACCACAGCGGTGGATTCAACTGGGCAAGCGAGAGTTACGTCGAGAGCCAACCGTGTTGGCTGCTGGGACTGTGTGTGGAGAAGCATTTCCTGAACCGGAGTGGAAAAGGATTGTGATCAGCTAGTCATGGCAGCCATGAAAGAGGCTGGGGGTGTGGTGGAGTGAGGACCGTGGACTTGGCCGTTGGGGTTTCTGTGGAGTTTGGTTCTGGGGCTGACTTTGAGGATCTTCTCTTTCAGCTATGACCCATACTTCCCATGCATGGTGCCCAGGAAGGCTCCCTTTCAAAATTCCATTGGCTTCAATTCTTGGAAGTGATTTCTCCTCATTTGATGTGAGGTTTAGCACGTAAGTGGCAGTGGTGGCATTCACCTTATAACCCAGTGTGGCCTCAGAAGCTGAGCCAGCCGGGCGGGCTGAATGCTTTTCTGGCGTTGTACTCTTTGATTCTGGCTAAACCTAAAAGCCACATTGCCAGTAGACTGTCAGTTCCTTAAAAAACACAATTGAGGAAGGACAACTTTACACATACTTACTGTTGTCTTTTGCCAAAATATTCCATTTTCTCAAGCTCCAGGGAGTCATGAGAACAGATTTACATGTGGGTGTTAGTCCAGGAATAAAGAGATGGCAGGTAAGGTCAGCACTGTAGATCAAAAGCACAATTAACACGTGCTTTGAAACCCTGACAACAGAGGAAGCTGGGCGTCTGGGGCCAGAACACCTCTTTGGGTGGCAGCTTCAACACAGCACCACTAGTGTCTCTTTTTGTTATTTTTGCTTCTGGCAAAGTCTCCTCTCAGGAAATGTTCAAATCCACATCCCCGTGGAAGTTCATTTCCATCTTCAGTGTCCGTGCCTGGCCACACTCATCCATTCTGTTCTCTGTTAGATGGTTGCTTTAGTACCCTCTCAGTTTTAGCATTAAGGTGTTGAAAATACCATTGATAACTTGCTACATTTGAGAACTTTTTGTTGTTGTTGTTGTTATTGTAGCAGATTCATTTTATGGAAACAGCAAGAGAATTCTAACCACTTTCTCCACAACTAGAAGGACTTGACCCTCAATTTGGAGAAAGTGCTAAGTGCGTCCTCTCCTCATTAGCAAATGATAAAACCCCTGGAGCAGCCTCAGGCTTCTTGACTGCGAGGCTGTGACCTTAGATGAAGGTCAGAGGACGACTTTATAGAGTTCTCTCTCTCTCTCTCTCTCTCTCTCTCTCTCTCTCTCTCTCTCTCTCTCTCTCTTCACCTGGTTTCTGGGGGCAGGCATATTGGGGCACTAGGCAAGCGCCTTTACCCGCAGAGTCATCTTGCCAGTCTGACCAGATGGGTCTACGTTAATTTGTGTCACATGACATTCTGGTCCTCCTGGGCCTTCCCATGGATCTGACCTCTTAGCCACCAATTGCAGAGAATGCTGCCACCCTACCAATCACATTTAATGTCAGAAGAGTTTTTGCTGAAATCTTTTTTTCCCTGCGCTCCTTCAAGTAATTATTCCATGGTGACATAGATGTCTAAATGGAATGATAGACTAATTCCCAAGTATGACTTTCTAGTGGCACAGTTAGAAGCCCTTGAACCTTACCAAGCAATCGCTGGGGCAGGAGACACAGGATGAAAGACATTGTGCTCTCCCTGCAAGAACTCAGGCACCGGCTATATTACGATGACAATAGTGGCGGTGATGATGACGATACAGTGATGGGAGCATAGTGAGTGATTTAACGGGACGAGCCTGGTATTCCTTGAAGGAAAAGGTAAGAGAAGTTGAATAAGCTGGCGGTAGTTGTTGGTGAAGGCCTAGGGAATAAAATGGAGGGGTAGATGCAGATGGGGAGGGGGCCGTGCAAAGAGTTCTGAGGAGAGAGTTGGACTGGCCTGAACCACAAATAGCTCCCTGCCGTTGGGGTGCGCAAGGCAGGAGCCTGAGGTGGCCAGCAGACCTGGGGCCGGGGTTGAGCTCTGTGAGCTGTCTCCTGGGGAGTAGCTGGCCCTGTGTTGAGATCAGCAATTCTTTTACAGGCATGATGGTCCTCTGACTTGTTTCTTCTAAGGAAAAGTGCAGAAATACTGACCCCAAAATTAGGTGTTTTGTAGTAGACACAAGAGTTTATATTAAAGAGGCTTATCTACTTTTTAAGTTGTTGAAATGGTTTTATTTATTCTTTGAAAACATCATGCATGTATACAATGTATACTGCTCCCTGATAGCAGGGAGCTATTTGTGGTTCAGGCCAGTCCAACTCTCTCCTTAGACATCATTGGATGCCAAGGGCTGAAGTGACAGAAAGGCCACGGAGCTGATCCCAGCTCTCGGGAGAGAGAGGTAAACAGGTCTTTGAATTCGAGTCTAGCCACGTTCACAGAGCGAGCGAGTTCCAGGACAGCCAGGATGACACAGAGAAACTGTCTCAACAAACAAACAGACAAACAAAAACCAACCAACCAAACAAACAAAAAAAGAAGCTAAGAAATGAAATGCATGGATGGATGCAGAGAGGAGAGGGAGCAGTATACATTGTATACATGCATGACGTTTTCAAAGAATAAATAAAACCATTTGAACAACTTAAAAAGTAGATAAGCCTCTTTAATATAAACCCTTGTGTCTACTACAAAACACCTAATTTTGGGGTCAGTATTTCTGCACTTTTCCTTAGAAGAAACAAGTCAGAGGACCATCATGCCTGTAAAAGAATTGCTAATCCGTTTTTTCTTAGATTGTTTTAGGTAGCTTTTCAGCATGTGTCCATTAGTCAAGGTTAGATGTATATTTTTTAAGGTAAATAGCATGAACATCTTATTTTTCTAAATAAGATTTTGTGAATTTGAAGACTTGTTATTGTTGATGCTGTTGTTTTGGGACAGGACTTCTCTGTGTAGCCCTGGAACTCATTCTGTGTACTAGGTTGGCCTTGAACTCAAAGATTTACTTGCCTCTTCCTCCCAAGGTTGTGAGCCACCACCACCTGGCTAATTTGAAGTGATTGTACATTTAAAAAATTTCAGAGTGTCTTTTTTGGGCGGGGGGGGGCGCGAGGCTTGGTTCACTGAAGGCTCTGTTCCTATATTGGGAATTTCAAGTGGGTTGAAAAGCTCTCTCTTCCTCAAGAAATGAAAAGTTAAAATAAAACAAAACAAATAATGGAAAAAATGCGCCCAGGAAAACAAAAGACGTGGTTTCAAGTGTGGCTCATTTTTTATGGAAAGAACGTGGTTCCTTTGAATTCTTGGTTCTGTTATTTACATTTTTCCCCACTGCAATGATGATATAATAAGAATATGTTGCTTTAATTGCTTTTCCAAAATGAAAGTAATACACCCATATGACTTAATCTGAAATAAAAACCCGAAATTTTATATATATATAAAATTTATATGTATATATATGTATATACACACACACACACATACATATATACATACATATGCCTTCCCTCCATTTCACGCTTTCTACCGGTAGCTACTTCTGAAACTTCTAGACTGACTCTATTTCCACCCATGTACCTTTGGATAACATCTAAGACAGCTAATTCTCGATTTTCAAGGAGCTTTATTCACTATTTACCCACGTTTCCTCAGGAGTGATTTTCTTTTCCCGTAAAAGCACTGCTCCTTCCTTCAGCCGCCACCACAGACACTTCTCAACGTTCCAAGTTCCTAGTCTAGCCATACCATAATTTAGGGTAGGCCAGTGTTCACAGTTGGCATCACTGTATCTACAGGACATTGGCTACAGCTCAGCTGTGCCGCTTATACCAAGAGCTCCGACATTCCTGCATGGTCCCTTGCTGCACTTGGCCCAAACAGTTGGGTTTAAACATACCTCACATTCGCTTATGAATCAGTAATATCAAAGTCTTCACCAAGTATCTTAAATGCCTTTGAGTATTGCTGTACTTCAAGAGCTCAGTTATGTCCAGAAGAAATCGCCATCTTCAGACTTATGGCCTATTCCAGCCCAGGTTCTTCTTGCGCTGTTATCTTGAGCCCCTCCTTAACGTCCATGTGCTAGACCATTTGGGCTCCATTTTCTGGTTTTTTTTCTTCTTTTTGCTTCATTCTCTTATTTGGGGTACTATGCAGTCTTCAGTAGCTATCACAGAGTATAATGAAAATTCTCTCTCTTTCTCTCTCTCTCTCCTCTCTCTCTCTCTCCTCTCTCTCACATCCATCCATATTTCTATTTTAAGATTTTTTTTTAGATTTGTGTTTAGTTGGTAGTTTTGCATTTGAAATGATTTCCCAATAGGCATTGCTCCATGGCCTTCTAGTTCCTGATACTGAATATATTTGATGAGACTCCTATTTTCTCTGTCTATACCCATGAAGCAGTGTGCATTTGGAGAAAAATCTCAGGACAAGCACCTTGAAGCAATTAGAGATGCTGAGTATCCACATGAATGGAAGAGTCCAGGCCACCTCAGTCTTTCGCAGACACAGACACTATTTTTAAAGTTTGCGAAGGCTCGGGGAAGAGATTAGTTGGTAAAGCACTTGCGGCACAAGCGTGAGGGTCTGCGTTCGATCCCCAGGACCCATGTATAAATTCCAGGTGTGTTTAATCCCAGCACTCGGGAGGCAGAGGCAGGCGGATCTTTGTGAGTTCGAGACTAGCCTGGTCTACAAGAGCTAGTTCCAGGACAGGCTCCAAAACCACAGAGAAACCCTGTCTCGAATAACCAAAAAAAAAAAATAAAAAAAAATAAAAAAATAAAAAATAAATAAATAAATAAATTCCAGGTGTGGTGGGGCATGCCTATAATCCCGGTTCTGGGAAAGCAGAGACAGGCAGAACTCTAGGGCTCACTAGCCAGCCAGTTTAGCCTTCTTGGCAGGCCATGGACCAATGAGAGACTATGTCTCAAAAAAACAATACGGAAGATTCCCGAGGAATGACAGTGGCTGTCCATCTTGCTTCCACACACATGTACACCTGCACACAAATCACAACATTTTCTCAAAAAGCAAAAATCAAACCCTCTGCTTTTCCCGAGTCCACTGAGAGCTCTCGTTTACCCAATCTCATGGCGGATTACCTTGACACTTACTGTCTTAGGAAAATAAAAGCTACGAGGCGTAGGAATTCCTGTGCAGGAAAGACGGAACCCAAGAGCTGGCCTGTGGGTTGACAGGGGAACTGTATCTACTCGTCACACAGTCTGCTTCTCTCCTGTTGTTGTTTTACTGATGGCTTCAATGCTCTGAGGTATCAAGACTGTTTTTGGTTGTTTAGTTTCTACCAACTGGATTTCTCCCCCGGGCCTTTAAAATAGACTCAACTCAGACACCATGAAGCCAATCCCTCAACGCCAACCAACAGTCTTTGCTCTCTACCCAGTTTCCTCGGGATTTCCACTTTCGTACTCAGTGAGACATCTCCCAAAGTCTTCCTTTCTCGTTTCATTACTTGTGCCCACTCTCAACCATCCCACTCGAGTCTACTTCTAACGTCCCAGTGACCCCCTAGCAGAGCCTATCGACCTCCCCACACTGTGAAGGCCTGATTGTGTTCTCATTTGAGAAATCTCTTTCTCCTGAGCGCTCTGCTTTCCCCCTTTTCCTCGCTGCTGCTTCGATTTTCTCTCGTGTTCTCTAGACTGTATGTGATCCGCACATGCCAGAATGCTATTTCCTGAGCTTGGTTTCTCTTCTCGTTCACCAGCTAAGCCCCATTCCTGTGTATCACTGGAATGATTGCGCGTAGGCAAAGATTGTATTTTTTTTTCTCTCAATCTATGAGCCCAGCACTGAAGTCTACACTGTTATATCCAACTGTTGTTTGACATCTCGTCTTAGAGTTCTCCAAGATCCAACATCTTGGAGTCGATGTTGTGACCATTCCTCCAGCACAGAAGTTTCACAGTAATCTCTCATTCGGCCCACAGCGCCAACCTTTCTCTGCGACACCATAATCCTGTGGACACGTCCTTCTCCACCATCTCACATCCCATCCACCACTAGTGTACTGGTGACGCTGTGGAATTACTTCCCACAAATCCTCTCATGACTCTCCACGCTCCTTCTCTTGGATGCCATTAGCATCCATGATCTGGGATGCCTGGGGAGTGTCTACATGAGTTCATTCCTCTTCTGTCCTTGCCCTGTAATCTGCTCTCTAAACTAAACACAACTATAGTGGCATCTCTTTAATGCTCAGATTTAACCACACCGCCTTTTATCTAAAGCGTTTGTGCACTTCCCTTTTGTTCTGAGAATGAAGATAGCCACTCAACTGAAGAGATTGGGGTGTATTGTGTCCATAACTCACCTTTGACTCGAGCCTCCCCACCCCCCCGTCTCGGTCTATCCAATCCCTCATTGTCCTGGCCCTGCTGACCTTCTCCCTGCTGCAGGAATGGGGGGAAGAAGGCCACCACCTCCTCCTCCTCCACTGAGTGTCTGTGTTGATCCCAACTTTCACAGCGGCTTTCTGCTCAATGTCTAGCCCCTGCAGGGTTGGTCTCTCCCTCTTGTGCCTCAGTTTCCTCAGTCATAAAATGCAGGTAATGGTGAAGGCTACTTTCAGGGACACTATTCCTATCCCATCATACTTTGCAGGATGACTCTTCTCTCCTTTCTCCTGTCTGCCTAATTTTATTTTTCTGGAACAGGTGAATTCTTGAGTTAGTCTTTTGACAAGCATAAGTGACCTTTTTGGACCTAGTTAGTCCATTGTAGCTTTTTCTCCTCTCTTGAGTCCCCCTTTACAGTGGTTGCTATAGGGCAGTGGTTCTCAACACACAGGTTGTGACCCCTTTGGCAAATCTTTCTCTCTAAAAAACATTTACATTATGATTCATAACAGTAGCAAAATTACAATTATGAAAATAATTTCATGTTCTGGATCACTACAACGTGAGGAACTATATTAAAAAGTCACAGTATTAGAAAGGTTGAGAACCATTGATACAGGGACTATTTTATACATACATTTATCTTGTGGTAGCACCCTACCTTTGTCTCCAGAAGGCCAGTCTCAAGAATGCAAGGATTATGTCTTTCTTTGCTCACCATTCTTCAGGCCTAACACAGTACTCAGAACACAGCAAGGTTCCCACAAGCATTTCCTCCCAGAGAAAGAGGATAAATACCCCCATGGAAGTCTGCGGGGTGCTGCCCAGTAGACCCTGTGGGTGGTAACTCTGTTTTGCTGAGGAATCACTAATGGCAACCAGAAGAATCAGAGGACTCACTTTCGCAGGGAGCAGCTGAGTGGGGTGTTTGTTCTTGGGTCAGTGGAAGTCACACTAGGCGGGAGTATAGGGATCATGGTTGAGGTATAGAAATAGGTTTGATTCTTGCTCCTTTCCCTGATTCAATGTGTCCCTAATCAAGCCACTTTCACATCTGTATGTTACAGTGATGCTCCAGCTCAGTCAAGTAGGTGCAGATTCTGGAAGAATTTAAAACTTACCTTTCTCTCTCTCTCTCTCTCTCTCTCTCTCTCTCTCTCTCTCTCTCTCTCTCTCTGTGTGTGTGTGTGTGTGTGTGTGTATGTTGTTGTGT
Organism: Microtus ochrogaster; assembly: GCF_000317375.1. Lineage (NCBI taxonomy): Eukaryota > Metazoa > Chordata > Mammalia > Rodentia > Cricetidae > Microtus > Microtus ochrogaster. The sequence continues at coordinate 42,391,388 of NC_022028.1, read as the reverse complement.
GAGTGCAAGTGCCAGAAGAGGGCATCAGATACCTCTGAGCTTGTGTGTTGGGCAGTTGTGAGCCGTGAGTGCTGGAAATGGAGCTCAGGTCCTCTGGAAGAGCAGCAAGGACTCTTAACTGTTGAGCCATCTATCTAGCTTCTGATTTTTAAAAATTCCATTTCCATACTTATTTGTGTATGTGCGTGAGTGCATGTTCCAGTGTGCTTTCATGTTGGCCAAAGGACAACTTGCCTGAGTTGGGCCTCTCCTGCCTCTCCTGTGCCCTTTGGATCCAGCTCAGCTCATCAAATTTGGCAGCAAGAGCTCTTACTCTCTGATCCACCTCTCCTGCCTTCCCCACACCCACTAAGAGTTTTGATTTTCCTTAAGCACACTATATGACTATCTACGGGCCCAAGTGAACGACACAACTCGCCCCAGGTGTGATCCTACTGTTTCCCTCTGTAGCACAGTGACATTCTGCCATCTTCGTCTTCCTCCGGAGAAGAAAAGACAATCTTGTGCTTTTGGGCATTCAGTGAAAAGGCAGTGTGAATCTGTGTGGCGCGGAGGAGAGAGTCCCAAGTTCATACCGGGGCCTTGTCCTCCGAGCTCTACACTCAGCTCTGAGAGCAGTGGTGCATGCCCGGGTCCGGAAAGTCAGGATCAGAAGTTGCAGCCCTTCATCTGTGGGCAGCCTAGGACAGAGAGGAGCTCTCAGCCTGCTCAGAGGACCAGGCAGTTAGCTCTGATTCCGGGTAGGGATAGATGCTTCAGGTTGATGAAACTACTGTCATCAAGGGCAGAAATGAACAAATTCAGAGAAGGGTACATCTTCCCATCCCTATCTTTTCCTCGAAAATACAAAGAATCTCTAGAGGAGATGTCCCTTTACTGCACATCTTTGCACGGCTCTTCCTTTGGCAGGGTGAAGGGCGCCTTGGATTGGAACCGTTAGGTATAGGAACGCTCAGTCAGGTCTGCTATGATGTCTGCAAAAGTTGAACGTCTCCTTTTTCACTATTACTGTTCACAGGTCACTTATGGGACCGGCTCAGGGTGTTCCGTGGGTGTGTGGATAGGAGTGGACTTTCTTTTCTTTTCTTTTCTTTTTTTAAATGACTCCTTTTATTAAAAGACTGGTTTGTTGTATTATACTTACACATTTTAAGGAGTGGACTTTCGAGTGCACTTCTTGAGGGCTTCAGCACCACGCTGGGCTTTAACTTGGCCGAGTGGGAAGTTTGGAGTATCCTGAGTATGGACAAAGATGAAGCCCGGTGTAGGGACAGAAAAAGTGAGAGTAGGTGATGCAGGTGTGGCTAAGTAAGCTCGTGTGCCTGGCGGGCACGCGGGAACTTTGAGCTTGAACTTGGCCTTGCAGGAGGACACAGGAATCTGTGAGTTCTTAGAGGGATGGACTCGGTGGGGAAGCACAGAAAAGTGGCAGTAAGTGACGAGGGCGCCTGCGGGCACTCGGGGAGCGCCGGGCTCGAACTTGGTGAGGGTGTCCGAGAGCCCGAGGGTCCGCGCGAGGGGCAGGCTTTCCGGGCGGGGCCGCGCGGCGTGTGGACGTGGTGCGTGTGAGAGGGCGCGGGCCGATCGCTCCCGCCCGTCGCTCCCCGTGGGCTGGCCGGGCCAATGAGCGCGCGAGGCGGCGGGGCC
>NC_022028.1:42382924-42389521 GCF_000317375.1 Microtus ochrogaster | reverse complement strand
TGCCGCTCGCACCATGGCCGCGCAGGGCGAGCCGGGCTACCTGGCGGCGCAGTCGGACCCCGGCTCCAACAGCGAGCGCAGCACCGACTCGCCAGTGGCCGGCTCCGAGGACGATCTGGTGGCCGCGGCGCCCCTGCACAGTCCCGAGTGGAGCGAGGAGCGCTTCCGCGTGGACAGGAAGAAACTCGAGGCCATGCTCCAAGGTAGGCATGCCCCTGCTCCCTATCTCCTCTTAGGGGCCCACTTCGCGCCCAGTCCGCGCACGGGACATCCCCCACCCCCACTCTGCCAGCTCGCCGGACTAGAGGCCCAAGTTTGTCCTGCCGCCCCCTAAGTTGACATTCGTACTTCGGAGATGCCAGCTGCAGCTGGGACATCTGGGCCGTGGCATCCCCACACGCTGGGACCGCCCAGTGTGACGGACTCTGCCGGGCTTCTCTTAGCCAGGAGTCCCGGCTACCCCTGCCGCGTCTTTTCCCTTCCCTCGCCAGTATCCGCTTCCTCCAGCTAGGGCCTGGTCTGGTCGCCTGGAAAAGCGCTGCAGATGTCAAGGCTTCAGCTGGGAGCCCCCGCCCCCACGCTGGAGGCTCGAGCTGGAGTAAGTCACCCAGGTGTGGGGATCCGTGTCCTGGCAGTGCGAGGACAGCATGTGTCAGGGGAGCCGGGCTCCTAAAAGACATCTTGAGTTACATTGAGTTCATAAACTTCTCCCTTGCAGCTGTGGGAATCTGACTTTGTCTTTCATAATTTGGGGGTTGTTTTTCCCAGTTTTTTTTTTTTTTAACTCTTTAGAGTTTCTAGGACTTTCCCAGAAAAAAAACAAAACAAAACAAAACAAAACAAAACAAAACTTTTTTGCTCCATTGGACTGACTGGAAACAAATTCTGATTTACCACGTTAGCGGGAATGGTAACAAGTCCAAGGTCATTTTGACCTTTAAAATTTTCATTCCCAGCCTACCTGTGATCACCTGTGTGGCTCACCTCCCACATCCAAAGTCGGAGATGAGGTAGCTGGGCTGAGCATTCATTTTAAGACTTGTGAAGAGAACTGGTCTCTGGTCTCAGGCAGGGAGACTAGTGAGGATCCGGTAGCGCTCATCCCTCATCTTGGAAAGCTCGGAGGTCTACCGACTCGCTTTTATGGCTGTCGGCGTGACTTATTTTGACGTTATCAGTCAATGTATCGCAGTATGGAAGCGAGTTATTCCTCCCTGGAAAGGCAGTGGCTTTTCAGAACAATTAAGAGGGTTATTTTAAGAGAGAACAGCATGTTTTCCCAAACAATAACTTGGTGGAAATAAGGATCAGGAGTGTTTGGCAGGCCTTTCTGGAAGGGCTGAGAACTCTCCCTTTTTGCTTATTTGTATTGGTAAACATTCCGAATGTCAAGTCTAGGGCTCATTTTCCCTTAAATTATGTAACTTCGAAAGAAAGTAATGGATTTGAAAATTGCAGCCGGGTTACATTTCATTAATGTTCATGTGTGATGCTTTCTTATTAGTGTAGCAAACAAAATGTTGCAATTATGTTGCAGAAGCATTGTAGGATTGTTTGTATTGAACCTTAAGATCCCAGGCTGATCCGTTTCAACCACTTTCCCACTTAGTTGAGTTGGAAACAGGATGAGCTGTTAACTCGGAAGAACAGGGTGGTACCATCCTTAATGGGTACCCTGTACAAATACTGACAGGGATGCCAGGTTCTGGGAAGTCCACTTGTAAAATCTGAGTTCCCCCAGGGAATTTCATCTTCAGTGAACTTTCATTTTGAAGTTAATGAAATACGGGCAGGACGTTTTGAAAACCTACAGTGTTAGCCCTCTTTTAGGCCTGCCATTTTGACAGCAGAAGGCCTAAGTCCCTTTTAAGTGGTCAGATGTTTAGCAGTAAGCCTTTATCAGCCCAGACGTAATTAATTATCCACTTATTTTCCACTCATTTTCAAAAGTTACCTACAAATACCTTACCTTGTTGGCAAAGTAATCCTCGAAGTGAGCTGAGGATAGTACCCAGTGCACAGAACACTATGATATTTTATTACTTCTACCCACACGGCCTCAGATTCCACAGAACCACCACATTTGGTGAACCAGAGGTGATCTTGTGTTTAATTGCTTTATGCTATAGCAGGTATGAGCCCAGAGTTGCTCAGACTTGCATTCAAATCCCTGTGTGATCCTTTTTTTTTTTTTTGAGACAGGATTTCTCTGTGTCTCTCTGGCTGTCCCGGAACTCACTCTGTAGACCAGGCTGGCCTTGAACTCACAGAGATCCACCTGCCTCTGCTTCCCTGAGTGCTGGGATTAAAGGCAGGCATGAGCCACCACCGCCCAGCTCCCTGTAATCTTAATCAAGCTCCCCGACCTCTCTCAGCCCTCAGTTTCCCCACCTGTAACATATAGAGGTTGATTTTTTTTTTTTTTAGAACCTCTGTGATTTTGTGGGAAGGGAAACATCTGATGCTTAAGAAAGAAAGCCTTGCTGCAGTGTTGGTAAATACCAAGAGCTTAATAATGCAGCATTGCCTAATGGGTCCATCTCATTTCAGTTTGTGACATACGCGATCTATCTGGCAAATAGTTGGGGAACAGCACATTTGCAGGATCAGAGATGGAAAAGTAAAACAAGTTAAAAACCAAAATCTGACAACAACAACAACAACAACAACAAAAAAAAAAACAGAAAAAAGAAAAAGAGAGGCATTTTCAGATGGAAACTTTTCCTTTGGAAAGGACCACGTAGGGAGAGGTTGCATTTGTTTGTGTTTCTGGTGATTGTGAATTAGTGATTTGCCATTTTCCCCTCCCACTATAGCCTTAAAAAGTATATGGGATTTTCCATTTTAAAACAGGGTAAGTAACGTTGTTGGCCTTCAAGTCTTCAGAGTGTAAATTGGTGATTATCATGCTTGGAATTTGCTTTTAGAGAGACTGTCCTGGGGGCAAGTTAATCTTTAATAGGTCGCATTTTTATTAGTAGAGAGAGTCTTCTACGCAATGGACCAAAAATTCACTGAGGTTAAAATGGGCAGTAGGGTAGTAAGTAGTCAAAGAAGTAAAATGTCGTTCTTGCATGATCATGGAGTCTAATTGATATACATAAAAACCACTAGACCAAAATATAGGGAAAATTACTAGTTTTTTCTCCTCCTTTTTAAAAAACAACTACTTTGAAATAGCCATAAAGAATGTCTGGCATTTTTGTTGGTATCTTAATGACAATTATCGATCTTCTTGGTCAATGATTTTTTTAACATGGGAATTTACTTTTGAGTTTAGTTTTTTTTTTCTTCTTCCCATGAGCCTTGGGATGCACGCTATGTCCAGCGTTTTTTAGTGGTAAGGAAACATCATATTCTCTTTCTTCCACAGCTAGCTCCCAGCATTTCGGTAGACTTCACCAGGAGTCATTTTAAGTCAGTTAGAAGAGTTACCCTTTGTGAAAAGGAGGGTGGCTCTGAGAGAGACGGGGAGTTGCCACAAGTATCTGGGATCCAGTGGTGGTGCTTGCCAGAGGACGGTAGCAAAGATGGGACCCCCTGATGAATACTTTCCTTCTGCCATCACCGAGTGTACGGGTTTAACACAGACCGAGCATTCCCGCCTATGGTGGAGAAGCACACACATTTTCAAGGTTGAGTCCTGAGCAGTTTCAGCAGAGAAGTCAAGGAGTGGACCTTAGGGGCATGACTGACAAAGGAGATGGAGGTCTACTGAGCTTTCCCTCTAGGAAAGGGAAGACTTCAGACACCATGTAAGGATTTCCCAGGGCTGGAATGAGTTGGGATCCCTTACTGCCTGAGCAGGAGGACTGGCCACCAGTTCAGGCTAGCACCCTGGCAGCCATGGGTCATTGCTTGAACACAGCAAACCTTATCCTATGGTTTGGTGACTAAGTATGGTTTCTTTCTGAGATATCGTTGTTGAGGTGGCATAAATATGAAGCAAAAATACTACAAGATGGGGAAGTTTGGGAAGTGAACAGAGCTTTCTAGTTAGCGCTTGATCGGGGCTAACAAATATTAACAAATCAGATGGCTTTATGAAGGACCATGGGTCTGTGCCCAGGGCTTTGGGCCAGGTCAAGATTTGTTCATTGCCGTTGTGCTACCTGGAGGCTATCTTTCTAAAAAGGAGCGCTCGTGAGAGTTAGGAAGAACCTTGAACTGTGTGTAACAATTAGGAGAGAAAAAAGGTACATGTAAAATATCACCGTGGAGACTGGAGAAGTGGCTCAGGAGTTAAGAGCACTTGCTGCTCTTCTAGAGCGCCTGAGTTCTGTTTCCAGCACCTACATCTGTCAGCTCACATTTGCCTGTAACGCCAGCAGCAGGGTATCAGAATCTCTCTTCTGGTCTCACAGAGACGGACACTTAAATTAAAAAAAAAAAAAAAGAAAAACGTAGAAAATGTCTCCGTGCTGTCTGCATAGGAAATGCTGAATGAGTTATAGAAACAAGATTCATTTTAAGCCACAGTATGTATGCATTCATTTGTTAAGAATGAAAGTCCCACGTTAGAGAATAAATATAATGAAGCTCACAGCCATTTCAAGATTATCGCTGGCCCCCTGGTGGCTTGCAGGGTGGCCAGAGGCTTAGTAGTGTTGTGTAGGAAATCTCTAATGGACGGGGCTGAGGAAGTAGAGGTCTCCTGATTGGTCTTGCTTTGAGTAGTTTCCATTCTTTGAAAGGTAACCCCTCTTCTGCTAGAAACATTCTGTTATTGAACCTCTCATCACTGTGCAGACAGAGTGTGAGTGTGTGTGAATATGTGTATATATATATGTGTGTGTGTGTGTGTGTGTGTTTTCAGTGTAACAGCCCTGGCTGTCCTGGAACTCCCTTTGTAGACTAGGCTGGCCTCAAACTCACAGAGATTCACTTTCCTCTGCTTCCCAAGTGCTGGGATTAAAGGTGTGCGCCACCACTGCCCAACTTGGAAAGGGCATTTTTATAAGAAAATACTGTGCCTGGGCATGATCCATTTGCTTATCTTTGCAGAAGGGGCAGGGAGAGTCTCACCTTATGGGGATGGAGAAAAAGAGATTGGGGCTGGGGAGGGAGAGAGGGAGAGAGCACAGGTTAAGAGCTACTCTGTGGGGGACCTGGGTTTAGTTCCTAGCAGCCTTGATGGGCAGCTCACAACTGCTTATTAACTCCATCTCCAGGGTATCTGATGACCTCTTCTGGCCTTCACGGGCATTGCACTCTTATGGTGCATATACATACATGCACATGTATACATACATTCAGGCAAAACACACATTTAAGAAAAACTTAAAAAAATTTAAATCACAAGACGCCAAGCACTGCTAGGTCTCTTAATTAAAAATGCATGTGAATTTTTTTTAGGGTTGGGGGTATTTGATTTATTTTGTAGTGAAAAACTTCCTTCAGTTAAATCGAAAAGTTAGATAGGATGATTGTGATTCAGCCAGAGAGCAGGATGCAAACAAAGCTAGCTTGTAGCCTGGTGTTGAAAGCACTTCAGAGGTCCTGTAGCGTGTGGCGAAGTGCTCAGGTGCTCTCTCAGACCATGCTGGAGTAGGGCTCTATCTTGGCAACCTGAAGAGGCCTGGGGAGGTGCCTGCTTCACCAGACGGCATAGGATAAGCACACTCAGCCATGTGTACACACTCAGTAAGTCTTGTCTCTGTGAGATGTAAGGGTTTCTGGTCAAGTTGATCATTAATACAGCCAAGCGTGAGAGTTCCTTGTATCAATGACTTTTGCAGGCAGGAATGTATCTGGCTGCAGCCAAGAGGAAAAACAACCTGGACATTGGTTTACACAAGGTGGGGTCATGTGATCCAGGCCTCAGTAGAAGAGCAAGGGCATCAAAGAGCTCAGCATCCTCCCTCTTCCCCGGGGCATCACTAGCTCAGCCTGTGGCCTTTGCTTTGCTTTATGCAATACTGTGGCATGCGCCTGCCTGTAGCAGGTGCATCTGGGATTCATGCAGGCCAAGTTCCACGTTTATGTGTGACAAAGAATACTGTCTCCTGAAAGTTTGCCCGTGTTTCTTTGGCCACCGTTTTCTTCAGGAGTCTTGGGGAGTGTGTTCTCGTCTGTGACTGAAGTAGTCAGGCAAGCGTGGTGTCAGAGTGGACTCTGAGCGAAAGCACAAACCTGGGAAAAGCAACGCTTACCTGGGTCAGGAGATTTTCGGACAGCATTTGTAACCCGGGACTGGAGTTCTTGGTGATGTCCTCAGAGTAATGCAGGCGTAAGTGACCGTCACACAGCGACTATGCCTCTGTCTTCTAGAGGTGCTCTCCTCTTCCTGCTCCTTCGACCAAATGACCTAGGGTCCCTGGGTCCTGAAAGTGGCCTTTTCATGGCACTGTGGATGGAGCCCCAACTTTGCAGATTCTGAACATACAACCTCCCTGATAAGTGTTCACCAATCCCTGAAGTGGTCATTTGTATTGCTATCATTTTGTCTCCAGTGTTTTTTTCTCTCGTTTTTTTTTTTTAAATAAAAAAGAAAATATACAAACACTTTTTAAAAATTTTGTACAGGGCTGGAGAGATGGCTCAGAGGTTAAGAGCATTGCCTGCTCTTCCAAAGGTCCTGAGTTCAATTCCCAGCAA
>NC_022028.1:42368608-42382339 GCF_000317375.1 Microtus ochrogaster | reverse complement strand
CACATTGGTGAGAGTGACCATTTCCGGTCTCTTATATAGAACACTTTAGAGGATGAGGCGCAGACACACACACGTGTATAAAGGCATTCACAGTGTGCGCGGATATGTGGGGAGCGACTTTAGCTGTGCGGCTCTATGTGCTAGCTCACTGAATGCTTGTTCCTTTAGTGTGCTAGCATTTAGCAGAAGGTCCAAGATGTCGGAGACCCTTGGTAGCAATGCTCTGAGCACACTGCACGTTTGCACGTCTGTACACCTTTTTGTTTTAAACGTTTAAAATAATTACGTTTATTTATTGTGCGTGGGCGCACGCGTGCGTGTGCACACATGTATAAGTTGTGGGAATTCAGACTTGGGATTCTCGTGCTTACTTAGCAAGTGCTTTCACCCACTGAGTCACTCCTCGGTTCTGTTTCCACAACCTTTTCCTGCCTGCTAACGCCTTGATAACTGTAGGTGCTGATCTCATTTATTTATGGTAAGTATTAAACCCTGTTCCCGTGCGTGTATGAGGCTGGCTCCCGGAGAGACAACAACATTCACATTCTCAGTAAACGGGAGTCTTTGTGATGGGGCGATGACACCACACTTTACTCCGTACATTGAGTTGATGTTGGAGCCCAATGCCATTGCTTCTATAGGGAGGTACTAAATCACAGGGTTTAAAAGCCACCCCGCTAATTTATCCCCTCATTTAAAAAGCAAACATAAGCTTATTATAGAATGAAAAGTATAGATAGACATACAAGATGAACGCACAAATCCCATCATTGGGTCTAAAACATATCAATCACCAGCGATTGTATTTTGGAAACCTTTTCCTGGTCTTTAAAAGATACACACACACACAACACATATTTTCAAAACTGTACTTCACCTTCGTTGTTCACCCAGGGAAGCAGGTAGTCCTGAGCTAACTAGGGAACCTACCCTGCCTGACTTAATTCCACAGGAAGATCATCCCTTCCCTCTTTGCTCTTTGCATTTTTTATCAAGGGTGGTTGTCTTTTTGATTCCCTTCATGTGTCAGACTTCATTGAAATATCGTGATATTTAGAACAGTCCCACAGTGGGACAAGCCTAATCACACTGCTAGTCTACTTGTCAGGGTCAGATCCTGGCTGTGTGGCCTGCCACAAGCGAGTCACTTCTTTAAGATGTGGTCTGCTAACCTCTAAAGTGGGGACAGCGTCTCTTCTACGCTGTGAGGATTCGATCCTGTGTGTGAGGTGTGTACAGCGCCAGGTGAGGCAGGGTCAGAGAGACGGTAGTATTGAGTGTTCAACTCAAAGCACGCTTTGCCTGAAAACCCTGTGCAAGTCCTCTATTATTCTAACGGAGAAGGAAATCTTATTAGTAAAATTTCAGGGCACAGTACGATGGACCTTTTTGTCCCTCTTACATTCTCCCTTTTATTTCCGGTGGGCTTTCATTGTGAACCCAGGCTGGCCTCATACTCAGCATCCTCCTGCCTCAGCCTCCCAAGTGCTGGGGTTACAGGCATGTGCCGCCACGCTTGGCTGAGGCTTTTGATCAGTGTTTCAAAAATTATTTTCTAGAAGAATTTTCAGTTTAGGGACAAGAGAAGCAGGTTCATAGGCCACCTGCCTCTTGTACCCATGACTCTTTGACAGGCCTGGCCTGTTTTGACGTGACAGCTGGGGGTTGTTAGGAGGCAGCAGGATGGTCAGTACGGAGTGAGGGTTGTTTGGTTTTTATCACTAAAAAAATTTGAGCAATGTTCGCCTTATCTGATTAGTATGTCTTGAATCAGTATTTCTTAAAATATGTATACATCGAAATCCCGAGTTTGTTTTAAAAAGGAAACTTTCATCCTCACTCAGAGTCCAGATTCTTCATGCCTGGGGGTGGGGTGAGGGGCCGAGGGGCTCGTGCAGCTGCGATCTGTGTTTTGAAAGCATTGGGTGTGAGGCTAATGTAGGTGGTCCCAGGACCAAACTTTGAGAAACATTAGTAGGTGGTCAGAGATGGTTAAACACTTCCAGAGTCTCTTGAGTCTTGTCTTCTGGGTTCCCCTGCTCCCCTGGGAGTTTGCGTTTCTGCCTCCTCATGAGGCCATCTTGAAAGCTTTGCTTCCAGGACTGTAGTTTGTGTGGTTTGTGTACAGTGGCTTGTTGGAGGGCCCTGGAAGGAGCATGCATAGCTGTTTACACGCCTGTGAAGGGGGGAACCTGCCTATGCTGGTGTAATGTCATTCAGAATGAATTGAGTTTTGTTATGCATTTTTAGTAAGTTGATACAATAGCTACTAAGTATCTTATAAAATGGTTTTAAAAACATTTTTTTTGAGTGGGGGTTGGGGAAGTGGCTCAACCATTGAGTGTGTTTGTAGGGTCTGAGGTTGGCCCCCACCACCCATAAAACCTAGCTGGACACCTTGGTGGCACACACACACACACACACACACACGCACACACACACACACACTGCTCTGTCCTACACATATACACAGACACATACACATGTACACATAACATAATAAGCAAAACACTTTTTAAGGTAGAAGTTTAAAAAGCAATGACTCATATCCCGGGCCTTGTGTACGCCAGGCACCTTCTACCACAGAGACAAACCCCCAAACTTTTGAAGAGTACTTTTAGGAAAGGCATAGATGATATGCAAGGTCTTCATCCTAAGACCTGTCTCCACTTCCGGACTCGGATATGTTGATAGATTGTTCACATAGTTTCTGTAGCTTTTCCTAGGGCCATGATTGCCACTTTTCATCCATCCTTTTAATCTAAACTATTAAGCTACTCACTGGTTATCTTTCTAAATATATTTTAGAGATACAATTTTATGTTTGAATGAAAGAACGTTTGGTTTAAAAAGTCATCTTTTGACTATAGACCATGTTGTAGTGACCATGATTATTTCATAGTTTTGGGAGAGCTATATTGTGAGGCCAACGTTTTGAAGTGCCTGGACACGGAAGAAAGGGGGTGACCTTAAAGGGGCAGCTTTTCTTGAGTGTTTACTGTGTGAGACGCATGGTTCCCAGTGCCCTCTGCCTGTGTAGTCATTAACTGTGCTTCTATGCCTGTTAACAACCCGGGAGACATGGAAGCTGCTGGGGCACATATTTTCATACTCATTTAGTCGCTGTCGATCATTTAAAATTGAAGCCCTGCTTCCTTTTCGGAATGCTGAGTGAATCTGGATGCCACTGTCCTCAAGGGGTGTTCTAGAGCATGGACTTCCCAGGTGGGGCAGAGGCACATCACATCTGAGTTCAGGGTGGCGTGGCGCCATCCCCACAGGGCGAGGCAGCTTTTGAGCCCTGTGAAAATGCAGAGGGGTCCTGGTAGTGGACCCGGGTATGGGTGAGGATCTCAGTGGGAACACAGGCCAGAGGCTCTGCCTTCTGCTGTCTTTGGTTATGTTGTCTCTCCCTCCTTTGTGAGCTGGGGATAATGATGCCTCTCTTCAGGGCTGTGGTGAAGATTACACAATGATGTTTATAAAGCCGACTCACAATTGGTGCCCTGTGAATGGTCTGTGCTTTTTTTTTTTTGAACGCATCTTCTATTTTACTTCAGCTTCTAGCCCAGAGCTGCAAAATGGCTGGGCTGTGTATCCAAAGGAACTGACCCGTGGCGGGTTTGAATTAAAAAACAGTCCCATTTTTGGGCTCGTTGGGAGCTAACATGGACCTCACGGAACGGGACGTTAAACCCAGGGCTTGCACTTGGCCTTAAGAAGTATTTGACAGCTGAGCTTTATAAGAAGACAATCTACGCACTTATGCTCAGTCGAGGGAGTGTAGAGAGGATTGTATTGGCAGTGGCCACAGCCTTTTAAATGAGGGTGTGCAAAGACAATTCAAGTGAGGTGAATGCTGGGTAATCCATACATATTTCATCTGGGCTGGTGTTAAATTAAAATTTGTCACACTTGATAAAAAGTTGTAATTAATTGTAGGCATTGGACCTCATCTTTTAGACTAGCACATATCCATGTTTAAATATGGTTTTAATTTTATTTCTCTTTAGTTACTCTGACTGGCTTTGGACTTTTGATCTTCTTGCCTTAGTTTTTCAAGAGCTAGGATTACAGGCAGGCACCACCCTGGCCATCATAAACGTAATTTTAAAACCTGTCGGATGACATATTCCACCCCCTCTGAAAAGTGAGAAGTCTTTTATATTGGTTAGCTAAGTCTCTTTGAGGTGGAGAGAAATAACCCATTTCTCTTAGTATGGCGCTGGCCAGCAGTCAGATGCGTGTTCATGGCTCTCTCTCGCCGTGGACACTTTGCCCTGGACAAACTCTCAGGGCTCTTGGGTGGGAAGCCCCTTCAAAACTCCTTTAAGCTCCTGGATGCCAAGTCTTCGGCACAGTGTGTACTGCAGAATCCCACCCATCCATTGAATCTCTGATTGGAACCTCAGTGGGCACTGTAGGCTCTGATGCCATCACTGGGCTCCAGGGGTGATGTCGATAGGAATTGGCCGCTGTGTGGACCTCTCCCGGGAAGATAGCTGGAGTGTTTCGGTGTTGGAGGGTCAATGCTTGGAAGAGAGCAGACCGGTTGTATGCCCTCTTTCCGGGTGGTCAGAGTGGCAGTGCCCTGAATCCTGTGGGCTGCCTGGCAGCTCATTTCAGGCTTTCTGTCGTAATTGAGTAAATGGTACTTGGCACCTGTCGGTGTGACGGCGGACGGTGAGCTCTTCCATGTTGCATCTTCTCACCACCTTTTCCTTCCCTTCTGCCAGTGAGTCCCGTTTCCTGCGACAGGGTTTGCATCTGGTGGCGGCTGTGCTGACACTCTGTGGCCTCAGGACACCTGTGTGTCCAGATCTCAGCTGCTTTCAGAATTGTTTGAGATTGCGTAATGTTTTCTTCGGCCATCACAGAAGACCACTGCTGTATGCTTTGCTTGTTTCCCAGCTGGTCCTTTTTATCGGGTCCTGAGATTTTGTTGTTGTTGTTAAAAGGGCCATTTTACAGCAAGACCAATGGTCTGACAAGATTCTTCTCATCCACTGGTTGATTATAGCAATTTGAAAAGCTAGAAAATGTGTTTGGTTTGAGTGGTGCAGAAATACTCATGCAAAGAAATGTCTGGCTGGGTGGTGGTGGCACACGTCTTTAATCCCAGCACTCAGGAGGCAGGGGCAGGAGGATCCCTGTGAGTTTGAGACCAGCCTGGTCTACAGAGTGAGTTCCAAGAGAGGCTCCAAAACTACACAGAGAAACCCTGCCTCGAAAAACCGTATCTGTCCTGGGGGAGGGGAAGAAATGTCTGTTTTAGTACAGGTTTCTAAAAATCTATTTTTATTTATTTATCTTTAAAAGATTGATTTTGTTTTATGCACATGAATGTTTTATCTGAATATACATCTGTGCACCATGTGTGCAGTGCCTGGGGAAGCCAGAAGAGTGCATTGGATCTCCTTGAACTGGAGTTAGACAATTGTCAGCTGCCACGTGGGTGCTGGGAATTAAACCCAGGTCCTCTGGAAGAGCAGCCAGTGCTCTTAATCACGGAGCAATCTTTCTAGCTCCCTTCTGCCGTGTGTGTGTGTGTGTGTGTGTGTGTGTGTGTGTGATATACATGTTGTGTCTGTGTATATATATGCAGTGTATGGAGGCCACAGAGGTTTGCATTGGGTGTCTTCCTCGGTCACTCACCACCTATTTTTTTGAAATGGGCTCTCTCTGTGAACCTGCAGCTCATTAACTTGATAGGCTGGCTCTTGAGCTTCAGAGATCTGTGTCCCAGCAACCTCTGCAGGTGATGGTGTATATGGTAGTTCTGAGGATCTAATTTCAGGCCTTTTTGGTGCCATGGCAGGCCAACTTATTGAGCTCTCTCCCCATCTCTCCAAGGGGTTTTAAAATTAAATTTGCTGATATGGGAAAATGGACCACAGAATTACTATAGGTCCGTGGAGTTTGTGTTATTGTTCCAGGGACTGACTTACAATTTAGGAAAATATCATTTGTAGTCATATTATTGCAAAAATAAAAAGATTGGAGCAATAAGATGCTATCAGTGAGAGAGCATGGGGAATGTGTTATCTGAGTAAACCATACTTGATCACATCAGAAATCTAGCATATAGCAATAAAACGTGATAGAAATGGAAAACCGTCTCATTATAAGCCACTTGAGTGTAGTTGCTCAGTAATTAAGAGCATTGCCACTCTTGGAGAGGACCCAGGTTCTGTTCTTATAACCCACGTGACAGCTCACAATTATCTGCAGCTCTAGTTCCAGGGCTCTGACACCCTCTTCTGGCCCTCATGGGCGGTACACTTTCTATATAAACCCAGAGACTGAAAGCGGAAGCATGGAAAAAATGTATTCCATGGTGGTAGTAACAGAAGAAAACAAGGCGGCCACATATGTGCCAGCCAAAACAGTCCAAGGCAAAGAACTATAAAATTCTTTCTTATATTTTATATAATAATATGAGGGGCTGTCTGTCTCTGCACGGTATACAGCTGAAATGTCTGCATACAAACCTAACACCGGATGCTGAGCTACATAGAGCAGATGCTTGCCTTATCGAGGAGGACACAGTCAGTGACATGGCGGTAGGAGGTTTCCATACTTCACGTTTGGTAGCTAGGTTAAACAAGGAAGGGGGAGGTGTTGCATGTAATCAATACATTGTACCAGAGAAACTCGAAGGAAGCGGCATTCTTTCACGACAACTGATTTTTCTCAAGTACACGAGGAGCTTGCTCCAGGATCGAGCATGCTGTTGTATGCCACAGGACTGTCCTTAGCAGACTTGCTCCAGGATCGAGCACGCTGTTGTATGCCACAGGACTGTCCTTAGCAGACTTGGGGAGATGATAGGCCTGACAGTTGTCTTTTCTACAGTTGAAGGAAACTAGAGACCAACAAGGCCGAGAAACGCTGTAAAAGCCACCAGTATATGGAAGAGAACAAAACCCTCTCGCAGGACGGGTGTTTCAAATGAGAGACCACAAGGGAAATTAGAAGGTATCTTGAGGAAAATTGAAATGAAAATCGTATACCAGGAATGCCTGCATTCCAGGAAAGCTAGCAGGAGGGAAGTTTAGTGTCGTGTACACAGACAAAGAACATAGACCCAGATTGGCAGATGGACTGATAGAGCGAGAAAAAGAAAAATCAAAACAAAGCAACAAACAGCAAAACAAAAGCAAAGAGCTAAATCCCAGAACAAAAACCCAACCCACCAAGGGACAACCGCAGCAAGCAACCACATACACATGAGCCCCAAAACCCCAAAAACAACAACAAAAATCCCCCAAACAAAAGAGCACCCTGAATTCAATGAAGCCGGTGAGAAGAAGCAAGAAAAGCAAGATGAGGGCATAAACAAATGAAACAGATAATAGAAAACTAAAGATCAAAACGAGCAAATACTTTGTTTTTTGAACACAGTAAAATTAAAAAAAAATGTGTTAGCTACCTTTAGAAAGAAAAATCCATGAGAAAAAGCAGATGTATGAGATGAGACATTACAACAGATACAACAGAAATAAAAGGGTTATGTAATAGGGTACCTTAAAGAGTCATGCACCTTGAAGACTGTAGAAATCTATTATCTCCCAAGACAGATTTATGAAAAATACACTATTTGAACAGATCTAATAAAGAGATTAAATTAGGATTTAAAAAATATCCTCCCAACAGAGAAAACCCCAAGGCGAATTGGATTCATTGAGTTAAGGTTCCAGAAATTTTAATTGGCATTGACCTCAAATTTATCAAAAAAAAAAAAAATCAATGAGGAAGGAACATTTCCAAATTTACTCTGGTAGAAAACATGGTTGTGAGACCTAAGTGAAGCAATGATAATGCAGAAAAACTGTGAACCAATATCCCTGATGTATATTGCTAAGAAAATATGGGCGGATAGTATTTACCAAGGCAATGAAAAGGTCACCTATTGTGACCACATAAGATTCATTCTTTGTTTGTTTGTTTTGAGACAGGGTTTCTCTGTAGTTCTTTGGAGCCTGTCCTGGAGCTGACTATGTAGACCAGGCTGGTCTTCAACTCACAGAGATCCACCTGCCTCAGCCTCCCGAGTGCTGGGGATAAAGGTATGTGCCACCATTGCCTGGCAAGATTCATTCTTGAAATGCAGGAATGATCCCACATATTGGAAATTACTATAATGCCATTTTAAAAAAACACATTGAAAGACAACACACAATTGTCTCAATTGATAGAGAACAATGCATTTGATAAAACTGAGGTTTCCGCTATGTGGTAGTGGTGCATACCTTTAATCCCAGCACTTGAGAGGCAGAGGCAGGCAGGTCTCTGTGAGTTCGAGACCAGCCTGGTCTGCAGAGCGAGTTTCAGGACAGGCTTCAAAGCTACACAGACAAACAAAACAAACAGAAAACACTTGAGTTTTCCATTACAATAAAACAGTAAAACCACCAAGATATAATAAAGACCATATGTGAAAACCCACAGCAAGTGAGAGAGGAGAGGGAGAGAGAACGGACAAAGGAGAGCAGGGTGAGAGAGACCACAGCCAACGTTACACTCAGTGGTGAAAAATCTTGTGTTTTCCACTAAGTTCATGAGCGACGGAAGAGTCTCTCTCCCAGACTTTCATATAGAATCAAAAGTTTTCACCCGAGCAATCAGGCACGAAAAATAAACAGATACCTGTATGAAAATGCTGCGATATGATCATCAGTTTGCTAAGGAATATAGGTTCAAAACTGGAAAACATCTAGATAGGAAAGGAGTACAATCAGTTGTTCTTACCTGAGATGATTTTAAATTTAGTGAACTCTAATGAACATAGACGCACACGCACACACATGTTCACACACACGCATACACGTATGTGCACATTTACACAAACACATGTCCAGGTGTCTATACACATACACACGTTCAGGCAAATGGTAGAGTTGTTTAATGGATATGGTTTTTTAAGGGTTTATTTTTGTGCTCGTTTATATGTTGTGCCTGTGTGAATGGATGGCATGCGTTCTGGTGCCTCCTAGAGATCAGCCAGAAGAGGGTATTGTATTGGTTCTCCTGAAACTGGAGTCCCAGTTAGTGGTCCAGCGTGAATGCTGGGGAATGAACTGGGTCCCCTGCGAGAGCAGTGTGTGCTCTTAACTACTGAGCCTTCTCTGCAGTCCCCGAAAGTGGAGGTTTAATGTTGCAAGATGAAGAAATATCTGAGATGGGTTGAACACACTAAGCACTGCGGTGTACACCCTAATCACCACTGCACTACCCACTTAACATAGTGAAGATAGTAAATTTTATATTCGATGGTTTTTCTCTACAATAAAGCAAAACAACCTGAATGATGTTTTTTTCCCCAGACAAAACAGCTTTACCTTACTTAGTACAGCCTTTGCATGCTTCATGACCTTTGGAAACATTTTAATATTGTTTTAAAAATTAGCATCACAAAGAGCCAGGCTTTCTTATATCAGCTTCACACACGCTTCGTGTGGTTGATCCTCATCTTGCTTGTACGCTTACACTGTCCATCCCTCATGCTCTTCTACCTCGTCTTCCCCTTTCTACTTTTCCGTGTTCTGTTACCCCCAATCTCCCACCCTTAAAAGTTGCTTTCCTTTCTTTCCTTAACCCCATTCTAGTTTTCTGATTCGACCCAAACTCCCTCACATCTGAATTTACACTTATATAACTTGGTCTGTGTATGAGACCACATGGGTCCTTGTCTTTCTGGTCCTGCGTTACTTCGCTTAATATAATGTTTTCTAGTTTTGTTCATTTTCCTGCAAACTTCGCTTTTCCACACAACCATTGTGGGTAGGTACCACATCTTCAGGATCCACTCGTCTGTTGACGGGCATCTCTTCAGATGCCACAAGAGCCGCTTAAAAAGCCAAAGGCAGTTTGAAGAGGTCGCCCGTTCATAGTTCGACAGAAGGGGAGCATTCCATCGGTTGTAAGGACGAAAAGCACGGTTGCCATGACACACAAGCTCTGAGAATTTCCTCGGGAGACTTGCAGCGGGTCCACCTTCTGAAAGGCAGCCCCTCAGTGGTAGCTGGGATTCAGGAATAGCATTTGCATTCGGTACTGAGGAGCTCCCAGCAGGAAGAAGGCTGCAGTGCTTTTCAGGCTCCCAGACTCGAATGTGCAGCGAACACGTTTCTTTCCAAACTGAATACACGGGATGGATTTGTGCGACTTGTCGCTCAGAGGACCGGCCCGAGTTCCACAGCTAACAGTCGTAACAGAACCACTTTCTCGGGTTTCCATATTTTTCGAAGAGACTGTCATGGTTTGGCGCAGCTATGGAGCTCAGTTTTTGCTGGCTTGCACATTCCTCCTGGTTTCGCTGTGATCTTTACCTCCACTGGAAAGTATGCTCTGTTTTTAAGCATTTATTTTAGGCTGCTTGGCTTGAAGCAGCTCTTGACTCTTGAAGCACGGATGTCTATGTGTGGTCTTGGTTATGTGTCTGAAAAAGAAAGTAGAGCTAAGGTGTGAACACAGTGGACACATGACATTAAGGATGCGACAGACCTTAGACATGGTGTGTGACAGTGCTTGATGCAGCTAAATCCTCCAGAATTGACGAGGACGGTTTTGGGCATATATGTATGGATACATGCAGTTAGACTATATATATATATATATATGAATATTGTGTGTACCCATATACAAGTCTACATATATTATAGATTATAGGTGTCTCCAACATTTGGTTCTAGCTCCTTGTATCTCTAAATGTGACCTCATTGGAGATGGAGTCTTTTGCAGAGATAACCAAGTTAAAGTACTAGGGTGGACCCCTGAATCATAGGA
Organism: Microtus ochrogaster; assembly: GCF_000317375.1. Taxonomy (NCBI): domain Eukaryota; kingdom Metazoa; phylum Chordata; class Mammalia; order Rodentia; family Cricetidae; genus Microtus; species Microtus ochrogaster. The sequence continues at coordinate 42,371,551 of NC_022028.1, read as the reverse complement.
CCGTGGTTATTGAGATACGTGTGGAGGGAAGTCGGTGTGGGAGACACAAGAAGAGCCATGTAGCCAACTGCTACCTGGAACTGTCCCTTCTGTCTCAGGGCCCTGAGGAAGAACTGCTGCTTGACACTTTGGTTTTGGGTTTATATTTCTAGATTTGTTTTTGCACCTGGTTTGTGGTTCTTACCAAATAGCACTTCTAGTAAACTGGAAGCAATGTATATCTCTATTATGCTACAAACCAGGATATATGTGTTTAGCAATAAGGTTACATGCTTAAATATTTATTTATTTCTGGATTATGTATTATGCATATATGTAATTGGTGTCTCCCTTCCTACATAACTAGTATGAGAATTTACTTCTTAGAGTTTTAATCATTTATCCTTAGAAAAGTTATTTGGGAAGTTTGGAAGAATTATTTTGCTCATAGTGATCAAATTAATACTTTTTGACTCTCAGAACCTCGTAGGAAGAAAATTTATGGGGTTGGAGAGATGGCGCAGTGGGCGAGAGTGCTTGCTGTTTAAGCATGAACATCTCAGCTGGACTCTGGCGCTCATGTCACAGGCGTGGGTGCCTATAACCCAGCATCGTCATGGAGGGTAGGGTAGAAACAGAAGGCTATTTGGGTTTTGTGGCCGCCAGCCTAGCTGACAGACCAGCTCTATGTTCAGTGAGAGATCCTGTCTTCAGGGAGTTAGGTAGGGGGATGCACAGAAAGATGCTGAAGATTCTCCTCTAGCGTCTGTGTGTACCCCCACTCCCCCGTAATTCATAATCCACTTCCTAATTTCTGAAGAGAGAAATGAAAGTCACACGTGAGGATGAGGCAGTTCGATGTGGAGAGTGGATCCTGGCCCTTTGACCCCGTTTTGCATAATAACCCCCAGACTTCCTAATTGAAGAGTCTCCACATCTGCGCTGTCACAGCCGCGGAGCCCACTGACAGTTGGAGAGGCAGAATCAGAAACAACCCACCCACTCGCATCCAGCACCGAAAGGGAAAAAAAAAAGTCTCAAAAGTCCACATGTTGAAATTAAATTTTCTGAAGATTGGAAGCAGATGTGTTCAGATGGCCAGTTTTTCCACTGCCCTTGCTTCCAGTGATTTGTGCTCATTTTGCCCTCAGTGGGGAAAACACGAAGTTCAGTGCCTGGTGAGGGTGAGTGCGGTGGTCTTCAGCTCCACCGCTCCACTCTCTACTGCTTGAGGTGTCTAGGGTGCCTGTAGGTCCCAGTGGATGAGGATCCCAGGATGACCAGATCCCGCACTGGGGAAAACAAGTCAGTGGTGAAATAGGACATATATGGATTTGTGTTGTTCCTGAGAAACGCTGATCTCGAGTGGAAATGTTCTGTAGCTACTGGAGTTTTTAGACTAAAGAATGAGTTTGGTGCAACTGGCCTGACCAATGGTTTTCACTTTAAAAAAAGAAAACTGAAAACAGGGCTGCAGAGATGGCTCAGAGGCTATGCTTTTGTTTTGGAGGTATGATGACCTGAGCTCGGATCTCCAGCACTGTCTAAAAGCCAGGCACGGAGGCATGCAGAGGCCGAGAAAGCTGGATGGATTCTAGGGGCTCACAGGCCAGCCAGTCTGGCCTGTTGGCGAGCTCCTGGTTCCGTGAGGGAACGTGCTTCAGAAAATCCAGTGGAGAGCAACAGAGTAAGTCACAGTCACTGATACTGGCTTCAGGCCTTCACACATGCATGCCCAGGCAAATGCACAGCCCTAACAGTGTGTGCACTGGACACACGTATACACATGTGCACATGCATGTGCAGACCCACACACACATACATAAACACACACGACAGCAAACTGTTAGGCTGGTGCTTATGTTTTTCAATCCCATTGAGTTATCTGACCATCCAGGAGCTCCAACATGCCCGGGTATGTGACTTTTAAAGCTTTCTAAGTGTTTTTCAGTGTGAGGCTTTGTAAAGTGCTTGGTGTAACGAAGAACCCAGATCATCGAGAAACGTCGACTCGGAATTCCCTGACAAGCTTCAGCGATCAGTTGCAAATTTGAATTCCATGTTTGTAAAGTAGGCAGCGAAGGGATAAGCTATGGTTTCTTGTGCTTGTGAATGAGAGGCTTTAATGGCGCTGTGCTTGTGAGGGATAGGAGCATTCCCTGCACCATCACGGATGCCCTTGGTGAATATGTTTGGGGCTTCTGTTATAGCCATTTCATCCTGAGACTTTAAATCCCCAATAATTGGAATATTTTACAATTATTCAGTTCAAGATTTTTGTTTCCACTATTTAAATTGTGATTAATAATACATATATAAAATATAGAAGATGTAGCTCAGTAAATTACCTCGTCATGCTCCCTTCATGCCCGTTCCCTTACCTCTGATGGTTACAGCTGCCTTGTTTTTGAGGTTAGCATCCTTTGCAGTCCTAAGGATGGTCGTAACTATTGGCAAGGATAGGAATCCCTAAGTGCTGCACCTGATTTTATTCTTCATCAATAAAAATTCCATAACACATAATTGGTTATGTCTGGCCTTGCTCATTCTGAGTCTGAAATCCATGCATATTGTTGTAATTAGTTTATTAGCCGATTTTCATAATATTTACCTTTGTCCTAATAGAATGACCTCTGCCTTTTCTTGAGTAAGTCTGCGAGGTTCTCTCCTGTCTAAAGCCATTGTGTTTCCTGTTGCATGTTTGTTCTCTTGTGTTTGGAATATTCCGACATAGAAACAGATACGCTGGGGTTCATTTGTTTAACTATGGTCAGCCCTTTATGTCGTATTTATCTTTGACTCTTGGGGATGAGGCAGCTGTGAATGTTCCTGTATACAGCTGTTTGGAGGCTGATTTCTCTCGGGTCTAAGAAGGGTAACAAAGGTATGTGCCAAGAATATGTTTAGCTTTAGTGAACACTGCCAACTAATTTCCCAAATGGTTGTAGTGCCTGGCGCTCCCTC
>NC_022028.1:42349215-42368353 GCF_000317375.1 Microtus ochrogaster | reverse complement strand
TTTTGGTTCCTGTCCTGGAACTAGCTCTTGTAGACCAGGCTGACCTCGAACTCACAGAGATCTTCCTGCTTCTGCCTCCTAAGTGCTGGGATTAAAGGCGTGCACCACCACTGTGCAGCTGCACCCTCTCTTTAAAATAAGAATTTTTCAGCTGGGTGAGGTGGCTCAGACCTGTAAAATTCGAGCATTGAAAGGCTGAAGCAGGAGGATTGCTACAAGTTTGAAGTCCTGAGCCTGTACAGAGAATTATGGGTCAGCTGGAGCTATGGAGTGAGATAATTTCTCAGAAACAGCTTTGCTCCGAAATAAAGCAAGAATTTTCCATTTGCTCAGTAACCTTGCCCGTCAGAACGAGCGCGTTGTCAGTCTTCCTCATTGGAACCACTGCCTGTGCGCGTGCGCATGCGGCATGCGCGGTGGTGCTTCCTGGCGATTTAATGTCTGCGTCCTTGATCTTATCTTCTGTGTGCTGGCTGTTTGGATAGTCACCTTGGGAATCACGTCACATTTATTTACGTAACGTTATCTTACCTTGTCCCAATGCCTGGATCTTTGGCACCTAGCGGAGAGTCTGCTAACGGGGTGACTCGGGCTCTGGTGTTACTCTCCCCAGAATTAGCACTTGTTCTCATGGAAAATACTTTGGATTGGACATCCTTACCATCTCAGGTCTCTGCTTCCTCATTGGTTGCTGACTTGGCAGTCCTTCAGTTTCTCGGTAATTTTCTAATGTTTCTGAGTGTGTGTGTGTGTGTGTGTGTGCGCGCGCGCGCGCGCGCGCGTGTGTGTACGTGTATATTATCCTGCCCATATTTTCCAGTTATCAACAATGGGAAGGTCTTTGTTGTTTGGTCTGCTGTTAACTGAAAGTGGACTTTCTAGGTTTGAAAATGATTCCCATTTTTCTACTAATTTTAAATATTTAGAGAAAAAAAGGTGCCATCAGATATTAACATTTAGAGAAAATGAGGTTTAAGGGATTTTATTTGAAACTTTATCTGTGATTTTGACACAAAATAGTTCCTTGGCTTTTCAGAAATCTCTGGTGAAAGAAGCATACGTATATTTTGGGGTTTAGTTTTGTAATAGGATTTTTTGATGTTTTGGAAAAATTAGAGCCAGAGTTTTTAAGGTAGAATTGCACTTTCAAGAGACCCAATAAAACTAGGAACCGAAGTAGTGTGTGTTTGTACAATAGGAAAATAAGGACATAAGTGTGAAGTCTTTACTATCCAGCATCCGCCTTTGAGCTGATCTGGTATCAGCTGTCTACAGAAAGTGGCTCCAAGAATGTGTTACAGTGTCAGATTGTATCCTTCCAAAAGGAGGGGTATTTGGAAATTATTCACATTATTAAAGCTTATAAAGGATATTTTTCCTGGTTGTGGTGGCACAGGCCTGGATCTCAGTGTTGAGGACGCAGAGCCAGGTGGATTTGTGAGTTCTCAGCCAGCTTGAACTTGCACAGTGAATTCCAGGTTAGACAAAGCTAGACAGTGAGACCTTGTCTCCAAAAACCAAACAATAACAAAACAAAACAAAAACCCACCCAAGACAAAGTAGAATTAAAAATATATCCAAAACTATCCAAAACAATAAAAAACAAAAAAAAATCCCCAAACTAGTAAAATAGAGATTTTTCAACTTCACTGTGTCCTTATGTTGCTCATCACCGTGGCCATTAACTGATTGATTGGGTGCGTCAATGTGACACCTTTATTAGATAGAAATTCAATTGAAATATTCGTTTGGCTTAGTTGGATCGTGCCCATTGGGAGTTGCACTGTGTCCCACGTGACTTCTTGGGTTAGTCTCCCTGTGGTGAAGTGGCACTGGTGTCCTGGACACGTTTGACAGAGTCTCTGAGTGGGTAGCTCCTGGGGGCACAGAGCTGGTCTCTGCCTTGCTCCATTTCCACTGTACCTGCGCCCTGATTGATCCCTGTCTCGGGAATCTGAGCTCTTTCCCTATCTGTTCGAGATCCTTCAGTGCTCTTTTAGCTTCCTCGGTAGGCTTTCTTGATAGTACCAGTAAAATTCAGAGTGGAAAACCACACCCGTAATTACTTGAGCTTTTGGACCCCGTTGCTGTGGATCAGCGGCCATTGTCACGAGAAGTAATGGAATACAGCGTGCTTCAGAGCCCCGAGCTGTGTGTGTTTGAAGGGTCTGGGAGTGATCAGACTTGAGACACACTCCAGTGGCCACGTTTTCTGTAGCTCACTGCTGCCCTGAGGTACTGTGCATCTTACTGTTACCAGTTGTTCAAACCAAGGAGTAGAAATTAAATGCTTACAATCTCTCACCTTTTATTATTGGCAGCAAGCTCAGATTATGGGAATGTTTATTACGTAATGTTGTCATGCTTGCTTTGCCGATGTCTTTAAGACCCAGTGGTGGGACTCTGAGATTTGAGCGGCTCTTTCATTATGGAAAAAGCCCAGGCCCAGACAGCGGCCACAGTTTTTCCCAGTGAAGGAACAGCTTTCTTGCTATTGCAGTTTATCTGTTGACTCTCACCAATAGTTTCAGATGCTTAAAAAAAAAAAAAATCAATATTCCAGTATCGGTTTTGCAAGCCAGAGGATATGTAGATTACTAAGAAGAAATGACAAGCCTAAAAAAAAATGTTGGCTTTCTGCCTTGCCAATGTAGCAGCTTTGATTTTATTTTTAATATTTAAAGAGTGAGTTAGGGTTTCTGATGTGACTAGTTAAATTGGTATTTGGAGGTATAAGGGCAGCTCCTCATTTCCTTCAATGGTATGGGTTTGTGATTCACTGGAGTGGGATTAAAATTAGCAGAGTCTCGACGTAGCTCATGTCTAATTCTCCCTTGCTACCACGTTTTTACATTCATCAAGGAACCATAACAATACGTTATTATGACCTAAAGCCCATACTTCCTTCAGATTTCCTCCATTGGCCTTGTCTTGCCTCTTCTCTTCCCTTCCCCTCCCCTCCCCTCCCCTCCCCTCTGTATTCCTCTTCTCCTGCCCCTTCTCCATCTTTTCTTTCTTCATTCTCAGGTTCTGCCCAGGACAACCCATGGCACTGACATGCGTCCCAGATTCCTCTGAGCTGTGGCTGTCCTCATATTTCCCTTACTCCGAATGGCTGCCAGTTCTGAGGCATGCAGTCCATGGACCTGCGAGAGAACCTTGGCTGCAGTTTGTGTGATTTCTTTTTATTGTTGTTGCCTTCTCATGGCTCATAAAATGTCATTCTCATGGCACCAAGAGTGCACATGGTGGATATGACCTGTTCTTAGTGTTGCAGGTCTTGGCGGCCTGGCTGGAATTGTGCAGTTTTAGTTTGTCTGCTGTTCCCATGCTGCCCTGGGGTCCTAGAGTTGGGCTGTACTTGAGCTCTAAGGATTTTTTAAGACTTTAGATCATCACTGTTTCCATATTTTAATCAATTAGATGGTTTCAGTTTTGGTCATGGGACCTCTTTTGGTTGACATCTTTGTCCCTTTGTACACCATCATCCTTGTGGATTTTTTTTTTGTTGTTCTTCTTAAAACACACTTCTTACTTTGTGGCATTTATACAATATTCCCGGTTCCTTTGCTCAGTGGAGGGCTAGTGTCTTGAGAAGATGGCATTAGAGCCGAGGTTGGTGCTCTCATTGCTCATGGGATGTGCTCCTTTAGGTCCTCCCATCTGCCACAGCAGGGAGCTAGTTTGTATACTAGTGCACGTTTATACACTGTTCTATAAGGATTTGTGAGAGTCTCTGTCTGTAGCTATAGTAGCTAAACACAAGTTATAATGAGGCGCCGACTCTAATCTCCCACGGTGCAGATCAGTTGAGCTTTCTCCCAGGCTTCCAATAGTGGTTCCTCGTGATTCTGTGATTCTGCGTTCATTTATCATTTATCTCAGGATACAGTATCTACGGGCCTTGGAATTCTTGGCTAACAACCTTGATAAACTGTTACAACAGCAGAGTTCAGAGCTTAGTTTCTTTGCCTTAAGCGATACATTTTACTTCTGGTGACACTGAGGTTAGCATCTCTCTCTTTTGCCTCCATTGAGTTTATTTCCCACATTGGTTAGTTTCTTTCATTATAGTTCTTTCCTGTTCTGGAGTCTACAGCTCTGGCCATGATCTCTTAGAGTATGCAGACATCAAGGCCTGCCCTGTGCCCTGTGGGTTTTGACAAGCGCACAAGGCATCGGAATAATGCTTGTTTAGTATGTAGCCTTTTAGATGGGCTCTTTTTACTTAGCTCTGTGTATTCAAGAATCAGTTATTTGCATTTCACATCAATTTCCATGGCTCTCTCTCCACCCTGCCATCATCTGAGTAACATTCTGTTGTGTGGGTAACACCATGTGTGTAAGTATGTATGTGTGTGTAGGGGGCACCTGTACCCTTCTCCACATACATGTGGAGGTCAAAGGGCAGCTTTATGGAGTTCATTTTCTCCTTCCACCTTAACAAGAGTTCTGAGGATTGGAATCACCCAGCTTGTGCACCAAGCATCTGTGTGCTCTGAGCTTGTGCACCAAGCATCTGTGTGCTCTGAGCTTGTGCGCCAAGCATCTGTGTGCACTGAGCTTGTGCACCAAGCATCTGTATCACTGAGCTGTCTCACTGGTCCTGATGTTGCATTCCTATTCATTGCAGTTCTCACTTTGCACAGGAAATTTCTTCAGCTTATTTTTACCTAACTCAAATTTTGTATCTTTGACCAATTTCTTTCTAATCCCTAGTCCGTCATCCCAGCCCAGGAAATTACCACTCTCTTCTCTTATGTGAACGTGACACTTTTAGATTCTATAACTAAATGAGATAATGCAGCTTTACCCCTTTGTGACATTAGGGGCTTAATAATTGCACGGAGAGCTGATATTTTTAAAGTATAATTAAATGTTGCTCTTCTTTTTGGCCAGAAATCAAGAAATTCATGGATCTAATTCTGAAACTCCCTTTCCGTGTGGCTTTGGAAAGCTATAATTCTCTAGCACTCAGCTGAATGTTGTATGCAGGCAGGATCACCACGGGACCCACAGACCCTTCTCAGGTTCTTGATCTCATAGATAGAAGAATTTTTAAAAAATATTTATTTATTTATTATGTATACAATATTCTGTCTGCATGTATGTCTGCAGGCCAGAGGAGGGCACCAGACCTCATTACAGATGGTTGTGAGCCACCATGTGGTTGCCGGGAATTGAACTCAGGACCTTTGGAAGAGCAGGCAATGCTCTTAACCACTGAGCCATCTCTCCAGCCCCAAGATAGAAAAATTTAAAAATTGGCTCAGAGGGAACTCACGGACAGTTTTACCGGAGTCAGTGAGAGAAGACAACTGATCGGGAGGAAATCTGGCTATCTAAGGGAATGCTAGGAAGAGGAAGGGAAGGAGACAAAGAGGGAGGGAGAGGGAAGGAGAGATGGAGGAAATGAGGGAGGGAGGGAAGGAGGGAGAGAGAGAGAGAGAGAGGGAGCGAGTGCTTCTGAACTGAAAGTCAAATATTCTTCATAACTGTCAGATCACTCTTTCTGAGTCAGGAGAACTCTGTTAGCTGGGGCTGGGCTGGATGGTAACTTTGTGGCCAGTGAGGATGCCCTGGGTATGTATGCTGGGCCGGGAAGAGAGGGGCCTTAGTGAGTGAGTCTGTGTTGAAGAGGGCTAGAGTCTATAATTACGAAGGCTGTTAAGGGAGCGGTTACTGCTCCCATTTTCCTGTACCTTCAAGTGCATTGTTTTTCCTTCTACCTTCTGGGTGTAGAATGTTGAGGTCGACAAACCAGGGTTTTCTCTTTATGACGAGACATCTCTGCCTCATCTGAACAAGGGAAGTACCTGCTGCCTGCGTCAACCTCTGATCAGGCTCTTTGTAAAGGGGGCTACTGACCATCAGTCATGTGATTTGTGACAGAGGATGGCGCTTTGTTGGTATTTATATGTCTCAAAAAGGTCTCCACTGTTGACATCAGAAAGGATGCTGTCTGCCATGATTCTGGTTGGTTGTACCAGAGGGCGCATGTGTAGGAATGCCTGGGATGGCCCTCTCTGCAAATGGTGCCTTCAGTCCCGCTTGCCTTCCTGGCATCCCCCGTCACAGTGACCAGAAGATCTTTCTGAAATTCTCATTGTTAATGACTTCACTCCTGTTCATGTGACAATGGACGCCATCCTCATGAGGATGTTACCTGAGAGAGAGAGAGAGAGACATGGAGAGTTAGGTGGCTGTACTTCTTGTTAATATTGAAAAAGTCCTACACTCAGCTGCCTTTTGCGACAGTATCCTGCCTGTATCATCTGTTTTCCCACTGGGTTGGGAAATTAAATTGTCTTCTCCAATTAAATCGACACTGCAGGGCTGGTGTATCTGCACGTTGTTAGCAGGCTTTTTCAATGAATGCAGAGACGACGCTGTGGTCTTCTCGGAGTGTTAACCCAAATTAAGACCTTACAGTGGAAGACACACTTTTGTCTTTGTTAATAGAATTACATATATAGGCTGTTAAGTTCAGCTGTAATTACCTATTAGGTCTCTTGAAAGTTCAGTTCTAACTTTAAAGGACTTACCAGTTTTTATAAAACATTAATAAATCATATTGCCAAACAGAATCCAAAAATATATTTTACACTCTTATAAGAATTTCTGGATAGCCAAGGACTATGTTGTAATGAAACCACAGATAAAATTCTCAGCAAATTTCTTTTTTTTTAATTTAATTAATTAATTTATTTATTAAAGATTTCTGTCTCTTCCCCGCCACTGCCTCCCATTTCCCTCCCCCTCTCCCAATCAAGTCCCCCTCCCTCATCAGCTTGAAGAGCAATCAGGGTTCCCTGCCCTGTGGGAAGTCCAAGGATCACCCACCTCCATCCAGGTCTAGTACGGTGAGCATCCAAACTGCCTAGGCTCCCACAAAGCCAGTACGTGCAGTAGGATCAAAAACCCATTGCCATTGTTCTTGAGTTCTCAGTAGTCCTCATTGTCCGCTATGTTCAGCGAGTCCGGTTTTACCCCAGGCTTTTTCAGACCCAGGCCAGCTGGCCTTGGTGAGTTCCCGATAGAACATCCCTATTGTCTCAGTGTGTGGGTGCACCCCTCGCGGTCCTGAGTTCCTTGCTCGTGCTTTCTCTCCTTCTGCTCCTGATCTGGACCTTGAGATTTCTGTCCGGTCTCAGCAAAGTTCTTTAACTCTCATTTTCTTTAGAAATTAATATCCAGTAACGCCTTTTAATGTAAGTAAGTGTTTAAGACTAAGAGTAGGAAAATAGGAAGTCACTTTGTCTTACTTTTTTGCTTTTTTTTTTTTGTTTTTTGTTTTTAAAAAGAAAAGACCCGAGAGATTCCACTTTGAGTACAGCAGACCAAGCAATGTGAGCCTTCCCATTGTGGTTGCCTGGAAAACCCAGGCACGATATTAAAGTACATCTGATCGGAAGAATTAGGGAAATCAAGAGTCAAGAGTTGCCAAGTAATGGCTGGCAAGGAACAAAGCCCTTAGCCAAGGGACAGGCGATTGCTCTGGTATTTCCCATGAGAACAAGTGCTATTTCAGGGGACTGTTTGAATGGTTCAATCCTGCTACAAATTCTTTTACATATGGGTTTTTTTTATTATACATATTAATATTTTACTACTTAGCCAGCAGCTTACATTTGCCATGTTTGTTTCTCGTTGATTTTGTGCCAGATTAAGGACATAAGTAAATATATGAATGCTGAACTCATTGTTTTCAACTTGAAAGGTTGTCCTGATTTTTGGGGTAAATAATCCAGTCTTCCCTTCAAAAATAAAAGTGCTTAGTAAGAAGTAAGAAGTAGTTCACATAGTAAGGAGAGAAAAATAAATCACTTTAGCTAGGATTGTTTATATTTAGAGTAATTTTTGGAAGTAAAAGTGCATTTTTAGCTTTAAAAGTTTTATTTTATTTTTAATTGTGTTTTTGTGTGTGTAGATATGTGCACATGTGTGCAGTACTTTCAGAGGCCAGAAGAGGGAGTCATAACCCTTGGGAACTGGAGATAATGTGTAATTGTGAACTGCCCGACATGGGTGCTGGGAACCAAGCTCAGGTCTTCTGCAAGACCTTTTTAGCCACTGAGCCATCTCTTTGACCCCCAGCCTCAGTTTCCCCTCCACATTTTCATTACTTTTCCATAGAGAACACTTCTGAGATTTGGTTCTATTCTTGTGACACACTCATGAATATCGATTCTGTTTGGCAACTCAAGAGAGGTGAGGCTGTTGGTTTTGTTTCTTCAAACACGGGGTAGGTAGGCAGAGTTTCTCTTCTCATCATTGATGTCAAATAAAGAGAAGCCAAGGTCTACACCATCCCTCTGTGCGTTGTTAATTCTGGTGAGCGGATCAGAGTTCTGATCTCTTCCCAGCGTGATGATTAACATCCTTCTGTCAGGGGCGTTCCAGTGGGTGACGATTTGGGTCACTGAAGTCTCTCATGTGAAACTGAGTGTTGGTCTGGAATCTCTGGAACTCAGACAGTGGCTGAATGGGTTTTAATCATTATTGGAAATGGGCGAAACTGGGGAGCAGAGCGACTTCAAAACCTTCAGCTCTGTTGGAGGTAATCAAGAATATTTTACCCCCTGCGTGATTACCAGAAGGAATTAGTTTTGTGGAGGGGGGCTGCTTTCTCAATGTGATGGAACCATCCCTGCAAGTCAGGTCATCCTGGGAGAAGAATAGTCAATCTTTTGCTTTTAAAAATGTTTGTTTAGGCCATTCCTCCATTATAGGATGATAAAGCCTGTTTGTAAGACTTCAGAACTTCTGTGTAGAACTGGGCAATGGTTAATATCGTGACAAATTATTAACTTGAGATGAATGTAAATGTTATACCCCTTAGGTGGTGTGCAAATCTAGTCTCTTCTGGCCGAATGGAGCCTTGACAATGTCTGATGTTTTCCTGGCACGGGTGGAGGCTTGCAGAAAATGATATAGTTTTTTTCTTGCAGCTTTTCAGAAGTTTTGAAATTATTTTGCTGAATTATAAAACAAATACATCAGGTCAGCTTTGCCATGCATTTTGTGTAAAGGGAAAAATGTATGTTCTGTTTGGTTGAAAGATTTGATGGTTCATAAATCTCCTTAGCATAATTTTGCAGTCTGGCTAAAGGAATGGTGAAGACAAGAACTTTGGCCAAAAAATGTTACTTACAAAACAGTTGATACACAGACAATAGAACCCTAACCTCTCTAGTGACGAATTCTCCCCTTTAGAATGAGGTTGGGCCGGTGAAGACTCAGTGGTCAAGGTGCTTGACCCTAAACCTCATGACCTGAGTTTAATCCCCAGACTCACATGTGGAAGGAGAGAACCGGTTTTTATAAATTGTCCTCACCATCCACACATGGGCTTCTCTCCCCCTACCCTACAATCAACGTAGTCAAGAAGGAATATGGTAGATCACTCAATGAAGGTAGGTAGGCCCCTTGGAGATTTTGTATCAAATTCTGTTTCTACTTGCATATAAAACTACATTAAAATATTACATCGATAGTATTTGCTGCCAAATCAACCAATGTGCTTGCAACGTTACAGGCAAACAAACAAGAAAACAACAGCAACAAAACAATCTTAAATTACCAAGTGTGCAGTCTAGAGATGACTCTCCTAGGCTAAGGGCCGCTTCTCTTCTGATGTCTATTTCCATAGATTAATATCTGAGTATTAGTCATTTCAGCCCAGTTGTGTGTCCACAATACCTCAGAGAAGGAATCAAGAAGGAGAGATTTCTTTTGATTCACAGTTTGGGAAACTTCAGTTGCTCCTTAGCACCTATTCTGGGCCCACAATGGCAGTGAGGTAAAGCAGAGAAGAATGCTCATCTCATGGTGGACAGGCTGGAGAGGGAGAAGAAAGAACTGGGACCAGGGGTACTACTCCAGAGATGTGCCCTTTGACCCACTTCCTCAGATAAGCCCCACATCCTAACGTTTCCAGAACCTCTCGAGAAATAGCACCCCCTGCTGGAGATGCGGCATCCAGGGCATGAGCCTGTGGGGAAAGGGTTCCTGTTCCAGCTGTAAGGCTCTGCCTCGTGCACACTCTTTGTGCTGTCGTCCCCCCCACCCCCCAAGCGGAAGCTTCTAATGGGCAGGGAATTGGGAGCTGTGGTCTCCTTGTTTGCTTCCTGTCTTGCTGCTGCTCTCTTGTTGCTTTGATTTGCAAAACCATTGTTTAAGACACGTTGTGTGTGACGCTGAGTGATCGGTTTCTTCATCCTTGTTACCTAGGAGATCTGAGCCCCTGGATGACATTGCTGACATCTTAGTCTCTTCTGGCTGTCGTAACAAACTCCCCAGAGCAGCAGGAATCCACCTCACACATTAGAGCATGGTTCTCAAACCTTCCTAATGCCGTGACCTCAGGCTGTGCTCACCCCCACCATAAAATTATTCCATTGCTACTTCATAATTGTAATTTTGCTGCTGTTATGAATAATAATGTAAATATCTGATATGCAACCCCTCGTGGGGGGTCGTGACCCACAGGTTGAGAACTGATGCCTTAGTCTCGATGTGAGGACCAAGTCGCTGAAGTGAAGATGTCTGAGAAAGAACCTCTTCTCTAGGACGGCCTCTTCATGCTTTGTCCGCACGTGATGGATAAGGCAAGGCAGCTCTTGGGCCTTTGTAGTGGCGTTTAATTGTAGTTTAATAAATAAAGACAACCTGAAGATCTGAAAAGCAAAAGAGCCAGCCGCTGGTTCATACCTCCACCTCAGTGTGAAATGGCGATCCTGCCTCCAGGAATCTCAGAACGAGACTGTGTCTGAGAGCTGTTTCCTCCCGTCTTATATTCCTCTCTAGGGCTGGGATTAAAAGCATGCACCACTGGGATTAAAGGCACGTACCACCCGATTTCTTTGGCAACTAGAGTGGCTACTGGGATTAAAGGTGTGTGTTACCATAATCTGGTCTGTAGGGCTGACCAGTGGGGCTGTTTGACTCTCAGATCTTCAGGCAGGCTTTATTTATTAAAATATGATTGAAATGCTTCATGGAGCCATTCAGAGGGCTGTGCCCTCATCTCGTAACTCCCTCAAAGCCACACCTACTGCCTACTACTGCCACTTGGGGCTTAGGTATCAGCAAATGAATTCGGGAAGGATTAAGAAAACTTTTAAGGTCTATGCTTCATAACTCTGCCTAGCATGCACAGTGAATGAGTTTGGTCCCTAGTACAAAAAATATAAAATGAAAAATTAAATTAAAAAACCCATTGAAGCCATCGACTGAGGGATTGCTCTGTTGTGAGCTTTAGAACGTGCCCTGTTAATACAAGAGACTCAGATGCCAACCTTCTTATTTATTATGAGACGTGATATTTTCACGCTCTTAAGGGACAGAAAAGTTCAGTCTCGTTGGTTAAAATGCCCACTTCATTTATAGTGGCTTCCAAAACTATAAAACACGACAGTGGCCCTCCTTTCTCCGTGCTGGTGTCTGAAATTTAACGTGGAAGTGGAGCTGCTCTCTGAGTTATGTGTAGCGAGCTCGTGGAATATTCGGAATTTAAAATTCAGAAACAATAGCTTTAAAATTGCCTTTGAGATCTTTAGCAACGGCAAAGAAATGTTTTTCCTTGGGGTTGCATTTTTATAAGTGGTAAAAATTTTAATGGAGTGAGGTGGCTATTGAAACTTATTGAGAAGTGTTCTGAGAATTTTTCCCCAGTGTTTGTCCTGAGAAACAGATTTCAGATTTAGTACCCGGTGGATGGTGTCTGTTTGCTTTTGGAGTTGTCTGTCACATTTTATTACACTTGGCTTTTGGTTTTTGATTTTTGTTTTTTAAAAAAAAAAACTCTTGAATTATTCTGGGATTTATATGGTCGGAGTTTTGGGAGAGTGAAGCTTAGAACACATTTAAAGCTCATCACGATTAAGATCATTGTAACCTCATTTTTGCTTTGCGCTTAAGCATAGGATGGTGATTTGAAGCCGTCTCGGCCTTTCCCCGTCTCTTGTGGACCGTATGGAGGCGAGCGTTACCAAAGCGTCTCTCTCGGTCATTGCTCATTTGCCGTGGCTGTAAATCAAACCCATAAACAGAGAAACCGGTCTTAGCCTCTTCAGTGAGACCACAGTCCCCAGCAGTGTCTAGAGACCAGTGTGGCTCTGCCTGGCTGCGGAGGATGCTGGTGGTTCTTGTGTGTCATCCTCCAAACAGGCAGGGTCCCCACGGGCTTTTCATGATGAGCTTTTGAAAGAGCACTTAGCGGGGTCACCGTGAACTTTCCTCAAGCCAGTGAGTCCCAGGCAGGCCATTACAGCGGGGCTTCCCGCCTTCCCCACGGGCACGGAGAGAGACTGGCCTGTCATCACAAAGCCTATTGTAGCCTCATCTCTGGGAGCATCCGCTTGTCAGTCAGAGTCCTGAACTAATCTGTAGTGACGTTTCCCTGCTTTATAAAAAGGAGATCAAAGCCATTTTATATGATTTGAGTGAAGTGGCAGTTTGAGGGAGAAAACTATGAAATGATAGACTTTTAAAAATAACCTGTTCTTTTAGTTCAGCATCTACTTACTTGAACTTTTAAAATTTAAGTATTTCTTTGAAGATTTCCTAAGAGTACTGGATTTACATCCATTTCCACCCTCTCTTTCTTCTTTCCTTCTCTTCATACATCTGTCTCCCTTTTTAAATTAGGATCTCATCATCTTTAATTATTACATCTAACTATATATGTGTTTTTATCCGTAATACACACACACACACACATATACAACCTACTCAGGCCTATTTACTGTTGCTTCCTCCTGTATCTATTTAGGGCTAGCCATTTGGGATTGCATAGCAGCATCTCATGGAGCTCCTCCCCGAAGAAGCTGTTAATTGGCTGTAGCTCTTCGTCTAGGGGTGGGGTTTTGTAAGGATGCCCCATATCCGCACTGGCATGTCAGCCGGTGATGCCATTAGACAGACCTTGTTAGGCAGCCATATGGTTGAGATTTCTTGGGTTCAGCTCCCTCGTCATGTCTACCATCCACCCTGGTCCTCCAGCGCTTACGGACTTTCTGTTCCTGAGCAGCCTTAGATAGAGGGTCGTGTCGTAAATGTATTATTTGGGGCTGCATACATCTGTGGCCACTTGGTCACGTATTCTCTCATTTTGAACAGTGTGGCTTTCTGTCAAAGTCTCTGTTACCAAAACAAAACAAAGCAGAAAACAACCAACCAAGCAAACAAAAACTTTTTTGATGAGGGATAATACTCGTATAGCCCTGATTGGTCTAAATTCTTTAGGTCTCTGAGGATGACCTTGAACTCCTGATCATCTCCTATGCTGGGATAGCAGCCACTTTTCACCATGCCTGCTCATCAACAATTTATGTAAGAATAGGGATGAAATGACTTGTGCATGGACATTCTTCCATCCTTTCTATTTTCCATAGTCTTGACAGCAGGGGATTAGGATGGAGGAGTCATTTGTGAATCTAAGCACAAAGACTTCTGACAGCCCCTTTGTTTCGATTTGATTCTTACCTGACTCGCTTATCTACAATTTTTTTTTTGCTTCTTCCTACATCACGATCAAAGAAACTCTCCTTGATAAAATTATTTTTTACTCGTATGTATGTGCATGTGTGCGTCTCTGCATGTAAATGTCGTGTGCTTTCTGTGCCCATGGACACCGGAAGAGGGCATTGGATCCCCTGGAAGTGGAGTTACCGGTGGTTGGCTGTGGGTGCTGGGAACTCGGGCTCTGCCAGAGCAGGCCACACTCTTAACTACTGAGCAATCTCTCCAGACCCTCCCACCGCCCCGCCCGAGAAGCTTCTACTATAAACCAAGTTTTCCAACACTCCTGAGACCCACCTGTTCACCTTCCGATGTTCTGGGAATGTTCTCTGCAGGGCAGTGAGTTAGAAGGCCTGCCAGTCAAACACAGAGCCTGTGTTTAGGATTTTATCGACCCAAGTGCTCCATGTGTGGCTTTTAAGGCAGCCCGTGTTGGTCATTAGGTAGGTATGCCACATCTGTGCCTGGTGACACATGTAAGATAGGCTAAGGGTCTCATCTCTAATCATCCGCATTGAAAGGGTCATAGGGTTTTGGAACTTTGACGAGGAGAAGTTGGGCTTCATTTCTTCCCGACCTCAGGGGAGCTGTAAGCTGGCTGAACACTCTGACTCTAGCTGGTCACTTGAGGATTTGGGAAGGAAAGCAAGCCTGCAAGGCAGGAATGAGCATCTCCTATTGTTCATGGCAGCTGTATTCGTCACAGCTGGATCCTGTGTCCCCCTCGCCCCACAGCGCCTGCCCCAGGAAAGGCGCCAGACATGCAAGGGAAGGAATGCTGTAACTGGGACCTTTTGGCTCTGTCACACGTGGCTCCTTGCTCCCCGCCAGGCGTGAGGTTGGTTACATTTAGAAGCTCCTGAGATGTCAGTATTAGATTTGAGCCATTCGCGAAAGGCAGATGAGGGCATGCTACTTAAAAAGGTGAGTTAATTCCTGGGAATTTCCCTGGTACCTGGTTTCATGCTAGCCCCAGAATGGCTCCCACAATTAAGACCCTAAGCAATAGTGGAGAGGGTCCGTGAACTAGCCTTCCCCTGTAATCAGGTTGATGACTACCTTAACTGTCATCATAGACAATTAAGCAACGTCACCCAGCAACTGATGGAAGCAGATGCAGAGATCCACAGCTAAGCACTGGACTGAGCTTCGGGAGACCAGTCCAAGAGAGGGAGGAGCAATAATACAAGCAAAGGGGTCAAGACCATGATGGGGGATACTCTAGAAACAGCCGACCTGAGCTATTCGGAGCTCACTGACTCCTGATTGACATAGGACCTGCATAGGACCAAACCGGGCCCTTTGAATGTGGGTGACAGCTATGTGGTTGGGGTAGTGTTTGTGGCCACTGGCAATGGGACCAGGATTTATCCCTAGTGCTTGAACTGGATTTTTGGAGCCCATTCTTTTTGAAGAAATACCTCACTTGGCCTAAATATAGAGGGGAGGGCCTTGGTCCTGCCTCAAAGTGATATGCCAGACTTTGTTGACTCCCCATGGGAAGCCTTACCCTCCCTCTCTGAGGAGTGGGGTGGGAGGAAGGCAAGTTGGGGGGAGCAGGATGAGGGGAGGGAGTGGGACTGGGCTAGGTATGTATGTAAAATGAGAAAAGAGCGTTTTAAAAAAATAAAAAATATTTATTTACTTATTATGTATACAATATTCTGTCTGTGTATATGCCTGCAGGCCAGAAGAGGGCACCATAGCTGGGCGATGGTGGCGCATGCCTTTAATCCCAGCACTCGGGAGGCAGAGGCAGGCGGATCTCTGTGAGTTTGAGACCAGCCTGGTCTACAGAGCTAGTTCCAGGACAGGCTCCAAAGCCACAGAGAAACCCTGTCTCGAAAAACAAAATAAAATAAAATAAAAAAGTAAAAATAAAAAGAGATGAGTTAATATTCCCCCATGGACGGAGGACTTTATCTCTGTGAATGACATTGCTGCAAAGGAAGTATGAAGTACTGGTTTGATTCCTGTCTTTGGGGGACTGAACTTACCTGTGTCCCCTTCTCTGCTTTGCTGGAAATACTAGTTGCTAGTTCCAGGGCCTGCCGGCCAATGTTCTCCCCAGCCCTGTGCCATTTGGAGAATACCTATACATTGTTTCTGGGGTTTGCGTAATCTAACTATTAGATGTTGGATGTCTGCGTGTGTTCGTTTATACCCGGGGAGGGGGTTAGGGCTGAGCACTTAGCAGGCATTGAGTCTCAGCTCTCCCAGGTGATGAGTCTCTGCATTAGCTGCTGCCCATTGCAAAGCCCTTCTCTGAGCAGGCTGGATGGAGAGCCACACCAGCCAGAGCTGTGAAAGCCTTTTGATGGAATTCCGCTTTTCTTGCCGTCTTAATGAGGGGACTTTTCCGGTGTTTAGGACACAGCATTGATTTCTGTCACAGAGTGTCCACGGTTCTGCTTCCTTGTTCTCCTCCCCTGGTGCCAAACTGTCTCTAAGACTTGGGGCGTACCTGACTCAGCAGCTAACGGGGCTTTTTAGGATTTCTGTTAAGAACAAACAAGACTCAGAGAGAGGTCTTCATCGAGAGTGTTCAATTCTAAGGTCTCTTTGTCGGAACCAGGATAGCAAAGCCAGTCCCATGCAGAGATGCCGGCGTCTTGATTTTCAAACCCGGGAGCAGGCTATTTAATGCAGCTATTCTGTTTTCTGTTGCTGTAACAAAATGCCCAAGGCTGCATGGCATAAAGAGGTTTATTTGCCTCAGAGTTCTGGAGAGCCAAGAGCATGATACCAGCCCTGGAGAGTGTCCCGACTGTCACAGCACGTTAAGTATGTTTGGGAAGGAAAGATGCCGGAGAAGACAGGAAGCTCAAGATGGGGAGGATGAACTTCCTGTTGCTCTTTTTTTTTTTTGGTCAGATGGGGTTTCTCTATGCAGCATCTTGTCTGACTTGGATCTCACATTCTACCTGGCTCTTCCTCCTGAGTGCAGGGATTAGAGACTGGACCTGCCCCTTTTAAACCACTTGCTGTCACCGAGAGCCACTGTTATCCCATTGGAGGGAACAAATGCTGTCTCAGGTCAACAGTGGCAGTGGATCTGCTGTGAAATCATCTGTCAATGATATGACTGGTCCATAAGCTTCATCCAAGGTTTCCAAGCCACAGAGAAACTGGGGTTACAGTTCTATTGCTTTGGAGTCACGGAGATTATTTGTTTCATAACAGGAAAGGGATATGCCCCAGGGGCGGAGTTATAGCCTTTATTTTTGTTTATGTGTCTGTGTGTGTGTGTATATATCCCATGTGAGTGCAGGTACCTAAAGGGGTGTTTATGGACACTGTACCCTTTCTGTCACCGTACTTCAGAGGCCCTTAGTTGGAACCTGTGGTGTGTAGACTTCTCTTAATCACAGTAACAACATCCTGCTTGCCTGGTATTGAAGCCCATGGCTAACTAGACATGTTCACTGCAAGGCCGGAAAAGGAATGCTTCTTCCAGTTGCTCACCGTGTGAACACACAACACCGTGGAAAACATGACGGAAGAAATAGGAAAATGCGTCAGAAGAAGAAAATGATACTCTCTGGGTGTGTGGAGAGTTCTGGGAGGATGCTCACTGATGCTTGTACCCGTGAGGTCTCAGCTTCAGAGTTGTGTGTGTGCGCTGAGGCCCTCATCACCTTTGAGGTCTCATGGAAGATGGAGGAAGCTATTTCAACACCTTGAGAGGAACTTTTTTTCATTCATGTACTTATTGTATATGACTGTTCTGTCTTCATGTACACCAGAAGAAAGAGTCAGATCCTTTTTCACAGATGGTTGTGAGCCACCGTGTAGATGCTGGGAATTGAACTCAAGACCTATGGAAAAACAGTCAAGTCCTTTTAACAGCTGAGCCATTTTTCCAGCCCCTCCTTTTTTCTCTTCCATGATAGGGTCTTGCTAAGTTGCCCCAGGCTGACTTTGAACTTGTGGTCCTCTGCCTTCTAAGTCGTTGGGATTTCAGCCCTGCACCACCACGCCTGGCTTACAGGAAACTTGATACTTGCTGACCTTAAATTTTGTCATTTCAGTCAAAGGTATAAAAGTATAGTTTCCATGACATTCAAAGTTAAGGTTTTGATATATATATATATATATATATATATATATATATATATATATATATATATATATGTATCTCAATAATAAACTTCCTGTATCAGCCCTAAATGTTATTTCACCTTTATTTTCTCCCTTTCAGGGTTACCTAGAAAAAGATAACAATGACTGTAATCTTTTGGAAATTGTGTATGTTTGCGCATGTGTGCACATTTGTGTCTGAATGTGAGTGCATGTGTATGTGCGTGCGCGTGTGTGCATGTTTAGAACAGAGCCGAAACTGGAGAAAGGCTAACCCCTCCTAGAGTGGAAATTTTGCAGATAGTATTTGAGCCGTCTTGTTTTGGTCACTACCATCCTGTCTCTCCTTTGGCTTCCTTCTCTGTGTGATCGGCAGTGTCCGTCTGAGAGAGCCTCTGGAGGGACCTGATGGGAAGAGAGTCAGCCCTGAGCACGGCCTGGAATTCCGTTCTCGCTCCTGCCTCGCTTTCTTTTGCTGTCCTCAGGGAATCTTCTTGACCATCATTTTGGACCTCTCAGGAGTAGGCCTGGTTAACTAGGCCAGCGTGGGGCAGCCCCCAGAGTGGCATTTGGGTTCCTGTTTCCAGAGCAGAGCTTGCATTGAAAGTGCTGCACCAGTCTGGGCCAGATTTCCCCCCCCCCCCACAGCGTTCTAGAGATAACTCTGTATCATGAGGTCTTATTTTCACATTCCAATGTGCTGTCTCTTCACCTTCAAGATGAAGTTGAGTACTCTTCTGGCCGTGATGGGAGGAAAGGAAGAGAGTTTTCTGGCCAGCCAAAGTATCATGGAAGAGAGACATGTGTGCAGACACCCACATCAATGCTGAGAAGCCAGCCAAGCTTTCCTGGGGGAAGAGTCGCTGTTCATGTTAGATGTTTTGTGTTAGAGGTTTGTCTTGGATGTCTTACATTTGTTCCTATTGTCAGTGCTCCATCACCCGCCCCCACCTCCCCTCCATGCAGGGTTATCAGAAGAGAGAAACTAAGAGCTACAATTAAACCATCCCCTTTGTGAAAATGACAGGAAAATGTCAGTCTTTCTAAGGATGGAAGAGGCTTCCCCACATATGCAGGCTGCTGGGCCCTTTGTCTTTGACTCGGAAGTGGGGAGTATTGGAGCCATTCAGTCTTCCTACCCCAGCTCCACCTTCTGAGTTCTCAGGACAGACATCAGCTAGGTGCTCATCAAAATTCTTCCGCTTCTTTTTTACTCTTAAGATTGCTCAGTTTGGGCTTTTTCATTTTTTTTTTCTTCTTCTCTAAATGGATCGAGTGGGGAAATCACACTTAGCGGGTCTGGTAAAACTCTAGCAGAAATGCAGATTGTATGTTCATTAAAAATACATGTGAGCATGTGCGTGGGGAGGGCAGCGTTTCAGATGAAGTCACACATGCAGAATCCCGTTCATCCCTCCAGTAATAGTCACTGGCAGATGGCGTGACTCAACATTGTCTGTACGGTTTCCTGAAAGTTCCCTAGCCCAGAATGTCAGGAACTAACTGCACAGGGCTGCGTTTTCTTCTTGTTGCA